>NW_023270702.1:10870668-10935715 GCF_011800145.1 Mirounga leonina
TTCCTTCCTTCCTTCCTTCCTTCCTTCCTTCCTTCCTTCCTTCCTTCTTTGGGTAAACAGCATATATTGGCTTTATTTTTATTTTTTAACTTGATATACAGTAAAATTGACCTTTTATTTGGCCTTTATTTTATAATTTTAACATATGTAATAACCAACATCACAATTAGGATACGGAACAAATTTTCCTCTAAGCACTGCTTTAGCTGCTTATCACAGTCCCAAAGGGAAACAGTGTTCCCAGTCCAAACTGCCAACAGTTGAAGCTTTGTCAAGATCGTTGTTAAAATTGGCAAGCATTGAACCGTGATTCAGACAGTGTAAGCTTTGGGGATATTAAGTTTTATAAAGCAATCAGCTTGGTTCTGGATATATAGGAATTTTAGTATATTAGCAGGGGAATATACTCAGAGTGGACTTTCCTCAGTGACTTTCCTCAGAGTGGAAAGTCAGGATAAGGATGAATATTCCTTATTATTTTAAACCAGATAACTCAGAGGCTTTTCTAAGTTTAACCCAAACCCTTGTGCTACAGGCTTCCTTTGGATCTGATTACTCCGCTGTAAGTTGGTTAAGAAAAAATCTTGGGATAATTTGTTTTATAAATCTTTATTTCCTGTATACAGTTCCTGCTAGAACTAGGGAGGCAGACTGGATGATGAAGATCTTTGCATTTGCTTTTGCCAGTCCTGTCACATTCCAGAGAGAGGCAGGGGAGTCTTCATAGTAGTCATAGTAAGAATCAGAAGAAAACAGCCATTTGCTTTGGGGGGTTTATTGTTGTCATCCTAATCATTGAGATGTAGTTTTGTCTGAAAGGAAAAAATAATCCAGATGGTTAAGTTTCTTTTCATTCTTCAAAAGATGGGTGTGAATACTTTTGAGGTATATGGGATGGTTGAGGGGTATTGGCCTCCTGGAATATTGGATGGTTTTAGCCAGAGTGGAAGCTGGTGCCTTCTTGGGTAGAAAGGAGTGAACTCATTGGAGTTCTATTTGAGGCAGGACAGAAGCTAATATCAGTATGAGGGTGACTCTCAGAATCTCAGCTTTGGGAGAGCTGTGTAGTGAATATAATATATTAAAGCCACATAGTCAAGAGGCAAAAATATAGTTTCTTACATTTTTCAATGACTTAATATAATCTCATTAATATGTCACTTCATCTGGATAAGGGAAAGCTTGACCTAATTAAGTCCAAGCAGATTCTAGTAACAAAGGTTTTTCTCCAACAATTCCAGGTTTTCTTGGACTTCTGAGGGTGATAGATACAAGGCTTTCACAGAGGGTCAGTCAAACATCTTTGATTCATTACATGAGCTCTTGGGATCTTTATTCAACCTGAATAGGTGGGGAAAGTGTTTATTGTTTATAGTTCTTTGCTATGAATTTTTCATGTGGCTTTGCATTTTGGAAAAATAGATAAAAAACAAACAAACAATAAATCCAGGCCCTTGACTTGAGTCTATATCTCAAAACTATTAAGGCTTCTTTTGTTTACTGCTGTATCCTTAGTGCCTAGAATAGTGCCTGGCACATAGTAGATGCTCAGTAAATATTTTCTGAATATATAAATGAAAGTGAGTAAATAGATGAATGAATCAAAAGTCTAGGCTTTGAGGGTGCCTGGGTTGTTCAGTCAGTTAAGCTTTGGACTCTTGGGTTTCTACTCAGTCTCATGGGTAATGAGATCGAGCCCCTACGTGGGGCTCTGCACTCAGCGGTGAGTCTGCTTGAAGATTCTCTCCCTCTGCCGCTCCCCCCACTTGAGCACACACATGCTCTTGTACATGTGCTCTCTCTCTCTAGAATAAATAAATCTTAAAAAAAAAAAAAGTCTAGGCTTTCACTTGTTCCTTTTAGGCATAGTTTCTCCAGCAGAAAAGTAATCAAATGAATAGCTACATACAGTAGAGATAGAAAAGGAATTACCCTGGATAATGGAAAGTAGATTCACTAACATAGTGGGTAAAATGAGATTCAGGTAAACGTCTTTCAGTTTTGAATCAGAGACAGGCAGACAGAAACTATATTTGGAGGTATAAATTCTAATGTAAAAAAAAAAAAAGCTTTAACTGCAAGCAAGTTACTTAATTATCACCTTGAGTGAGGCTCCTTTGCCTTTTCTGTAAATAGGGATGACCAAAAATGAATGAAATTTAGCTAAATTTATAACATCTTTACTGAGATATAATTTATATACCATAAAATAAAATTTAAAAATAAGTTTACCAAGCTGTGCAAATTTCAGAATCCAGTTTTAGAACATTTTAATCACCCAAATATGAGTCCTTATGTTCATTTACACTAAACTCTTGTTTCCATTCCCAACCTTCTATCCCACCCTATTAAATCTACTTTCTATCTCTCTTGATTTGCCTTTTCTTAAAATTTCTAATAAATGAAATCACAAAATACTTGGTCTTTTGTGTCTATCTTCTTTCACTTAGCATGTTTTTGAAGTTCATCCATGTGGTAGCAAGTTCTTTTTATTGCCAAATATTTTATTTAATGGATATTATATTTTTTTTATCCATTCATCAGCTGATGGACCTTGGGTTGTTTCTACTTCTGTCATGTATGGGCAAGTCTTTAGGTGACATATGTTTTCATTTCTTTTAGGTAAATACTTAGGAGTGGAATTACGGGGTTTTATGGTAAATTTATGTTTAACTTTTTAAGAAACTGTCAAACTATTTTTCCAAAGTGGCTATACATTTTGTATTTCCATTCACACAGTATGTGGGCTCCTGTTTCTCCACATCCTTACCAACTTCTGTTATTTTCTGCCTTTTTGACAATAATGCATATAATTTCATGAAGAAAAAGCAATCGCCTGTGTTTATTTATACCAGCTTTATTGCTAGTGATATAATGACAGCTAAGATATGATTGGGATCATTTAAAATATTTGGAATGGAAGTTGTAAAACTTGAAAAGAAGCAAAAACTAACTCTCTGCCATCCTGTTAATTTTCTTAAAGCTCTGTTTTTTTTCTAGTCCCTCTTCTATTAGGAACTCTTCATGACCCCTCTTGGTAGTCTGCTGGGGTTGTCTCATACTTGGTAGTCTGCTGGGATTTATGACAGCCAATTATTAAACTTTCAGAATTTTGTGGGCCGTTTGTTAAGCACAACCACCAAAGTTAAATATTTAAACTTAAAATTAATAAGTTACTTAAAGACAAAGACAAAACTTATTTCTTAATTATTTTACAGTGTTTTACTATTATCTATGTTTTGAAATTTCCTATGTCTATTGCATTTGCCTGGTGGACACACTACATAGTGGTGTGCTACTGAACATCTCTTCCCAACGCTATTTCCAGTGATCCCACATTGATCACTTGAAATCATTTATGGTAGGAATATTTACACCACAGAAATTGGCAAATGCTACAAACCAGGGCTTTTTTTTTTTCTCCCAGAGAAGTGGTTGTTAAATATTTACTAGGTCTATATTTTTCCTGTCGGTATTTTTTATTAAGATTATTAAAGATGTAGATGATTTTGGAGAGAATCACACATTAAAATATTAAGGCAATTATTTGGTTGTTTGTTCTTCTATTCACCTCTGTAAAATTTTCTTTCCACTTATAGCTTGAATCCACTTCTTAGTAATTTTATACTTGGCAATTTCTGTTTTGGAGGTAGAGGTGGGCAACATCTATGTCTACCATAGTTATATTTTTTCATTGTCTTGGTCAAGTATTAATTATAGTGTTATCTCAGCCTTATAAAGTGAACTGGGATGTCTTTAATATTTTTCTATCCTCTGTAGTAATACAAGTTTCCTAGAAATTACATATTTCTAAAAGATTTGGTCAAAATTGACTACAACATCATCTGAAACTGGCACCTTTCTTGGAAATACTAGGTAATTTTTTTTACTCATTCTTAGTCTTAATTAAATCTTAGTTTTTTCTTCAGTTTTTTTTTAAAAGATTTTATTTATTTATTTGACAGCGAGAGAGGGAACACAAGCAGGGGAAGTGGGAGAGGGAGAAGCAGGCTTCCCGCTGAGCAGGGAGCCCAATGTGGGGCTCGATCCCAGGACCCTGGGATCACGACCTGAGCTGAAGGCAGATGCTTAACAACGGAGCCACCCAGGCACCCCTTCTTCTTCAGTTTTAATGGTATATCAAAATTATCCTAGAAAATATACACTATAAACAAATGTTCACATTTTTAGAAGGATTTGTACATTATAGTCTCTCTCTCTTTAAAGATTTTATTTTTCAGTAATCTCTACACTCAATGTGGGGCTCGAACTCACAACCTCAAGATCAAGAGCTGAACGCTCCACTGACTGACCCAGACAAGCACCTCATGATAGTTTCTTATACTTCTAAAATCTTAATCATAATGGTGTTTATACCACTTTTCCCATTCTGAAATCATTCTCTCTTCTTTTTTCCCATTAGATTTTCCTGAAAGCCAATTAATTGGCCTTTTTGAATAGCTAGCATTTTGATTTATGTGCTATTTAATAAATCATTATTTTTAAAATTTTTGTTTATTCATTCCTCCTACTTCCCTAAGACTTAATTTGTTACTCCCTTTCCACTTCCTTAATATGAAAGCACAGTTTATACTTCTTCATTTTTATTATAAAAAGTTATCAAGCTATGGATTTTTTTTCTGGGCATAGTTTTGTTTGCATCCTTTAAGTTTGGAAATATATCAGAAAAAGACAGTAAGATGAGTTGCAAGTGCTATTGAAATATCCAAGCAGACCAATTATAAAATTTAATGTTTTGTTAGTAATTTAGAGCTTTTATGCATTGTGGCCAAATAATTTTTCCTTTTGGGGGTTTGTGAAGTTTCTTTTGAGCCAACTATATTACTAATTTTTATAAGTGCTCAATAGTAACACACATTTAAATATATATTTTGGGTAAGAGCTGAAGGGTTTGTATTTTAAATCATTTTGATTAATAAACTATTTTATGTCACTTTTTATTCTTAAGTATAATTATACTTAGTGGGGTTTTTTTTTGGAAGATACTTTTTGAGTAAAAATATAATAAGCAACTTTAAATACACCTAACTCTACTTATTTCCTACCTTGTTTTAATTAGAAGTATGGGAAGAAGGTGATAATAAACAATCAGGAGAAGATGTGAGAGAATAAGAATCACACAAAAGAGAAGCTGTAATAACTTTTAAAGTGGCACAGACATAGGAGAACCACACTACCTAGGAAACATATTTGCTAATATCTAGATGACTGACATAAAATCTTTCAGAGTATGTTTTACCTTGGAAATGACTGAGATATAAAAATAAGCAGATAATTATACTAATTATAAATAAGACTTCAGTCTGAATTTAGTTGGTGCCAGCATTAAAGGGCAAACAACATGACAACTCATAGCTAAGTTTCTACTGTCTGAAAGTGACCAAGGGGCTCACAGTAAGAGAAATAATTGGTCACCTCTCTCATAGCTTAGTTACCTCAGAGAAGCAGGCAAATAATGCCTGCCACGTAATTAGCATGTGGTAAATCCAGGCCTACCTAACTCCAAACCCTGAGTTCTTTCCATTTGCCATAAAACCTTTCTAGCATATGCTTATAAAGAAAACGGCCAAATTAAGTAAGGAACACTGTTGTGAAATATATTTTAACTTGTATGCATGTTCAAAATTATTTGAAATGACCTATTATGAGACACATAGATGTGTCTAGAGCTACTAAACTAAGGGTAAATGTGGAGCAAATAGTAAAGGGCTTGGGCTAGTTGATTCATACAAGCTTATCTAAGTGAAGGATACCCATGGAACTGTTTACAAAATCTGGCTCTGAGTTTCCTGGGAGTAAAGGCAAAAAGGGACAATATGATGAGGTTTAGATCCTCATAATCTAATAAAAAGAAATGCATCCATTTAATATGAAAATCAGAATGTCTTCTGCTTTAATCATAGGAGAATTTATTATGTGGGACTTAAAGTAAAAATAACACTAAGCAGTATAGTGAACATCTTCAATAGCAATTTTTACAAAACAATTATTTTTCAAATTATAATTTGTAAACCAATTATATTTTCTGCAAATTATCATAAAATAAGGAAAACAAAATCCGTTTTGTTTATAGCACAGCACTTTCCTTTTTTAAAAAAAATTAAGCATTAGTAAGGGAATACCATCAGTAGACTAATAGAATTCACTTGTTTTCCACTGCTTTAGATAAAAAATTACATACATTTTCTGCGATGCTGTACAATTTTTACTGTTTGTTATATTTTACTGAAATTGGAGACTGGATTATCTATCTGCTCTTTAGTTGGGTGTCATCAGCCGAATCATCTTCGTCCGTAGGAGTTACCTACAAATTACTGCATCTAAATGTTCTCCTGTAACATCTAAATGTGGTTCTGTAAAAATAAAGGAAAAAAGACCTGTGACATCGCTGAGTTTCTTTCCCCTGATTACTCAGGATCAGATTCCCTAGACAGAAGATAGTTAGCATTTGATCCTAATCAAAGGACCCCAAATACTTAGATATAGTTCATTTCAATCTTAGTTGAAAAGATTGTGGATAGACACTTAGGAGAAAGTGAAATCAGCATAATATCTCCTCTTCAAGTGCAGTCCAGCTTCCAGAGTGGTGACGTGGATTTCAGCCTCCTCATAATTGTCCTTGACGAAAACAGAAGGATTTCACAACACAGAAAGCAGTGGTTTATGAGGCTGGGTGCAAGACAGACGTACAAGAGAACTCTGTTCATCGTCTTCAAAGTGATGCAGCGACGGCATGGCCGCTGCTGTGGCCACATGTAATATAGCCTGTAGCTCTTTAAAGAGGATTAGCCTCAGCGGCTGGGAGCATTCAATGCTGGATTTCATGTAGAGTAGAATATGCTAATGAAATGTAAATGTCCAAGGCAAACATTGCGTAAGATGGAAAACCCTCAAAACGGAGCTTTGTCTCTTGCACAGTGGGAAAGCAAACTTTATCATCAGAAGATGAAGTAGAAAAGGAACGACCTTACACTCGTCTGCCTTATGTATCTGCTTCTATGAAAAATGAATTTAAATATATATCCGTATATTTATATTTAATTTAATTTGATTTTAATGTCAGTGGAAAAACCGAAGTTCAGCCATTCAAAAATACCTTGATAGCTCTATGGCCAGAGATGGATGTGAAATAATTCATATGTGTAGAAAGGGATATATAGGTAACATGGGTTTTTAAAACACTACTTTTAACACTATTTTTTAAATACCATTTTCGGTTTTCAAAGGGCTTTGCAGAGCAGGGTCCCCCTGCCCCCATTTCACCTTAAAATTTTTTCTGCATAATGTCCTGCTGCTCACTGTTGAAATATACTCTGCCTTTATCATAATTTTCCATTCGGTGTTTTTACTACCTTATAGGAAGCCAGTATGAGGCTTCATCAGTCTCTTAAAGCTGCACATGCACTCAATTAATATTAAAGTTATTTTCACCATGTTTAGGATTTCAGAACGTATCTGACACTGGGAAGGTGAATTCATGACAAGGTGCATGATTCGCAATCCATGTACCTGTGAAGCAACTCGGAATCCACACACATGGTTCCCACAGATTGAAAGGCCCCTAAAGAATTTCATTTCAATTGCTGGGAAATAAAGATCCCAGGAAACACATGCAACCGAGTGCCCATGTGCTCTTTCATTCGTTACTAGCATTTCACTACCCTCAAACGAGTCGCTTAGGTTCTCTTGGTTCTGTTGGTCAGTGATGTGTGTGTGTGCGTGCGTGTGCGTGCGTGTTTTATACCTCAGTTTTGAGGGGTCTGTCTCTGTGGACACCAAGGAGGAATGGCAATACATATTCATGAAAGAGTGCTCTTTCCAGGCGCTGCTACCACTGACAAAGCGTTAGCTGTTTCACGCAGCAAGCTGACTGGGATTGTGTGTGGGGGCTGCATGGCCAGATTAGTGCAAACAGCAAGCCCACTCCTCTGCTTGTTAGGCCTTGCCTTCCTGACAATTTCCCCAATTGTCGCTTGTGACAAGGCTGTCATTACGTGATGGCTTCTTTTGGCCATTTTCAGATAAAGATAATTTCCTTAACTTCCATTTTATTTGACAACAAGCAGTTTGGGAGAGAAAGGAAGTGCTTCAGTAGTTTATGGATTAGGGTTTTGTCACTTCAAAGGCATCTTTGATCTAAAAATATGTGCTGTACCAAATTCATTATGTCTTTCCTTAAAGAGCCTTTAAATTTATTGATCTTCTCCTCAATTATTCTCCTTTTACATCCAGTCATGATGTGTGAGATGGTAGTGTTGGGAAAAGCCTAAGGAGGAGTGTGGGGAAAACGCAGCCAACTGGTCACTTCTAAGGCCATTACAAGAACGAAACAACAGGTGCTTTTGTTTAGTGTCGATTCTCTTCTGAATCCCTGTGCAGACAAAGGCCCTTCTGCTGTTTACCGCTCAACACAAAGATATCAGTACCAACAGGATAAGACAAAATTTATTTGGTATTATAACCTAATAAAGATCAAAACTTCACAACTTGTATAAAAACTGTGCCTGCAATTGTTTTCATTCTCACCACCGACTACATGAGTTTCAAAAGCCCGTGTATGAGTAATAGAGACAGAGCAAGTGACTTCTTTATGGACCAATACTTTGGCTTCCCCTAAAAGCAATCTTACATTGTGCTGTGGCTCAGCTTGCTGAAATTCTTAAAACTGAATCGTTAGTCAGAAAGAGCAGAAAACAAGAGGATAGGAATCCATTTGTGAAAATTTACTTTAAAAACCTAACAAGACGAGCATTTACCGCTTCCAGAGTAGCTTCTCTTGTTTAGAAGTTCTACTTGCCCTTTTTGCCCTCCTTTTGTGGTGGTTGTGGTTCTAAACAATTGCTATGTGGAATTATTGTGTTTTAAACAACACCTAGGACAAAGAAGCAAATAGTTTACATCTGAACTATCATGGTTAACCATTGTCTTCTAACACTTCACATATAATAACTTCAATTTAGGACAGAACAAGCTACTCCCGTTTCTGCAACTAGGAAAAGGACGTTAAAACAAGCAGCTTAATTTCTTTTTTCTTTTTTTGTCTAAATGTAGTATTTTACTAGCCTTTTGGCGACTATTTTATAATTTAGAGATATCCATATGCTTTTGATAATTAGAAAGTTCCTTTTAGCAAAGCATGACTTTAAAACCTTACACATTAAAAGAAATATGTAATTTAAAAGCATGACCTTAGGTTCCTAAAAGCAATAAAAGTTGTTTCTTTTGGAAAAACTCAGTCTTCCGAGTTTCCAAAGACTAGTAGAACATAATGTTTTCCACTTTGAAGAGCTAGTTTAGAGGTTTGGGACTCTCCCCTTAAGCCCTTAATACTCTTCTCCATAAAGTCAGGGTAAAAATGGCCCTCAAATCAATGTGTTAGGTTATTTCATCCTTATTAAGACATAGATACTATTATTAACTCGATTTTACAGAAAGAAACTGAGGCACAGAGAGGTTAAATAACTTGCCCATTATCTCAAATCCAGTAAGTGATAGACCCAGACTAGTGTATTTTGGATACAAAGCCTCTGTTCTTTTTTTCTTTTTTAAGATTTTATTTATTTATTTGTCGGAGAGAGAGTGTGTGTGTGTGTGTAAAGCAGGGGGAGCTGCAGGCAGAGGGAGAAGTAGGCTCCCCGCTGAGCAAGGAGCCTGACCTGGGACTCGATCCCAGGACCCTGAGATCATGACCTAAGCCGAAGGCAGACGCTTAACCGACTGAGCCACCCAGGCATCCCCAAAGCCTCTGTTCTTAATGCTAGGGTCCAGAAGACATAGGATCTGGACTATCTCCCTGTCCTGAACAAGTCAATGTTAGTTCTGTTCTTCTTCCCATCCTTCAGCTCCCCAGTCCTGGTCCCATGCTCCACACAATCCAAGAAAATGGGAAGAGAAAGCAGGAAAGGAGAAGGCAAGGGGGTCGATCCAGGTTTCCTTCTGCCTGCATGTCAAACACAGGGGGACTGACATGCCGAAATCTGATAAATTCAGACAGTGGGGTTCATGGTTCATTGTGCTGTCCTTTCAAGAAACCCTCCACCACTTCATTACAGACCTCTCATGTAATTTCTCTTGACTTCGTTGTAACCAGGAAAACCTTAGTTTTGACTTCCTTGTGAAATCAGTAAAGGCCACTTTGGAGGAGGAAAGGAGTACTTCTTGAGCAAGAATGTTTTAGGGAAAGATTTCTGTTTTGTCTTAGAGTTCACCTGCTTTGTGACACGGGAATGCACCACATAAACTGGCAGGTGGCAACACATCAGCCTGCCTCAGAAGAGAGCGAAGTAAACACCCATTCCAAAGAGATTGCCCTGAAATATGGTATCAGCTGCAAGAGAGGGCCATCTCCTCTGGTCAAATGAGAAAAATCATATTATCCTCACTGTGGTATACAAATAGCTTGTAAGCCACATTCTCCATTTGAATGATAACAATAAAATGCTAACCTCAGTGCTACAGGCCAGGGCCAGCCTGATCTCATCTCCAAACACAAACACTTCTGCCTCCGTCTTGGCTGGGGGCTGTGCAGCGGCCTCCCAACCCCCACCTCTCCTTCCCCCCCTGTTAATTGGCTGAGACCACCAGAATTTGGAGGACACAGATGTCACTGATAGTTTTCCTAGGGAGCACATTCATGCCCATCTGTTGCAGCCTAGAAGGCTGTTCATATATCCACAAGGCCTTCATTTAATTCTTGTCAGAAAGTAATGTAAATCCAGTTTACCTCAGAGGTCGCAGCCGAGATTTATGCCAATGAGCCCCCTGCAATTTACACACACTGTAGTTGTATAGGATGAAAAGAAAGCCTTTCATGTTGGTGCATATTAACAAGAAAGCCTGCCTTCCGAGAGGGGCTTTTTGATTGAGGTTTCTCCTGATTTTAATACAGCCGATGCCAGTTGGTATACCCAGCTTTAGAAAAAGGGGGGAAAAAATCTAATCTTTAAACTAAAGTTTATTCTTTTATAAGATGTAAAAGAGAAAGAAATCCTAGCAAGTGGCACGGCTATGTCTTTAATTATCTGTTATGAGACAAAACTCCCCTGCACTTGCAGAAGATAGAGTGTGACAGGAGAGCATGTTCTGGCCGGGAGTCTAGGGAGAATTCAGTTGTAAGCAATTGTCTTTCCAATGTGAAAATAGTAGGAGTGACCAGTTGAATTAGTCTCTGACTTTTCAGTTGTCTCTTTGTAGTATGTTTAGAGGAAATTACAGAATTTGTTTAACTTTATTTGGACCAGGCTGGGTAGAAATTGATTCATCAGTACAGTGGAAGAGTGCATATGTGAGATACACATATATATTTATAGAATTATTTTATTGGGAATCTAAGAGTACTGAAAAGGACTTCCATTAATCCTATCTTTCTATACATTTTGGAAATATTCAGGACTGTGTCAGTAAGCTGGAAGGCAAACGGTTTTAAAAACACCCATCCTGTCAAAATCTTCTGGGAAGTCTGAATATGCTTTTTATGAAGTATGTGACCTTGGGCAAGTTACTTAACCTCCATGACCTCAACCTTCTCAACCCCAAAGTGGGAATAATAAAGCCTACACTATAAGGTTTTGAGTCTGAGGTATCTCCCATAATACCTAAAGTATAGAATGTATTCAGCCAATGATAATTTCCCTCTCCATCCTACCTCTTGGCAGTGTCTGTGACAGGGAACTGTATGTTAAAAGTTTTAGTTAACTTAGTTTAAAAACTCTAAGCATTCGTATCATCAGATTACTTTTTCACATTAAAAAAAATTGAAACAGAGGTGAAGTTGGAGATTTTCTTTCTACAGTTCAGAATTTTTGTTTTGAGTTGTTTAACTTTTTAATTCTGTAGAAAATAGAATAATAGAAGTGTGTTACATAGTTTTGTTAAAATCGGGCTTGGCTTCTTTACTCATTCAGGAGTAGCCTGTGATTTCCCAGGGCAGTGTAAATAGGGGGCGTGCTTTTCTTGTTTTTGTAGACAGTGCTCATTTACCCATGCTAATGGCTTTCAAGTATTGGGTATGATTATTTTTACACATACTTAACTTTTTGTTTATATTTTACTTAAGATAATTTTCAAATTGGGTTGTGATTTCTGAGCACATAGTACTAACTGGGAAGTGCAGCAAAGAAGCCTAGATTATATGATGAGGATATAGTGAAACAGAGGAGATGAAAAATACATGTTGCTGATTACTCATTAAGCAAACACTTCCAATATGCATAGTCATAGTCTGGACTTAATTACAGAATGAGATGAAGCAGTGGCTTCACTTTACAGAGTAGGGTTCACGTCAGGGAGGCCAAAGCCCAGTTTTGTTTGCTATCTGAACCTGGGTCTAGGCCGATTTAAAATAATTTCCGAATGGTCCTTTTCTGTTTCTCAGAGTTTATCAAGACCATTTCTTTCAGTCCTTGAAAGAGAATCTTTAAAAACTTTTTGATTATTAGAAATTTCAAACATATTAAAGTAGAGGGGGCAGTATAAGAAATCTAATATATTTTTTTCAGCCTCAACATGTAACAATCTGGAGCCAATCTTGCCTAATTTATACCCTCACTTTATCCCCACCTCCATACCCCAAATTATCTTGAACCAAATGTCAAACTTCATGCAATTTCATCTGTAAATATTTAATATTTAATAATGTTAAGATATGATATGAACTTTTTTTTTCCTTTTTTTAAACAAACTTTTTAACATAACCACAGTACTATTATCTCACCTTAAAAATTAACACTAATTCTTTAATATCATTTATTGCAACTTACTGTAATCAGTGAGAAAATGGAGGGCCCCCCTTTTTTAAGGAAGTGGATTATTTGATTTTCGTGTTACAGACTGGCTATCTTATTCCCATGACACAAGAGTTTCATGAGTACCCTTTTGTAACAACTTTTATTGTGGATTTATGTGGTCGGTATGTTTTGTGGTATATGGTAGTATCTTCCTAGAATGAAAATTTGTTTTATTGGAAAATAAAAATTACATCATTATTCCAGTCCTACCCCACCTTCATTGATTCATTTGGATAAGTGTTTTCCAAATTTATTAGCTGCAGATGAAATTATACATGGAAAGCCACTATATAAAACGGATGGAAATGAAATTGCTCTGGGGCCATGCTGCTGACCACTCATTTGGCCCATTCTTTCCCCATGTGGGGTCTTGCAGGTTTTGGTAAGTGAAATGCCTTTTTATAAACATATACCATTTTCCCATTCTGATTTTAGGGCAAGACAAATTGCTGTGTTAAACAGTGTAAAGAATAAGAGAGGGTTGTATACATAGTTGAAATAACTAAAAAATGACTATACGGTACTTAATTTTTAAGCTTCCTACCACTAAAAAGAATGTTTCACTTAAAGTAATTAAAATGTTTATTGTAATGGGAAAAATCCACTGTGCTCATAAATAATGGCCTCACTTCTTAGTTGACTCTACTGGGGCCTCCTGGGAGGAGATGTATTTGCTCCCTGTCAGGATTAATCTATAAATGCAATCACCACTTAGACCTCATCAGTTCTTTCCTTCCCCTTCATTGGTCCCTCTGGAATTATACGGCAGCTTGAATAAGGTCAAAATTAGGATACTTTTTCCTCAGGAAAAACACCGCCGTTGTTACTTTAGTGCTTTAAAATTTGAGAATCCACCCAAGAGTTGTTTCTTTAAACAGCCTGGAATATATATTTGCGTCATAGAATCCATATTCTACCAAAGTAATGCATCCTGTTTTTCAGTGTGTTTATTGGTTTCTTCCCCACAGAAGCCAGGGACACAGAGTGGTCTCACATAAAACCACAGTGGTTTGGATGTTTAAAATCTTGTGTCTAACACCTGCAGATAATCCCAGTGAGTTGCCATTTGAACCTGGACAAACCATTGAACTTCTGACTCTATCTTCAAATGGGGGCCATGTTACTAGCTATCTTCCTCATTGTAATCTTATAAAAGTAAGATAATTCTCCTATTTCCTTTTGTCAAGATTTAATAGGAATGTCTTTGCTTCTGTAATAGTGGAAAGGATAGAATGAATTCTCCAACTTGTCTAAATGTAAGTGAACTCATCCTGATGGGTCAGAATATTGCTTTGGAATTTTTTGTAAGTGAAATTATATACTTCTTTTAATTCCCCAAATAAGGCTGTCTTCGAGAGTTGTCTGTTCAGTTTCTGGGCAACCTTCAGAAGTATCAAGTGCCATATATAATGGATACTCAACATACGCTTAACTACCATTCAGGAGTTTGCAAATGCAGTACCTACTATTTTATAAACCTGTAAGTTAGCTATTAAAGCCAAACCTTAAGGAAACAGGAGGAAACAGATCATTAATTTTTGCCAGTAAAAAACTGTGTAAAAACTAATGTGTTTCACTTGCTTACTTTAACTTACTTATTTTTATTTTTTTTTTTCTGTTAGTTCTACACTGGCAAATATTCCTTCATTAGCTAAAAGCAAAGAACAGAATTAACACTAAGTCTCAGATCTCCATCCTCCTCATTAGAGAAAAGAGAAAACGTGAGTTCTTCTGCTTGAGGAACTACCAAAGAAAGTGAGTGGAGTAGTTCAAAAACAATAAAGTTATCCCCCAAATCAGGTGATTGATGCCCTGAGCACATTTGCTCTGTGACTGAGCAACATTTTTCCCAGTAACAGAACTCTTCCAGACAGTGGAGAATCCTGAAATTCTAAAACTACTCATTTTCCAAGTCAGCCTGATGAAAGGAGGGCCTCAAACCTCTCTGCAGGTTACAAAGAGAGCAGAAGTAGGTCTGGTGTACTAATAGGGTCTTTCTGGCTCCTAAAATGACCCGTGTTAATTAAGGATTCTGTAATTTGTACATATCATAAGATGCATAGGAGCTGTCAAGAGGTAGGTAAACAAAAAATTAGATGTGCCACCCTTTCTTAATCGACACCTTTCTCCCCCACCTTAAGATCACACAGGAGTGGTAAAATCCTGCTATAAACTGTCCTACAGAGCTTCTTGCTCCTGGGCTGTATTGGTTATCACTGTGTTGCGGTAGTTCGGGGTGCGGATGTCTGCCTCACTCAACGCTACTTTTGCCTCTGTGCCCTCAAAGCATGTGGATGTCCCAGCGGTTGTCCCTCAGTGGTCTCTTGCCACTCGAGAAAATGCAAGTCCTGTTTGTTCCCAGGCCAGTAGGAGGCTCCCTGCCAAGACCCATCGGTTGCTGGTGACATGCACACGCTGTGTGAATCACACGGCCACATGGTGGACTTTTATTATGTCAGCCCAGGAGTGTGGTCTGCCAATCCCCAATCCAGAAGCCCACCCCCCTGGCGCCTTTGACATTTTAAGTAAAAAATAAATAAAGAGCTTTGTGTGAATCTCGGAGTGAAGAAGAAGATGTGGGGTTGGGGGTGTTTCTGTCTGATCTGTAATCCGATGGACGCTCTTTCCCTGAGCCACTTCAGGGCTCACTTGCTTGCCACCTCAGAGGAAAGAAAAGCTGAGCGCGGCAAGCACACAGCTGATTAAACCATGTCGGCTGGGTTTTAAGGGCTTTTTTTTTTTTAAGCAAATAAAATTCACATCTTTCTTCCTGAAAATGTCTAACTGGTCATAATATTTCAATTCTCTAATAAATTTTTATTCATTAATTGAGTGTGGATCTGGTGAATTACTTAGGGAAGAATCCCATTATTATAGGACTGGATACTGGGAAAAATATCAAGAATCTGAAACGTTGCATAGTGAAGCAATTTTCTTTCTTAAGAACATAAATGCTAATTAAGTCAACAAGGAAATTGAATCCAAAGAAGATAAAGAAAAATTAGGTGGCCCTTTAAAAAATGAAATTTTATTTCCTGAAAATTTTATTGATAACAATAACTGATAACTATGGAGCACTTATTACATGCTAGGCGATGTTCCTTTTGTTTTATGTATATATTAATTTACATTATTTATACGATATTACAATATAATTCAATTGATCCTTATAAAACTCTTGAGATTGGTCCTATTATTACCCTTTTTTACAGATGAGGAAGCTGAGACCTGATTTGTGTAAGGCTGCTCAGCTAACAAGCCGCAGAACTGAAATTTAAACCCAAGAACCCTAACTGCAAAATGCTTGTGCTTACCTTGGCTACCTATTGATGGCTCAGACAGTGAAAGTACAATTCTTCATTTTCATATCTTCATTTTGCTGTTCCTATAATTTCACAGCCCCTTCATCCCTTTTGTCTTGAGACAGACTGTTCCTTTGTAGGCTACCTCTAACTCAAAATCTGCATGGCTCTTTGCAAAATAACTCTCCTGACTGTAAAAATTATGAATACAGACTTGAAAATATTTTGTTGCCAAAGTAATCTTAGTCCCCACATTTGCTGGCTTCCTCAAGTATGTAATGCTTCATAGCCCTGACAATTTTTATACTTCATGCCATTTCCATATACATACCACACTGTCACATGGACTTTCCTCCTACTCCACCCCTGGAGACATCCAGCAGGTTTGCCATTCTGACTGTTAAACAGGGCGTTTCGGTTGCCTCGTCCACCAGAGCATACACTACATTAACAATCGAGTCTACACCATTTCTTCTCTTAAAGATGTCTCTTCCAGTGAATTTTTTCTTGCCATGTTTTTCTCTAGAACTCTGGTATCTATTTAATGAAAAGTTAAGTGTGTTTTGAGGACAAGTCAGAACCCCTGAATTCTTATCCTGATCTTTGCTTGGGACTTCGGGTAAGTTACTCAACCTCCTCCGGCCTCAGATTCTTCACCTAGCGTTTGGGTGGATGATATCTGCCTCCAAGAGTATACTCGCCAGCTTGAAGGTCATTCAAAATTTGTAAAATAATTTTTTCCTGCTCTGTGATTGCCCCCAGTGTCATGGCAGCTCTAGATTTGGGGACATATGGAGTCAGTATATGTGGCAGCTCTTCCCTCATTTAGGGTGCAAAAATACAAAGAAAACTCTTCCTGGAAGTCCCATTTGCAAGTACAGAATCCTTGAGTAGGACCAGATGGCAGATTTGGCTCACCTTGACCTGAGATGTTGCTCTTCTAGCCGTTGGGGCCAGGCTCATAATTCGTCAGATGTCACCACGGCTGATGGAGTGGGTAACTGTAGCTGGAGAGTATGAGCAACAGCCCCCATGATGATGACCTTTTCTTTCCCTCCTCTTTCTTCCTGAGGCCAGCAGGTAACCCATTCATGACCCGGAACACTCTGATTGCACTTTCCTGTGCAGTCACGTTTGATAAACACCTTCAGCAGCCAGGAATTGGGGACGGTGGGGCACAAGGGCAAGAGAGACAGACACAACTTGGAGAGAAGGGACAGCTTTGGCCTCCAGTCTCCCATTCTAACAAGGTGTGGCCCTGAGGCTGGAAGTCGATATAAAAGAGCCATTGGAAAGAACTTCTCTTTCATGTATAGTATTCCCTACATTTTTTTTAAATCACAGCACACTCCTTCATTTTCTTTGTAAGTGAAAAGAAAAGGGGAGTCAAATTTCTTGGCAATCTAGTGTTTGTTAAACTAATGGTTCAAACTGCCTGTCTCATCATTATTTCAATAGCCTCTGCTAACTCATGGATCCTTAATACAAGATGAGGATCTCCCCTCAAAGTCTCTTGTCACGTCACTCTCCTACTAGATTTCTTTTCCTTACCTCTCTCTCCAGCTATTCCAAATCCTACCCCCTTGAGAAGTCCCAGTGCAAGTGCCCTTCCCTGCTCAGAAAGGCTCCTTTGCTGTCTCTCAATGGAATCACAACCCTAAGGGCAGAAACTGATTTTTATTACCTATGCAATACTCCTAGACTTGAGTTTCTATTTTCCTCTTTTTAGTTTTTTAGAAGATTTTATTTATTTATTTATTTGAGAGAGAGAGAGCTTGAGAGAGAGAGAGAGAGATCACAAGCGGGGAATAGGGGTAGAGGGAGAAGCAGACTCCCTGCTGAGCAGGGAGCCTGATGCAGGACTCGATCCCAGGACTCTGGGAACATGACCTGAGCCAAAGGCAGACACTTAACCAACTGAACCACCCAGGCACCCTCCTCTTTTTAATTTTTTCATTAAATGTCAAATCATTATCAAAAAATTATAAAATAGATGTAATATAGCCAGAACATGATGGGTGCTCACAGATCAATCTAAGTAAAAAACATACCACTTTCTTTGAAGTCTCCTGTGTTCATACACTTCACTCTCCCCTCCATAAATCCACTGTTGTTAATTTTTAGTTTATCATTCCCTTCCTTTTCTTTGTAATTTTACCATATGTATTTGTATCCTCTAATATTGTTTAGTATAAATGTTTTAAATTTTATGCATGTATTCTTCCGTGACTTGCTTTTCTATATCTAAGTTTCATCCATATATTGCTCTATGTAACTGTAATTCATTCATTTACTTCCTTATTCTATTCCAGTGTCTGACTACACTTCAGTTTTTTAATCTATTCTGTTGAGGGACATATGGATTGTTTCCTTTTGTTTGTTTGCTATTACAAACTGTGTCACTGTGAACATGCTTAAATTTCCTAGACACAGGTCCAAGATTTTCTCTAGAGTATGTGTCTAAGAGTGGACACTGGGTCATAGTGTACCCACTGTGTGCATTTTTTATTTTACTGAATAATGCCAAACTGTAGTTTCCAACAGTGGTGGGTGGAAGTAACACTGACTGTTCTTGAACAACTGTTAACCAACTTAAATTCTTTTCCCAATCAAGAAGTTGTGAATGGGTATGGTTTGAATTTGTATTTCCTGATTACTAATGAGGTTGGACATATTTCACATGTTCATTGGCCATTAATGTTTTCTCTTGTGTGAAGTGTCTGTTCAAGTCTTTTGCTCATTCTTTTTCTACTGTGTGATTGGTCCTTTTTTCACTGACTTATAGGAATTCTTTATATATTCAGAATAGAAATCCTTTGTCAGTTATATACATTACAAATACTTTCTTCCAGTTTATGACTTGTCTTTTCATTTTTTGTGTGGTGTCATTTTACTAATCAGAAGTTTCTTTCTCCAATTAAATATCAGTCTTTTGTGATTTGCTTTTTTTACAAATGTTTGAGAAATTCTTCCTGAACCAAAGGATCAAAAGGATATTCTCCCTTAGATATTCTCCTTTAGAAGTTGCGTACTTTTGTCTTTTACATGTAAGTCTTTAATCTAACTAGTATTGATAAAAATAAATAAATAAATAACCAATTAGCTCAATGCCATATTCTAAGCTGGTATAATAAACCAAATTTCCATATATACACATGTCTCTTGCTGGGTTCTCTTTTATTTAGAAGGTCAATTTGCCTGCCTTAGTGCCAGTAACTTTTGCATTATTTAATATAATATTATATTAATTATTGGCATCTGTTATGACACTCTCCCTCCTCCCTTGTTATTTTTCATTAGAAGTATTTTTATTATTCTTAAACATTGTCCTTACACATAAATTTTAGAATCATTTGGTCAGGTTGACACACAAACACACATAGAGCTGTAGCAATTTTGATTGGAATTGCATAAAGATATAGATAAATTTGGGAAAAATTGGATATCTAACAATATTGAGTTTTCCAGGCCACTACCATAGAATATCTCCTAATGTATTTAAATTTTCAGTAATGTCTTTTAATGAAGTAATTTTATAATTTCTCTCCAAAAGTCTTGCATATTTATTATTAGAATTATTCTTGGGTTACCGATATACACATATATTATTTTTCATTATGCCTTACATATTTTATGCCATGGAAAATGGTGTATTTTTGTTAAATTACGTTTTCTAGCCACTTGTTGCTGATTTAAAGGATATTTTCATAAGATTGGGTTTATTGGCTTATTGAATGTTTGGTAAAATTTTTCTGGTACAACTGTATGTTCCTGGTGTTTTCCTTGGAGGAAGTTTTTTCAACTACTAGTTACATTTCTTTAAGATTATAAGACCATACAGGTTTTCTGTTTCTTCTTGTTTTTTTTTTTAAGTAAGTTATACTTATTTAGGAATTACCCATTTTATTGTTTTCAAATTTATCGGTAAAAAATATTTCAATATATTAGCTTTTTAAAAATCTCTGTTGCATCTGTAAAGCTCCCTCCTAAGATTTTTATTCCTACTTCTATTTGTTTGTTCTTGCTCTCTTGATCAAGTTTGCCAGTAGTTTATCAATTTCAGTGGTCCTTTGAAAGAACTTTATTTTGTTGAGCTTCCTATTGAGTATATTTTTTATTTAACCATTAATCTCTATTCTTATTTTTATTTCCTTTCTTCTACTTTTTTCATTTATTTTTTCTATTTATTTCCTTACTTTTGGTTATTCAAGTTTAACTCATTAATTTTCCAACATTCTTTATTTCTAAGTATTTTGGCTGTAAATTTCCTTCTGTGTTCCACTTTGACTGAATTCCACATTTTGACATGTAGTATTTATCATTCCATTGTAAAATTCTCTAAATTTCATAATGATTCTTTCTTTGAACTGCAGGTTATTTAGAAGTATATTTCTTAATTTCCATCTATATGAACACTTTTCTTTTGTTACTGATTAGCAACTTAACTGCCTTTTGGTAATACAATGTCATATGTATACTGTTAATTTTTGAAATTTGTGGAGATTTGTCTCATGGCACAGTAGGCATTAAATTCTTGTAAATGTTCCAGGCATGCTTGAAAGCAGTGTATATTCTGTAATTGTTTGATATGTTGTTTCATAAATATCTATTAGGTCAAGTTTGTTAATTGTGTTGATCAAATCAATGATATCATTACCAAGTATTTTGTCTGCTTAATTTATTAGTTTCTAAGAGGGGTGTGTTAAATTTTCCCGCTATGATTATGTATTTGCATATTTTTCTTTATGGTTCTTTCACTTTTTGTTTTATATATATTAAACATTATGCTTCCAGCTGCATACAAGTTTAGAATTACTATACCTTCCTGGTGAACTGAACCATGTATCATTGTAAAGTGGCTTATTTATCTTTATTAGTGCTTTTTCCCTTAAAGTCTGTTTTGTCTGATATTAATATAACTATACTTTCTTTTAGTTAGTATTTTTTAGTATATCTTTTTCTATCTTATTACCTTTAACCTTTTTTTTATTCTTATGCTTTAAGTAAATCCATGTAGCTATTTTTTTAATCAAGTCTATCTTTATCTTTTACTGTAGCATTTAGTTCACTTACATTAATTGGAAATACTGATATATTTAAATTTATTTATAACATCATATTTTGTCTTTTATCCTGGGAGACCTGGGTGGCTCAGTTGGTTAAGTGTGTGACTCTCGGTTTTGGCTAGGGTCATGATCTTGCAGTTATGAGATGAAGGCCTGCATCAGGCTCTGCACTCAGCATGGAGACTGCTTTGGATTCTCCCTCTCCCTCCCACTCTCTCTCTCTTTCTCCCAAATAAATAAATAAATAAAATCTAAAAAAAAAAATTATTGATTGATTGAGAGCGTGTGAGCCGGGGGAGGAATGGAGGGAGAGAGATAGCAGACTCTGCACTGAGCATGGAGCCCAACGTGGGACCCAATCCTAAGACCCCAGGGTCATGACCTGAGGTCAAAATCAAGAGTCAGACACTCAACCAACTGAGCCATCCAGGCACCCCTCTTGCCTTCTTTTGCATTTTTTTGTTTTTTGTTTTTTGTTTTTTTTCATTTTTTACCTTCTACTAGTTTGAAAGTTGTATGTTTTATTTCAGTTTTTAAGGATTATCTTAGAAATTTTTATCACAATCTAAAGTTAATATCTCTCCTCCTCCTACCAATTCCAAAATCTTAAAACATTTTAACATCAATCACTCTCCTCCTGATATATATGCTGTTTGTGTTTGTATGTGTATTTTTTCTATTTTTTTCATCTCATAAGACATTGTTATCATTGTAGCTTTATACAATCCATATTTTTATTTAGCCAACAATTCACCACTTTTGTAGCTTATTATTTTTCCTTGAATCTCAGACCCTTCATCTGTGATCACTTTCCTTTTATCTAAAGTACATACTTTAGAGTTTTGTTTAGTCAGAATCTGTTGATGTTTATTTTTAAATATTTTTATTTTTCAAGGCTTTTCCCCCAGCATATTAAAGATATCCTTTCACTGTCTTCTAGTTTCCATTGTTGCTTTTAACTTGGTAGCTATAAATTCATTGTTGTTTCTTTGAAGGTAATCTGTCTTTTCTCTCTGGCTACTTTAAAGATCTTCTGTAGGCCTTTGGTGTTCCCTAGTTTTGCTATGATATTTCTACATATGGATTTTATTTATAAAATCTGCTTGAAGATTGTGGGTATTTTAATTACTGTCTTTCTCCTGTTCTAAAAGTTCTTAGTCATTATCTCTCCAAACATATCTTTGCTTCCCCCTCTTCTTCCCTTCTAGGATTGTGATGAGACATGTTAGAGTTTTTCTATCAATCCTTTCTGTTTCTTAACCTCTTTTGTATTTTCCATCTTTTTGTCTTCTGTTGTTGTATTTTTTTTTTTAAGATTATTTATTTATTTATTTATTTGAGAGAGAGAGAGATCACAAGCGGGGAATAGGGGTAGAGGGAGAAGCAGACTCCCTGCTGAGCAGGGAGCCTGATGCGGGACTCGATCCAGGGACTCCAGGATCATGACCTGAGCCGAAGGCAGTTGCTTAACCAACTGAGCCACCCAGGCACCCCTGTTGTTGTATTTTAGATGAAATGTTCTCACTTATCACCCAGTTCAAAAATTCTAACTTCAACCAGAAATAGTATTTTATCAAATCTACCTAATTCATGGAATTTTACATTTTTAATTATTATTTTTTCATTTATAGAAATTCTATTCAATTCTTTTTCAATCTGCCTGTGCCTTTTTATAGTTTCTTGCTCTTAACATACTCTTTCAGATCTTTAAACATGTATACTTTGTAGTCTGTATCTGATAAATCCATTATTTAAATTTTTTGAAGGTCTGATTTAACTATCTGTTCTTTCTTCTTGTATCTGTTGTTTTCTCTTACCTCTTGCATTTTGTGAGCTTTGATCAGGAACTCATATTTCTTGGTATTTCATAGGTAGAAATTCTTTGAAGCTTAGTTTGAAGTCAGATTCCTTTAGAGAAGATTATGTTTCATTCCACCAATTGCCTGAGAAAACTACCAACTGGGGACCTTTTTTTATTTTTCCCCATGAAATTCACATGTAAAATCTATTTGCTGTAGCTGTTTTAAACAGCTGTGTTTTAGCAAACACAGGGTTAGAATATTATTTATCTCTGGAGATCTTGAAAAACATCGTATAAAAGCTAAAGAAAGAATGAAAAACATGACTAGGTATTTGACATGTTTTCAATAAACACAGTTAATTTCAGAATTTGCATGAGCTCTGCATGATGCCTAGATGGGGATGTCATTATGTGATAAGTTGGAGTTTACAAGGTGTGTCCTCCTGAAGCTTTAGGATCATTTTAAATAACTTATTTTAAAGTAATTATCAGGTAGAGATTTTGTGGATCTTGCAGCTTCAAATTCTCAAGGGCAAAAAATTTCATTCTCCTCCAGGAAGCAGCATGTTTTGCCACAGGCACATTTCCTGGGAGGTGGCAGGAGAGGATGGGGATTTATTTTTAGCTCACCCTTACACTGAAGGTTCAACCTTTTAGGACATCAGTTTTGGGGTTTTTTTGTTGTTGTTGTTTTTATTCTTATGTTAATCCCCATACATTACATCATTAGTTTTAGATGAAGTGTTCCATGATTCATTGTTTGTGCATAACACCCAGTGCTCCATGCAGAATGTGCCCTCCTCAATACCCACCACCAGGACATCAGTTTTATGCAAGGGAGCAGTTTCCTCTTATATGTCCCACCTTGGGTAGGCCTTTGGTTTTATTTCCTATCTTCCCACACTCCTAGATAGTGAAAACCAGTCTCGACTTAGAGTGCTTGCAATTTCACTCAAGGCAAAGGCTAGCTTCTGTGTTGGTTAAATTTCTGGGTTCCAGCTTTTACTTTATGTTTTCTGAGTAGTCTTTCCTTTCTTACCACTTTATTGATACATTTTAGAGATGTTAAAGTGCTTTTCCAACATTTTTACTTGTTTTCAGTGGGAATGTTAGTCAGGGTGTATGGTCTTCCATACAGCTGGAAATAGAAGTCTACTCTTTTGGGTTTTGGTGACTTCGAAGTTGCCTTCTCTTCTCCCCCCCCCTTTTTTTTAAGATTTTACTTATTTATTTGACACACAGAGAGAGACAGCTAGAGAGGGAACACAAGCAGGGGGAGCAGGAGAGGGAGAAGCAGGTTCCTGGCTGAGCAGGGAGCCCAATGTGGGGCTTGATCCCAGGACCCTGGGATCATGACCTGAGCTGAAGGCAGATGCCCAGCTGACTGAGCCACCCAGGCACCCCTTCTTCTCCCTTTTTATTCAGTTTTAAAATGCTAACAATGGCCATTACCCAGACATATCTATCCAAGCCTCGCAGTTGTTTTACACTCCAATCAGACTTCTCTTTCTCCTTTTGTTTCCCCACTTGCACCAGCTAGTACCAGAGGCACTATGGTCAGAGTTTCTGTGTGGCGGTTGCTCAGGGGAGGGTGAAAAGGTGGAAAAAGCTGGGTTGTCATTGCTAGTGACAGACTGGAGAAATGCATTCTTGTTGTTGTATGTTGGAGACCAGAATACATTTTCTCATAGAAACAATATGATAAATGATTTTGAATGTAGATATAAAAGTATATTTAGCATAGTTATTCATGTACATATGAATTAAATGAGCTCTGTGACTTTGCTTATGAATCTAACCAATCATTAACTGAATTCCAGCAAAGATATTTTAAACTGAGCTTTTGGACTATAATCATGTTTAGTATGCCTTGTGTAGTTCATTTTAAATGTATTTATGTCTTATTCTTATATTATAAACTACTTGGCAGTATAGGCCATCTCTTCTACTTCTTTATGCTTCCCTACATCTTCTAGCTTAAGGATTATGACTGGTTGGCCAGTGGATTATTACAAAGATGGCAGCCAGTAGACCATGGAATACATTTGGAATTCTTTTATTTTCCCTGATTTACCCCCATTTCCTTGGCACTAATTGTCCAAAGAAAAAGACTCACAAATGCCAAAAGAAATGGGGCTTTGAATAATCCACTGATTTGCTTACTTTTAATGATGGCTGATTTGTCAGTTATAACTCAGCCACTCAGTTAAAGTCTAGGTCACCAATAGAAATAAAGTATACATGTATCAAAAGCAAACATGGAATGTATGAACACATGACCATTTGGCTATGTGTATGCATGTGTGTCTTAGATTCTAACTTTGTTGGGTATCTAGTGTTATTCTAGAGGTATCTGTTTGTATGTTCTATTGCTTTTGCTGGCCTCTTTCTATTTAATTTTTAGAGAAAAATATATAGGGGGATGTCAAAATAGAAAAAATAATCCATACATTGCAAAAACTATAGGAACTAACATGATTCAATTTAGAAATAGGTACAGTTCACAGAATGCCACAGTTCAGGGAGCAAAAATTGATACATGTTGAAATTGAAAATGATTCTTTTATAAAGAAGCTGACCAAAATTTCCAGCAGGACTGTTGCCTGAAGGAAAATTTCCTAGGCTCCAGCCTCTGTTATGCTTAACAATGAACCATACAAGTCTGGACAGATGGTTGGATTCCAAAGTGTTTCTCATGTTACAGTATTTTCTTCCTATTGTCTCTCCTGAATTCTACAGGGAAAAGAGAAAATGCTATAACTTTCAAAAAGTATAAAGAATATCTTCAGTACATTTTTGGAAGTCACAAGTACTGAACATTAATTATCTCAAAAATCTTCTTCTTCTTTTTTTTTTTTTTAGAAATACTTTCTTGGTTAAAATCAAATTCATCCCAATAAAATCAAAATTATTCTTGACAGTAGGACTTATCTTTCTACTATCTTTATTGCTAGAAATACAAAATCTAAGATGTATTTATGTCTTGTCCATTCAACTTTGAGCTATGGTGAAGGAGAAACTTGGGACTCATTTTTAAGACATTTCATATCCATCCAATAGCAACACTGCATTTATTCTCTAAACAGCTCCCAAATTTGTCCAATTTTCTATATCTCTATGACTCTGGTCCAAATTGATGATATTTTTTCACCTAGATTGTTGCAATAAATGCCCAACTGATCTACCTGCAATCACCTTCTTCCTCTCTGCCCCCAGTGCACACTACAGCCACAACAGAATGAACTTTTTCCAGATGCAAATCTGGGGTCATGTTCCTCCTGCTACCAGTAGTTTCCTATGACTCTTAGGGTAAACACAAAATTCCTTACCTGCCATACAGAGCCCTGAACAGCCCCTACTTAGCTCTCCAAACTCACCTCATAGCAACTTTCTCCTTTTATCCCTAGTTCAACTAATTTGGCCTTCTTTCATTTCCTCTATATTTCTTTCTACATTAGGTCCATTCCTCACCATTTTAACTTCATTAAGCCCTGTTCTTACAGAGTTTAATTCCAGCATCACATCCTCAGGGAATCCCCCATTCACCCGCTCTCGTTTTACCCAAATTATTAGGTCAAGTCCTGTTGTTTGTCCTCACAGAACCACATAGCTTATCTCTCTTTCACAGCACTTAGACAAAAGGAAGAGATTTATGATCCTGTGCATTAGGCATTGGGGTTACAAGTGAGGGAACAAAAGCAGAGTTATATTTATTTAGTAATCAACCTCTAAGATTCAAGCCAACCTTTCTAAACCACAGAGAAAAGTATACATAAAAATAATATACTTAAGTGTTCTCAAAAGAGCCAGGAATTATTCAGTAAATAAGTATCAGATATTCTTCAGCAACAGACAAGCTGTTGAGTATGTAATTTAAGACCTGGAAAGATATTGGCAATTGTTCCCACTTAACCCCCATAAAATACAGATAAGAAAAATGAGTCTCAAAAGTGAATCTCAGAGGTCTCACAAATAGTTAATGATAGAGAATGAAGTAGAACTAGTCATAAATATCCGTTGAACACTATTATGTGTAACAGTTTTCTTATATCCAAGTCCGCTTTTCTATTACATGCTATTTCTGTTTAAACATTTACAGAAACAGAGCAATTAAAATTTATTTCAATTGGTTACTTTCTACCTTAAGAGGATGATATGGTGCCAATAAAATATTACTATAAGCCTTTAGACAAAGGGGTGATGTGCTATTAAAATTCTATTACAGTACATTTTTATTTCTCTGTGCATGAACTCTTCGTATTTTCTTATTATACCCCTCTTTCTACATGAAGTCCTTAAAAACACCCTAGCAAAGAGAATCCCTTACTTGCTTTTATTTGAAGAAAAGTGAATGTGTCTTATTCACGCATAGCTAATTTCAGGCAATGTTTGTTAACTGTCTCAATCATCAGCTGCATTTCTCAATCTCCATACCAAGCTCCCGTTCTAGCTACATCTCCCTTTTTTCAGGAATGCTGGGAATGGAATGCCATTGCTACATGGCCTCTTGCTCATGCTAGTCCACTAATTAGCTCTCTGACCACCCCTTATTTCTTACTTCCTTTCGTAGAAAGGCAAGCTAATGGCCAGCTCTTACTACACAACATTGACTTAAAAACACTTGAGCTAAAAAAGGGACATTGAAAACCATTTAGTCCAACAATCCAAACCATGCAGGAATACTTTCTGAAACATATTAAACAGAAGAGCGATTTAATTTATAGATATGCTTAAATGCTTCCAGTAACTAATTCCTCACAATCTCACTTTCATGAATACTCTTTCAAGTAACAAGAATTTTGTATCCAAGTACTCTACTTGTGTTCTTCATCAACAATACACAATTATTTTAAAGAAACAAGCCTGTAACATCCAAAAACTTAGCTTTGGCAGTTTATCTGTGTAAAGAATGTGTGTATATGTTTTAAAATCCAAAGCATATGGACTATACCAGTCAGGTTAGAATGAAAAATGAAAAGTGTAGGTTACACAATTAGCTCATCTTTCATTCTGTGTTCCTGTTAAGTCTTAGAATAGAAAAAAAAAAGATATAAAAAATATTTTCTTGCTATTTAAAATTCAAAACTAGCTTCTCAAAGTGAGGCTTTTTTATCCCAACACCTACACAGTAATTCACTGCTTTAATATTTTCAATGATTACCTCATTGCGAGAATAAGCTGGGAGACAAAGGACAGGAGCCATCCATTTATCTGTTGCTTTCCTCCCTTTCAGACTCTCTTGCTTTGGCAATAAAATACTATGTGCCCTATAAGAGTGTCTAAACCAGAGGGCAACTCCACAATCTATCCTGGCAAACTCAGTAAGAGTTTCTTTGTTTCATTTGTTCATTGTAAACAAAACAAAAGGAAGTTCATTTTGTTTACAATGTACATTCTTTAATAAAGGGAAGACAGACAAAAAGATTTGTTAATCTAGTAACTTTCTGGTATTTATTTGCCAGGCATTTTTGTACTGTCAGTAATTTATTTTGTTCTTGAAATTACCTTGACTGTCATAGATCATTACAGTATATTCATATTTACATATGTAATCTCTCTACTGTACATGTTAAATAGCAATGTAAGTGGATTCATCCACCCATATGATAAATTCATCCATATGATAGATCTAGGAAATTGGGTTTTCTGAGATATCATTTCTCTATTTTATTTGGCAAGGTGCCTGGTTGTGAAGAGCTTTAAATTTGGCATCTGTCATTGCCTATCTTAGTCCAAATTATACGATGCTAAATACCATGAAGAATACTTCACAGGGGAAATCAGTAGCAGGTTATGAGAATGGTAAACTTCATATCACCATGTGCTTATAACTGAATATTAGAACTGTTAGCCAGATGCTTCCTGTGGACTTCCAGAGAGACAGAAAAATGTGGTGCCACTGGGATCCAGAGGTACTGATGTGAAGTATGCAGAAGATACATAAATCATAGGGTATGTTCATTTCATTTGGCTTCGTGGGATTCCGCTGACATCACTGCGGGTAACCAAGGTCTGCACCAGGAGCCTCTCCCTTCTGCTCTCTGATGCCTTCGAGGTGCTGCCCATCTAGACCAGGCCCTGCAGTAATTTCACACACTCCCCTAATAAAGTCCTCCGGGGCTGTCATGTATTTTCATGTGTTTGCCCTATTATCCCTCCCTGCTTGAGCCTTACAGATAATTGATGATGCTTCAGTTAATCATCTTTCTCCCGCTTTTGTTCACCAGGTACCTCCGCCTTGAAGGGGCTCTTTTATTGAGAATCGATGTCTTCTTCTGCGTAATTGATCACCATAGACCCAGGGACACTTGACTCATCGTTGAGGAAGAGTGATCATCATGAATAATCAAAAAGCTGTAGCTACACTACTGCAAGAGTGCAAGCAAGTGCTGGACCAGCTCTTGTTGGAGGCGTCAGATGTGTCGAAGGAGGACAAGAGCGAGGACCAGCAGTGCAGAGGTGAGGTCCTGATGGGAGGCACTGGGGGGAGGGAGAAGCCAGCAGGTTCGCTCTCAACTCCCCTGCCTGAACGACATGTTTTCATCTCTGCCCTATTTTTCTTCTCTTGGCAGATGACCACCGAGAGATGAGTGGATTTCTAGGGCATGAATGGGACATGGGCTGCAGGCGGACGGGCAGGGGAGGAAACCCACTTTGTTGCAGTGAATTGCTGTCAGTTCTAATTTTAGGCTTCAGTAAACATGAGGCCACAAGAAAACAGTTTAGTTCAAGAAGAACAAAGGGTGCAAGTCTGCCGGTGCACGTAAATTTCAATTATTAAAAAATTGAAGCAACTTCTGAATAGTGGCACATACTTTTTTTTCAAACGAGGCTTTTGTGCCTCATCGGTTTCCATAGGCTTCTATGGTTTCCATAAATATGTCATTTCATTGGTCCAATCTCTCTTTTTTTGATTATCGATACATTTCTCATGCTGTATTCACATGCTGTTTGTAAAATAAATCCTCTCACACTGATAAATACTGATTGCAACATTATCAGAATTGAATTGACCTTTTGCCCATTTCATAGTTTATGCCATTCACAGTTTTAGATAGGTCATTGTTTGGGAAGTTTTGATCACAAAGTCTGGAAAGTTGAAGTATTTCTTATCTCCCCCATAGCCAGTTTTGAAGAGAGAAACTTCTTTCCTTAGATTGCTTTATAGCATTTGAATAAATGTTCCTCCATTTCTATAAGTGTGTCCCTTTTATGTGCTTTTAATATTTTTCTTTGTATTTTTAGTGATTTGCTATTCCTTGCAGAAATAAGATGATCACATAAAATGCACACTCCCCAACTCTTTTGTTGTTGATGATTATGTAATGGGGAAAGGTTCTGGAGAAGCCACACATTTTTTACAGAGGCACTTTTAGGTACCTATAAAGGTCTTAAATTTTTCTAATCTGTCATTTATGCACATTTCAAGATAAAATGCCCTATGTCCCATTGTTTCACAAAACCTCAGTTTATGTGATTTCCTTATTTACTAACCAGATACACTGCTGTGTGCTTTTGCTTGCTAGTTATATGTGCCCATCAGCCTGAGCACACACTGACAGGTGTTAGCCCCTTGTCAGGGAGCGGCAGGTACTTGGCACCTCCAGAACGTGCTGCAGTTCTCCCCAGGGGCAGTGTGTTGTGTTCTATCTACTGAAGTTTCTCCTCTTGTCCTTTTACTACATGGCATCCTTTGTCTACTCAGCCCAAATTCCTTTAAGCTTTGTGTTCTCCCTCGTGAAAACTCAGAGCGCCCAGTTGGGTAGCATTTTCTTCTTTTTCTTCCCAAGTGCCACAGAATAGGAGAAATAATCAGTTTAGTTCCAGATAAGGCACATCAGGGCCACAAAATCACTCAATTAGCAACGGCTCTTCAGGTAAGCTGCTTGGGGAAGGAAGTGATCAGAGAGGCAGAAGAGGGTATTGCTCCGTCAGGGGCTGACTGATGGGCTTGGCTGAATCTGGTGAGCCAATGGGGGGAGGAAATCTACGCTGAGCCATTGACAATCTCAGCATTAATCCATCCCCGTGGAGGCAAGCTGCAGGGTCCCCCCCACGCGCCATCAGTACAACTGAGTTCAGTCTGAGCACGGAGTTCTTCCCTTAGCAGGTGGTTTCTGTGTGATACTGGTGGGCGGGTTGTGCTGCCACCAAAGTTGTCGCTCGTGTGTACTCCAAGGGAAAGACATTAGTACGGGGTCACCTATGGTGACAGGACAAGTCAGAGGACTTGAACGTGATCACTGTGATTTTATTTTTTCCCTTCCTCCTCTCAATCCTAACCTCTTCACTCAGAAATTGTCCTTGTCAGCATGGGAGACTGCCCTTAGCAACTTCCTCAGAAATAGAGAAGGAACCGAAATCTAAACACAGATACATTTTTAAAATGTATTTCAGAGGCATCACTTATTTCGGTATGCCACACTGGACTCTCCATGCTCTGGCATGATCCGCAGGGAGAGGGTGGAATGAGGAAGGCAAAAATGAGTTGTGTAGAACAGATTTTCTCTGTCATCATGAAAAAAATTGAAAATATTTAAACTATTTCGTGCCAATGTATGGTGAAACTCTTTGAATCTAGATATCAGATTCCTGTTGTCATTTGACTATTCATTTGACTCCTGAGCTTGATACTCATGGACAGAATGTCCAAATAATTTGTCAATCAAATGGGACACTTGAGAGCGAGAAGGAGCAATATGAAGAAGTCCACTAGGAACACATAGGACTGTCCTAAGTGAACAAGACTTAATAGTCATCCTATTCCTGACTATTTACAAATATCATTTAAGAAACTTTCTTTAGGGGCACCTGGGTGGCTCAGTCGGTCAAGCAGCCGACTCTTGGTTTCAGCTCAGATCGTGATCACAGAGTCATGGGATCAAGCCCTGCGTCGGCCTCTGCGCTCAGTGTGGAGTCTGCTTCAGATTCTTTCTCCCTCTCCCTCTGCCCCTTCTCTCTTTCAAATAAGTAAATACAATCTTAAAAAAAGAGAGAGAGAAATTTTCTCTACATAAATATATTGGAACACTTTTGACCGTCAGGGGGCCAGGCTTCCTAGCAGATTATGACCACGTAGGTCCCTAATGCCAGGGCTCTGCTTCCTTTGGAGGAGTGCTTCCTCACACAGTCGGTGCTCAGTAGTTCTAGGTTGCTGAATCAGAGAGCAGTGATTTCAGTGTGATATTTATAAATCATCCTCAGTAGTCGGTAAGGATTACTCACTGGTGTGGCCCATTTGATATCTCCTCAGTGCCAAGCAATGTTTCCCCATTAGCAGTCTTCCCTACATTTGCACAGTTGGTGGCAAGGACACAGAAGGGCATCGTGAACTAGGGCAGAGTTAGGTTTTCTTCCTCCTCTTCTTTTTGTTTTTTACTCTCTCTGTCATATCTCTTTTGTCCTGTTTAGCATGTTTCATGTAGATATAAGACTAATCCTTCTTTTAACCATCATGGTGTGATTTGCAACAGTGATAAGACATGATGTCTGTCTTCGGGGAGCTCACAGTAAAATGAGAGGAAAGTGTGATGACAGAGCAGTGGGATGAACACTGAAAGGCCATGCATTTTGGGGTTTGGGAGCACTCAGGAGGCACATTTTAATTCCACGGGGTGGTCATGGCAGGCTGATGAGAAGTAGTCATGTTTGCATTGAAGCCAGGGAGCCTGAGCTTGACCATGAAAGGACTGAGGTAGGGCAATGCAAAAGTGAGGACAGGAGATACAAAACCATTAAAGAATTTTATTCAGGGCAATGACCTGGTCTACCTTGTGTTTTAGCAAGATGGGGATCAACAGTGTGGAAGTTGGAGTGGATGGGGCAAGGTAGGAAACAGTGGTTCAGACAAGAGTTACAGATAATGAAAAGGAGGAAATGGATTTTAGGATCTACAGAATTTGATAACCAGTTAGGTTGACGGGGAAGAAAGAGCAAAAAGTCTAGACTGACTTCTAGGTTTTGTACTTGGGTGACTCAGTGAATGGTGGTAGCATGCATCAAAATAAAGAATAGAGAAACAGATTTAGAAAAAAGATGGTGAGTTCAGCTTTAGACACTTTCTTTAAAAGATTTTATTTATTCATTATTCATTTGAGAGAGAGAGAGAGCACATGCAGAGGGGAGAGGCGAGGGAGAGAGAAAAGCAGACACCCCACTGAGCAGGGAGCCCGATGTGGGGTCTGATCCCAGGACCTGGATGGAGATCATGACCTGAGGTCAGATACTTAACCATCTGAGCCACCCAGGCACCCCCAGCTTCAGATACTTTTGAGTATGAAATGTCTGCAAGACAAGCACCTAGAGCTTTATAACTGGCAGTCATGTAATCAAGTCCATCATCCTGAATGCTGGGGCTTCACATGTGCTTCAGCATTCAGAATTTTTCAAATGTTAGGAAGGTAGTATGGTGCAGGGACCATCCATTACATTCATACTCCAGCAGAAGCTGGGGCAGCATCTAGAGCCAAACATTAAAATTTTTGCAACAAAACTTTGGCTAATCTCACTAAATAAGATAAACAAGCGATAAAGTGCCTCTAGTCAATTCAAGTCTGGTTAGGGTGCCAAACTTAAGAAAAAATATTCTAGTTTCCCGAGCTTTTTGGGTTTTCCACGTTTGGATAGGAGATCGTGGACCTCCGTAATTAGGTGTGGTGCCCAGGAAGAGATTGAACGTATCTACTAACATGAAACAGGGCCATTTCACAATAAATTGGTACCATTTCAAATTTCGTTTGGGTTTTTTGTATTAATCACCTATATTCAAATGTAGTCTGTAGTGAAAGTATGCAATGAAGTGAGGTGAGGTCTTGGAGAACTAAAAAGAGGTTGTACAAATTGACTCTCTGCCTTACCCAGCTACCACAAGTCCCAGATGTCATTCCGTCTCAGTCCCTTTCTCATTTTACAGGGAAAATAATATTTCCTTCATTCCTTTCTCTGATTCTTCATGCAGAGATAGTCACTGAAGTGCTTTACTTCCTGCTAAAAACCTTTCTTAATGCCTGACTACCCCAATTTACCTGAAGGGCAAAGTAGACCAGGGCCACCCCTGACAGATAGCTTTGCGCTATTATTCTTTGAGTCAGAACCACCAGCTTTAGACCGGCCAGTAAGATGTAGGAAAAATGTTTTTTTGCCGCCACTGAGGTGCTTCATCATAACATTGGTAACTCAACAGCCTTTTCTTTGACTGCAATTTCCTTACCTGAACTCTGACCTTTTCAGCTTCACTCCCCAGTGAGTTAAGGACCCTGATCCAGGAGGCAAAGGAAATGAAGTGGCCCTTCGTGCCTGAAAAGTGGCAGTACAAACAAGCCGTGGGCCCAGAGGACAAAACAAACCTGCAGGATGTGATTGGCGCCGGGTTGCAGCAGTTACTGGTAGGGAGAGCCCCACCACCTGTTCCTCTGACACCCCCAAGTAAGGCATTTAGCCTCTAAGTGGTCTAATAGATTAAATTTCTTTGAAGCATAAGACAGCCCCTACCCTTATGGTCAGCTCTGCCAGATTGACTAATGTGGGGGAAATGGCTTTTAGAAAGCATCACCTGCCTGTAAGACCTTCTGTTGGAAAGCCAAGTCAAGTAAAAGTGGAGAAGGGTGGTCAGTGGGTCTAGGGAGAAACCTGTCATCCTGAAATATTTGTTATATCCTTGGTAGGCCAGAAGCAGTAGTTTTCTTTCTGTCATGTCTCATAACATTTTTATTTTGAAATGCTCCTTTTTAAAAGTTTATTCCATCAGTTTACATGAGAATGTGTTTTTGGGTCATCCCAAAATAAATGTATAGATATTGTCTTTGCCTATCAAAACAAAAATCTGGGAAAGGTTCCCTGATCCACATACATATAATGGCATCTTTGGAGGCTTAATAGAATAACAAAACCCCCACTTTTCCCACACCCCTCCCCCCAAAAATAAACAGACTGGGGTTAAGTAGACCGGGGGCTGCAGGCAAAGGAAAGTGAACACTTGGAAAGAATGCAGTGGTGAGCCAGGGATTTTAAATTAGCAGACTTGGCATAGGTGGAAAAGTGAAATGGAATAAAAACTATAATTTGTGTATCACTGTAGGATTTTACAAAGCGCTTGCACATGCATCACCTCATTTAATTCTCAAAATGGCCTTCCAGTGATTATTACCATTATCATCTCCATTTTACAGATGAGGAAATTAAGGTGCAGGGAGATGAATGTGCCCAGGGGAACAGACCAGTGAGTGGTAAAACTACTCTTTCCTCCATCTCACTGCCAATTCGCCCTCAAGAAGCCCCAAGTAAAGAATTCGAAAACACAGGTAAAATCCCTGAGACTTGTTTACCCTAAAGCAAGTTGGAGGTTGTCCAGCAGAGCTTCCTGCAATGTTGGAAATCTTCCATATCTCTGCTGCCCAATACATTAGGCCCTGGCCACCTGTGGCTTTCCAGCACTTGAAATGTGGCAAGTATGATTGAAGAACTGAATTTCTTAGTATTATTAAATTTTTAAAAATCGATTTCTATATAAATAACCACATGTGGATAGGGCTACTATTTTGTTGAACAGGGCAGTTCTTCAGCAGTGATGCTTAAAATGAGACCTCACAGCAGCAGCTCTAGATTACCTGGAAACTTGTGGGATATTCAGATTCTTGGGCCCCACCCTAGTCTTACCAAGTCAAAAACTCTGGGGCTAAAGGTCTAGCAATGAGCATTAGACAAGCCCTCCAGATGATTCTTGTGCATGCTAGAGTTTGAGAACCAGTGTTCTAAAGGAGAGAATAGGATGAAGAGCGAGGGGTGTGTCAGAGAGCCTGACCAGGGATGTGAGGGGAGAAGGGGCAAGGTAAGGGGTAAAGGAGACTCCAATGTGAAGGTTGCAGGAGACCAATGATAAAAGCAATCTCCTCCCCATCGATTCCAGGAACTTGTTTAGACTGGGACCAGTTCCTGAAAAGCCAATAGTTGCTTTACCTGCTTGGAAAGCCTTGTGTGATTCGGCTGCCAGTGGTATAGAACTTTCAAGGCTTCCAAGGAAGGTGAGAACAGGATAGCTTCACAGAAGGAGGGACCCCTGCTTTGACCTTTGGGGCTCAGAAAGTTCCTCTGAATTTCAAACATAGGCTGAGAGAGGGAGACACAGCACATCACCATAACCAGGGTTTTACTCCTCTGGGTCCATCCCACAACCACCAGATCCCCCTCCCTGCATGCAAAGCTGATAGTGACTTTGCTGAAAAACTGAAGAAGGTATTTTGAAAATTTGGTCTTGCTGCATTTGGGGGTTAATGTGAGTTGGGAGACAAGCTGCTCATAGTTGTTAGACTGTTTTAAGAGTCCACTTATTATTCCTTCTACTTTCCCTCTCTATACTGCAGGGATGTCACAGTTGGGGGAAATAGACATTGGGAATTTAAGATGTTTATGTCCAGCTCACAAGATCACTGGTGGCAGCTCTAAGAATCAGTCCATTAGGCTTCTTCAGCCCCTGATGTATTTAACCTGGGAGCTTTTTGAACTCTGAGCATCATTTTCTTTAGCTTCCCCAGCAAGCTATAAATTAAGTAACCACACCCCCCGAAGACTGTTAGGATGCTTTCCTATTGTGTCAGACCCCAAGTGCACAATTACTAAACCACTCTGTTTTGTAAATACAGAGAACTATAGCACTCTGTGAACTCACGAGACTTTTGATATCTTAGCTTGTCGAAAGTTTCTCAAGTGAATTCCATGATTTGTTGTTGTTCCATTATCCATTGATTTCAATATATACTCTCCTGAAGCTGGATGACTATGTTTTAATAATCAATTAATTATGAGCTCTGTTCTTGCATAAAAAATTAGTCAAAGCCTGCTGACCTTGTCTTTTCAGACAACTTATCTCTTCTTCCAATTTTTTCAAAAACCTAAACTTACCATGGTTTTCTTTGCCTTGAAAGGAATCCTTCCCATAAAAACTTTCCCCTCTATTTTTAAAATTTGCATTACACTTAGAGTGTAAACCCTGTTAAGTTTAATTTAATTAAACTTAATTCCAGAAATAACAGATCAAAGTTAACATAGAATTCTGCTGAGTGCCTGAGTTGGTGAAATTAAGAGTCATTTATAATGTTACTCTCTTGGGCTGAACTTAATCAAGAAAAATTATATGTGTTTTATGCTTTGCTTTCTGTTCTCCACAGCCTCCCCCATTTCCTCCCTCCCTGTGCGCCCCCCTCCTACTCCCCCACCCCCAATCTTTTCTCCTTTGGTGTGTGGCCACAGACAGAAATTTATGGCAGGGGCCAACCTCCTTTACACTCCACACAAAGCTTGCTGACTTGAGAGAGTTTGTTCGCTCTCTCCCAGAAAAAACACCTGCAGTACGCTCCCCAAGAAATCTGGAGAGATGGGAGATTAATGTGGCTGTAATAGCTAGGCAGTGTTTTTGGTATTATGCCCTCTCCCCAGGTAGATGGGTCTTTTCCGAGATGATACCAATTATTTATTGCTGAAACATCTGTTGATAACTGCAGCTGCCCTGTGAAACAAAGCATATCATGGGGTCACAGGCTATAGGGACCTAAAATCCTACCTCATGCTAGTTTGAGACTATTCAGTAACACCCTCAAGTCCATGGGTTACCATCATCTTTAATGTCTCATCATGCCCTAGAAAATACTTTGTAAACACTGCACTGCCCTGCCCTATAGGCTTTGAAGTATTATTTCATCTTCATCGGTAATTTATATTCCAGTGCCATTGTGCTGTGGGAAAAAGAGGGGGAACCTTTTTTGTTTTCCATTTAATTGTATATCTCCTGACACTTTGACCTGTATTATTAGTATTAGTCAGAAAAAGGATTTTCTCCCTCTCTGATTTAAAAATAAAATTTCAAGGGAAAGTAAGCGCTCCTTCAGCTCTTTTCACTAAAAACAATGTTTACACTCTAAGACTCTAAGGAAAGATGAAAAGCACAAGCGATTTTTTTCGAGTGTCGGAGAAGGGCATTTCAGTTTTTGAAAGAGAACAGTAAGGCCGTTATAAATATCATGCAGCAAAACCTTTGATGGATTTTTTTTTTTTCCAAAAAGTATTGAAGGCATTTACCGCTAGCCTCTGTTTCACTTGCTTTTAGGCGGGCACAGTAGAGTTCTTACTAGTAAATCTATCCTTGCTTCTGAGATGCTAGGGAATGATGACACCAGCCTCAGGGTAGATGCCACCTTTTGTAATTTTTCCAGTAACTTTTATGCTCCTAAAAAGGATAATTTCTGCACAATTAAAGAAAATATGAAAATAAAACTTTTAAAAAGGAGATAAAGGACATGTTTGGATTTGCATGTCTGTGACAGTTGAGAGCAAGCTGGGTTGCCAGGCTAAGAAAAATTGTTGGATAGGCCCTGGTTTTGAGCATTCCCTGCAGATTTGGGGGTCCTGATCTTGGTGAGGAACTGGCCTCTCCTCAGTGGAGGGAGGGATCCTAAATTTAGTGTGGTGCCTCTGCAAAGAGATATACGGTAATTTTTAGAGGTTGGCTAACGTCAAGTCAAAGGACATGAAACAGTCTCAGAATGAGGATATTTTTTCCATTTTCTTTTCAACTGTATAACCATGAAAATGGTTAATCTGATAAGCTTTATTCCACAAGTATTTTTGGAAATATCTGTGCTACGTTGCAGTAATTTGAAGAAAGACCAAAAAAAAAAAAAAAAGATTAGTTGTTTTCATATGCTATCTTGGGTAAAAAACCTCTGTGGATGAATAAAGTTTGATATATTTAGCTTCCAGAATATTTTCCTAATATGTCTCTTCAGATAATCTTGGTGCCTTTAACTTGTTGATATTTTTATTTTTAAACTACTTAAATATTAAGGAATCAAAAGTTAAAACACAAATAAGCATGAATAAATATAAGAGTTGGTCAGTACAATATTGTGGGGAGATGTTTTAAAAATGTCTAGTGTGATTAACCTAAGAGCAGAGAGGGGCAAAAGAGTCTTTACCAAAAGCTAAGTATAAATTTATTAGGAAATGAAAAGTCAAGTTGAAGAAAGATACATGATGTGAGGATTAGGTAAGGTGAGAGTCTATCCCTGGGAGCAATAAAATTCCCCTCCATGAATAAGTTCTGGATTAAAGAGGTTCTTAAAACTAATTTAAGACACATTTATTTCAGGTACCAGTTTTCATATTAAAAATAGAGAATTCAAAAGCAGTAATAGGTGATTTTTAGATTATGACTCTTTCAGCAAGTGATTTTTTCCAAACAAAATTTTCGTCTTAAACTATGTGCTTTGGGGTTTTAATAGCTGAGATCTTTTTCATCAGGATGTAAAAAACAAAATGAATGCAAGCTGCAAATTCATTCATTTATTCAGGAAAACTTTATTGAGTATTAACGTGTGCCAGACATTTGATATATATAGAACACAGAGAGATGCAAAAGAAATAGAAGACCTAGTTCATGTCCTGGAAAAACTACCTGAATGAAAAGATGAGGCAACCAACACTTTGTCAAAAGACCCGCTTGTTGGAAACTTTCCGCCCATTTGTTGACCACCTAATATGTGGCAGGTGCTCAATACATATTCTTCTCTTTTTTTTTTAATTTTTAAAAAGATTTTATTTATTTATTTGAGAGAGAGAGAGTGAGCACTGGGGGCGGGGGGTGGCAGAGGGATAGAGAGAAGCAGTCTCCCAGCTGAGCAGGGAGCCTGATACAGGTCTCAATCCCAGGACCCTGGGATCATGACCTGAGCCAAAGCCAGAGAGTTAACTGACTGAGCCACTCAGGTGCCCCCATATTCTTTTAATTCTTACAGAGTTGGCCATATGACCTGTCTTAGCCAATGAAATGTGATTAGAAGTGACATACGCCAGTCCCAAGCAGAAGCTTTATAAGCCATTGTGTAGTTCAGCCATTAGAAGTTTTCCTTTGTCTCATGAACAAGATAGTGGCTATTCCCTCAGCCTGGATCCTGAAAAGGGCAAGATACTTGGAGAACAAAGTCTCAGAGTTAGAGCCAAACTGCAGCCAATGCCAAATATGAACAACATCCAAAATAACTTTGTTATTAAAGGCACTGAAATTTTGAGGTTATCACAGTCTTACCAAGTGATATGGGTTGATTTGTTCCCCTACCAAAATACATTGAAGTCCTAACCCTCGGGTCCTTGCAATATGACTTTTTTTGAAAATAGGGTCGTTGCAGATGTAATTAGTTAAGATGAGTTCGTACTGGAGTAGAGTAAGCCTTTAATCCAATCTGACTGGTGTGCTTATAAGAAGATGGCCATGGGAAGACACGGAGATACAGAGAGAATGCCATGTGAGGATAGAAGCAGAGAGTGGGTTATGCAGCTACAGGCCAAGGAATGCCAAGGATTTCTGGCAACACCAGAAGCTGAGAGAAAGGTGTGCAAACTTAGAGAGAGCATGGTCCTGCTGACAGCCTGATTTTGGACTTTGAGCCTCCAGAACTTTGAAACAATACATCTCCATTGCTTTAAGCCACCCAGTTTGTGGTGCTTTGTTTTGGCAGTAGCAGGAAACCAATACACTAAGGGAAAGCTGGCTGAGGTACATGTGAAAGGTAATGAAGCAAGAAAGCTCTCAAACAACTTCAAGATTCTGGGATGTGGTCCTATGCCTCTATTGGGAAGAAGGCAAAATTAACCACAGTCCACAATCAAGAACAGAATTTGTTCAAAAGAACATTTCAACAAAAGTAGTTTCTAAAAGAAAGTAGGATATAGTATCACTATATTATTTCATCCTTAAACACGACTGGAGAAAATACATTGGGAAAAACGTATCATTCTTCCTACTTCATTCAGTTTGGGGCTATAGTACAGTCAACAGACTACTAACCATCTCCATTTGGTTGTCCCAGATATCTCAAGTCCACTAGGGCCCAAACTGGCTCATCATCTCCCAACCTTTCCTCACTCCATCAACTACATTTTGTCCTCCTCCAGTGATCACAGTATCAGTAAATGGTACCATGAACCTCCCAATTACCCCAGTCAAGACCTAGGAATCATCTTTAATTCTGTCTTCCCCTTCAACCCTCATATCTTATTGATTATCAAGCCCCCCACTTCCTCTTAAATCTCTCTCAAATGCATCTTCCTTTCTCCAACCCTACTGCAATGATACTGCGTCAGACCATAACATCTCCCTCCTAGATTATATCCAACCCCTCTCCCTACCTCTAGGCATGTCCTCTGTATAAATAAAGATAGTAAGGTAATGCTCCAGAGGAAAAAAAAAAAAAAGCCAAAATCTTAGAGATTTGAAGCAATAAAGGTTTGTTTCTTCATCTTGCTGTATGTCCATCTGAGGGGAGGGGGAGGAGAGGAGAGTTCTGCTTCATATCACTCTCCCTCAGGCACCCAGCTTGATGGAATATCTACCATTTAGAGTATTGCTGGCTGCCACGGCAGAAGAAAGGGGAAATGATGAATTGCACAGTGGATCTTAAATACGTGCATGCAGAAATGACCATATGTCACTTTAAGGTGGTTTTGGTGGTGACCATAGGTCAAATTAAGCCATGTAGTCACACCTCACTTCAAGAAGGCGGGGAAACACAATTCTACCACGTGCTCAGAAGGGGGAGACACAGAAATAGATTGGCAGACAGTACGCATTATCACCATGGCTCGCCAGGTTTACTCCACACTGCAAGCAAAACCATCTTTCTAAAAGATTGATCTGACACTTTTTCTTGCTTAAATCCCTGGGGGAAATCTCAGTTAATTTAAAAATAAAAAAAAAAACCAAACTTGAAAATGTACATCTTACAGGGGCACCTGGGTGGCTCAGTCGTTAAGCGTCTGCCTTCGGCTCAGGTCATGATCTCAGGGTCCTGGGATCGAGCCCCGCGTCGGGCTCCCTGCTCAGCGGGAAGCCTGCTTCTCCCTCTCCCACTCCCCCTGCTTGTGGTCCCTCTCTCGCTGTGTCTCTCTGTCAAATAAATAAATAAATAATCTTTAAAAAAAAATTAAAAAAAAAAAAAGAAAATGTACATCTTACAAAAGTACCTAATAGTAATCCTGAACAACAAAATCTAAATAAATTAGGGTGAACATGTTCATTAAAGTGGTGGGATTACTAGATACTTTGATTCTTTACAATAAACATCTCTTACCATTACAAAAAAGGAAGGGGAGAGAGAAAAGAGTATCTGTTGATCAGTCCCCTTTAAATCTAGATGGGGTCAAATGTTCAGAAAAACCTAAGTAAGGGTAGAAAGGCTATGCTGCATCACTTCCTTCAGAGCAAGTACAAATGCCAAATTGCTTCTATCTTAACAGTGAACAAGCTAAAGACTCGGACAAGTCATCTTTCACGATAAAGTAAGGAATATTCTTATTTCGGAATCTTCTCTTCCCATGTGATGGCCTGCTATTAGCTAAGTATCATTCTGCTCCTGCTTTGTTTCCGGAGATCATTTTAAATGCACACAGCTGTGTACCCACACATACGGAATATGGATGTGTATGTATCTAGATAATTGGTATTCACAGATACAGATACAAGTTATTTCTTTATCAAATGATAGAACATCAAAGCTAGAGAGAAATTTAGAGATCATCTATTTCAAGCCCATCATTTGACAGATGGGGGACTGAAACCCAGAGAGAGAAAGCAGTGGCTCACCATAAGGCACAGAGTCAGTCATTGGGAGCCACGGGATATGGCACCCAGGCTTCCTGGTCCTGAGCCTGAGTCTGCACAGCTCCATCCTTCACATGGGCCTGTTGCAGGACTGGGCCAACCTTTCCCTGCTGCCTTCCTATCCTGCCTGCTGCCCTATCATCTGCCCTGTATCCCCTCTGTTCACATGATTGGACTTTTGTACTCAGAGCAGAATCAATTAAGATGAAATTTTATCATTTCCAATTATCAACATTTAAAACTTTAGTTTCTTCTACTGAACCTTGTAGTTCGTCTTTTAAAAAGCAGTCAGACACAATGTTCAGATTTATCAAAAGTAAATTTCATTAAATAATAGTGAAAATTAGGCACCCCAAATGTTCATATTCATCAAAAATAAATTTCATTTAATGAATGAAAATTAGGCGTCCTTGGAAGATAAATATTAGCCGCAAGGCCTATGAAGTTTCAGACTTTAAGATAGAGTATGATTACAATCACCAAGGATTTAAGCCCTGCTCTAAAACTGTGCCAAAAACTGCCTCTTTTAATACAGTACTTTCAAGTTTCAATGGAAGATAAATTAAAACGATGACTTGTTTTTTAAATTCTACCAACGAAACTTTGGTTGCCACAGAATCAGGCATGCAAGTTATCCCTTTGATGAGGACTAACCCTACGGCATGAGTTTCATGTCTCCCCATAATGAGACCCAAAAGCTGAGCCAAGTCTCGGAGGAGTTGATCCGACTAAGATGAGTGGGCAGAGCAGCCCAGTTCAAAATGCAGGAAATGAACAGGTTGCAGTGCTGGGCAGACAGAAGAAAGCAATGTCTTTCAAAAAAGGATAAATCCTCGGGTGTGTTTATTCAGTCCCGTCAGCAAGTAAGAATAACATCACCTAAATTGTATATGTGAAATAAATAAGGAGCTTAAACAATAATATTATCTCTGAAAATACATCTCCATATATCCAGCACTGTTTTTATTAGTTTAAAGGATATGTCCTTATATGTTAACAAATGTCAAAGAGCGGCAATTTCATATGACTCAATCTGAAATGTTCTTCACAACATACACTCGTGATGAAAACCCTGGAAAGTAAATTTGATTATGCCCATTTTGCAGATGAAGTGATTGGCTCAGGGAGCTCAAGAGACTCTCCTAAGCCACGCTACAATGTGGCTAGGCTGAGATATAACCCAGACTTCCCCTTTGTGCCACCTCCCTCCACCTGCCATCATCCTGTCATCGTGTGGAATCACCTGCCAGCCTTATTAAACCAACTTGCCTCACTCTCAAGGGCAGGCACTAAAAATTTTTAAGCTCAACAAATTTCACAGGTATTTGGAATTAGCCCTTTCTCTTGTAGGACATATTTGTACAGCACAAAAGATAGACTTGCTTTATCCCACTGATAAATTTATTCTCAATCAGTTGCCTTTAATTTTTTTTATGCTCATCCCATCAGTAAAAACTTTTTAGCAGGCAACTGATATACATTTAATTTTTCATTTAATAAGTTATATGCATATACCATGCTTTACTATATTATATATATTTCTGTAGAATAGAAATTTAAGAACAACACAAAGATTAAATGACTATTTTAGAATAATTTTTAAAATTGCATCATCGGCATGAGAACCTTTCTGTTCATGTTAAAATTATAATCTAACATGTTTAATTAGTTTTTAAAATCTTAGCACTGTGCTTTGAAGATATGACTAGGACAGGTTTTTTCCAACACTTTGTTTTAGTGGCAGTCATAGTTGAAAATAAAATCAGTCTTCTGAGATAGGTAGATTCAAATAAAAAAGGTCAGCTAATTCATGACCCCCAGATTTCAATCCATCCACCAATCCTGAAGAATCATTTGTTGAAGTTCAACTACAAATTTCCACCTTCCTTAGTGTCAATTGTGTCTTTTTGCAAGTTAATCAGAAGATTTTTTTTTTTAACAAAGGATGTAAAACTCTTCATGTGGAAGATTTTTAAACAGATTAAAAGTTTCCCATTTGTGTGAGTTATTTTTATGTGATGCTTTATTTTTGGCATGAAGAGCACAATGATGGAAACCTTTCCAATCCTTATTACCTGAAAAATATTTTTTCAAAATATTGGTTGGATAGCATACGATTGTCAACCACTTACCACAGGAAAGGCAGGAAATTTCGGAGAACTTGTCTGTTTATAAAAGAAAATATCTAAACTCTTTAAATTTGACAATTCTTTAAAGAACTTTGCCTTGAGATGTCCATAGTCTTTCCCCCTCTCCTTATGAATTATTCCAAAGCATCTGTGACTTGTGATAATATAATCTGTCAATCTACTTAACCAAGTATACATAAGCTGCAATACAAGCAACTAAAAACTGAGTTCAGTGTTCTTGTTGCTGGCCTCTCCAAGATGAGGGCTTCCTCAAGCACCATCCGTGATGAGTGGCCATCTGACATACAGACAAAGTAAGGAGCTGGGGTCCATCCACCTTTTATTTTATTTTTTTTATTATGTTATGTTAGTCACCATACATTACATCATTAGTTTTTGCTGTAGTGTTCCATGATTCATTGTTTGCATATAACACCCAGTGCTCCATGCAATACGTGCCCTCCTTAATACCCATCACCGGGCTAACCCATTCCCCACCCCCCAGAACCCTCAGTTTGTTTCTCAGAGTCCATAGTCTCTCATGGTTCCTCTCCCCCTCTGATTTCAGTAAAGCTTAATTTCTTTCTTACTGGTAAATTTCTTTGTGAATTTTCGTTTTATTTTGAGATCTGAGAGATTGATTCCATAGATCTACTCCCAATCCACTCTCAAAATAATGAGTTATTATTTATTGAGCACCTACTATTGAGCACTTTACATATATTTTCTTTAATTTCCTCAGTAATCTATATAGTATTATTATCCTTATTTATATATAAGAAAGTTGAAATTAAAAAATTAAACAAATTACCCCAAATCAGGTAGTGCCTCAGTACACTCAAAGCCCGTCCTTTTGCACTTTCCTGAGTATCTCCCTATAGCAACTGAGGTGACTAGCTCCCTCATGAGAACAGCCTCAAAGGGGGCTTCTTTTCTATATATATGTATATATTCTGTCACATTTTGAAAGTATTACCAACTCATTCTGGAACTTTTTCTATTTATTCACCATTAAAGACCAGAAGCAAAATATGTTTCTTTCATGGTTATTGAAAACTTATCATACTAGGTATGAATTATTCCCACTGACACTGTATATGAAAATGAAATCTCTGGGCTTTCTGGAGTCATTGTCAGGTGGAACCCTAAAAGGGCTTGCTTGGAGGTCAGACTGCTAAACTTGTCTCTCTGTAGCTTTCTCATTTTATTACTTTGAGCACAAGACTATGACAGCTTCCCTTCACTCTTTGTGGAAGACCATATCTTTGCCTAATATGCTTAAAATGTATATTACCTATACCTGTTTATGACTTTAATGGCTTATGCCAGAGATTCCAAATACTGCTCAATGAGCTGACTGAATCAAGATTATCTGGGACGTGTGTGTGAGTTGGGGTGGGGTGGGGGAGGTGGGAAAAAGGGCAGCTTCTTCAAAATATACCCGGACATTCTGACTTTAGATCTGTATTGAGCAAGAATCTGTATTAATAAAACATCACTGTTGACTCTAATGTACAACCTGGTTGAAGTGCCACTATTTTACTACCCTTTTTAAGTATCTTATTTGTCATTAATAACGTATTTATAATTGAATCCTATTTTAAATATATTATAGAAGCTCATTATTTGAGATTATTATAGTGAATCATGAAGACTACTTTGTGACATGAATAACCATTCCTTAAGTTGACATTTCCTAATACAGTAATCTGAGATTTTTTTCTTAATGAGATTTTAATAAAGCAAGGCTAACCCTTGCTGATTGAACATTTATTTCTGCTGTGCTTATGTGAATATGATTCTCTTGGACGGTAAGATTCTAAAGTGACAAGTCAGTCCATTTGTTTCTCTAAGTATGCATAGCTGTTAAAATTGCAACTGGCACAAGTCAGCTTTCAATCCTTTCAGTGATAATTAATACTTTAAGAACCAGTAAAAAGCCCTAAGGACAATGAGGTCCAAACAGTTCTCTTTGTACTATATACTGCCACTATTCAAATATATAGTTTTGGTGACAATGACAATGACAGTCTTGATAAAATTAAGATTGTATAGGTATACAATATAGGTAGGGGCTGAGCAAGCTGACTTTGTAGCTAGACTGCTTGGGTTTGAATCCAAGTGCTGCCCCCTTATTAGCTTGGCATCATGGAAGCCTATGTAAACTGCATCTATAATGATAATAATAACAATACCTACTTCATAGATTGGAGGATTAAGTGAGTGGATAACATGGAATGCTTAGAATGGTGCCTGGCACTCAATAAACGGTAGCTATTATTATGGTATAAACTAATTGACAAAAGGACATGGCTTAGGGGGATTTTTATAGTTATGAGGCAAGATAGAAGCTCAAGGGAAAGAAGAGCAAAGATAAACTATTGGGACTACATCAAAATAAAAAGATTTTACACAGCAAAGGAAACCATCAACAAAACAAAAAGGCAACCTACTGAATGAGAAAAGATATTTGCAAATGATATATCCAATAGGGGGTTAATATCCAAAATATATAAAGAACTTCTACAACTCAATACCAGAAAAGCAAGCAACCTGATTAAAAAATGGGCAGAGGACCTGAATAGAATTTTTTTCCAAAGAAGATATATTGCCGCCAACAGACACATGAGAAGATTCTCAACATCACTAATCATCAGAGGCATGCAAATCAAAACCACAATGAGATATTGTCTTACACCTGTCAGAATGGCAAAATCAAAAAGACAAGAAATAACGTGTTGGCAAGGATGTGGAGAAAAAGGAACCCTCATACACTGTTGGTGGGAATGTAAAATGATACAACTACGGTATGGAAGTTTCTCAAAAAGTTAAAAATAGAAATATCATATGATCCAACAATTCCACTGCTGGATATTTATCCAAAGAAATAAAAACAGTGATTCAAAAAGATATATGCACCCTTATGTTTATTGCAGCATTATTTACAATAGCCAAGATATGGAAGCAACCTAAATGTCCATCAGTAGACTAATGGATAAAGAAGATGCAGTATGTGTGTGTATGTGTGTGTGCATGCACACACGCACACAAGCAATTATAGTTATATGTAATGGAATATTATGCAACCATAAAAAGGATGAGCTCATGCTATTTGCAACAACTTAGATGGACCTAGAGGGTATTATGTTAAGTGAAATAAGTCAAACTGAGAAAGACAAATAGCATATGATTTCACTCATATGTGCAATCTTAAAAAAAAAAAAAGTGAGAAAACAAATAAACAGAATCAGACCTATATATACAGAGAACTAATGGTTGCCAGAGGGGAGTGAGAGAATGGAAAAATGGGTGAAGGGGAGAGGGAGATACAAGCTACCAGTTATGGAATGAATAAATCACAAGAATAAAAGTCACAATATTAAAAAAAGGAAGCAAATATAAAATATTCTGTAGATTTTCAAATATTTTGATATTCCAATGTTACCTTTTTATTCATTTATATTTTTAAAGATACCATTTAGTTGTTAATAAACTCAGTTATTACTCAAAAAAAAAAAAAACCCTCTCTGGAAAGTCATATAAGAAATAGACAATGTCAGGGCGCCTGGGTGGCTCAGTCGTTAAGCATCTGCCTTCGGCTCAGGTCATGATCCCAGGGTCCTGGGATCGAGTCCTACATCGGGCTCCCTGCTCGGCAGGAAGCCTGCTTCTCCCTCTCCCACTCCCCCCGCTTGTGTTCCTGCTCTCGCTATCTCTCTCTCTGTCAAATAAATAAACAAAAATCTTTAAAAAAAAAATAGACAATGTCAATCACCTTCTTGGAGAGGAGGTAGGAACCTGGGCCAGGGTGGCAGACTTTTCATATATCCCTAAATACATTCTGAACTATGCGAATATACTACCTACACAAAAAATAAACAAAATGTGAATTTAAAAAAATAGGCAGAAGCTAAGATCAAATAATCAAGCCTCTAGCTGAATTTTGCTATCAGGGCATCAAAAATGACTGAAACATTTTCAGATTTATTTATTAATATATATAGGCAACCTTTTAAACAATGCAAAGAACTTAACATTCCAAACAGTATGTTAGTGAGTCTGACAAGTGAACTTCTTCATAAGTCCCTCCCCCAGTACCAGCAGACACACACCACCACTATTTAAAAGAGAGAGAGAGAGAGAGAGAAAATTTATCACTAATGTAGCTGTGAGAGAACCCCAGACTGCAAAACTGATTGTCAAGCTGGTCTCTTCCTCTGCAACCATTCATGACAGCCATTGAAATAGAAAAAGCATAAGTGGTGGTGACCCCCTATTCTGGATTTCCTCCTGGAATGCCTTAAGGGCAAAGCCTGAGACTTCTTAGCTATGACCTCTCTCACAAAACCTATTGGTTGTTAAGAGAAATAATATCCACATGAGGTGGACTTGGTTCCCAGGTAACAAATGAACACCCTGTAACATCAGTTACAAGGGTCTTCCAATTCCGTATTAGAGAAGGACTTTTGCCTTTGACCAGACTTGATACTCCCTGGGAAGGAAGGGCAAAGTGGTTAGGACATGGGAGAAGAATGTATCTTCTGCATCAAATAACTCTTCTTCTAGGGACTCATTTTTGGACATGCACTCAATGTGTTGACTCAGATTGTAATGCTAAACTTGTGGCCTAAATGTTAAATTTTTTTTTTAACTCTGATTCATATGTTCTACATTTTCTAAAAGCCACCCAACCCATTTAGCTGGGAATTTGCATCTTCAGAACGTTTACAGATCAGATAACACCGTGTCTGTCTCTGTTATTATTGTATATCCAATGCCTATAAGATGCATCTAGGAGATGCTCAATAAATATTTTGTTGGGTGAATGAATGAATTCTCAGTAAATCAGATGCCAAGAATCATTTGCTACATTATAAAGCTTCGTGTGCAACATTTTCCCCTATTAATGGAGTGTATTGCAATGATGAGTTCCCCCTCATTTTTGAGATTAAGTTCATGGGCCTCAACTCAGTTAAGTTCTGTTCACAGTCAAGTGTTACATCAACTGATACAGACTTTTGATTTTGCTTTTCATTTTATGTTTATTTCCAGTGAAATGGCCCTCTAAGAAAATAGTTTTGCTATGGTTTTATAGACAGTTTCATAGTAAAAAAAAGAAGGAGTAAGGATTCCAATTTCTCAGCCTTCACTAACATTTCTTTGTCACCACATATAACCATGACATTAGCATCAATAATAAATATTGTAGACATTTGTATGTAGTTGAAAGGCACAGCCACAGGATTTGCTGATGGACTGGGCAAGAGAAGAGTCACAAGCTTAGAGTCAAAACTAAGCAAATGAATGGATGGGTTGTCTTTACTGAGCTGGAGGACACAGAGGGAGAAGCAAGTATAGAAGAGAAAATAAAGAGCTCTGTTTTAAATATGCTAATTTTTAGATACCTAATTGACAAGCTGGCTATTGTCTAGGCAATTTCATATACAAGGCTGCATTCCAGGAAGGAGACTCGGGATGGTATTCAAATTTGGGATTCACTAACAGAAGTGATATTTGAGGCTATGGGACAGTCTGAGTGTAGCTAGAGAAGAGAAGCAGTTTCAGGACTGAGTCTTAGGGCATTTAACATTCAGAGGCTGGAAAAGAAGGATACTCCAGCAAAGTAGAGTGAAGAAGAGAAGCCAGTGAAGTAGAAAGAAAACCAGGAGGGTGTGAAATGCCAGAAATCACATGAGTAAAAAGGAGGGATTAATTGGCTCAACCAAACATTTCTAGGAATTTGAAGGAGGATTAATAAATGGTCATTGGATTTGGATGTTTTTGGCAACCTTGAAAAGGTTGGGATCAATGGAGTGTTGGGGATGAAAGATACAGATTTAAGAAAGAATGAGAAATGAGGATGTAAAGACAGTGAGTGTAGACAACTCTTGAGATTGGCTGTAGAGGGGGGTAGAGACAGTGGAATAGGAGCTGGGGAGAGATTGCCATGGACCAAGTATTTGTGTCCCCTCACGCACCCCAAATTCCTATGTTGCAATCCTAACCCTCAAGGTGAAGGTATTAGGAGGTGAGGCCTATAGAAGGTGGCTAAACCATGAAGGAAGAGCCCTTATGAATGGGATCCATGCCCTTATGAAAGATGGCATCTGTGAACTAGGAAGTGGTCTTTCACCAGACACTGAATCTGCCAGCACCTTGCTCTTTGACTTCCCAGCCTCCAGAACAGTGAGAAATAAGTAACAGAGTTTATACCACCCAGTTTATGGCATTTTATGTTATGGCAACTTGAACAGACAAAGACAAAGATGTATATGTAAAGGAAAACTCTTTAAAGATGGAAGATGCTGGGTTTGTATGCTGATGAGAATGATCCAGGAGAGATGAGGAAATTGATGATGCAGCAAGAGAAAGAGGGTGTTTACAGGCAGTGTCCTCAAGCAAAGAGGAAGGGATAGAACTGAGTGGGAGGTTGGCCTTAAACCTGCCAATGGGAGTGTAGGTGGAAACATGGGCTTCACAGCAAGAGGGTTGGTAAATCTGGATAAGACAATGAGGAAGGTCGCTTCTCATTGACTGTTTTCTCAGTGAAATAAGAAGCCAGGTTGTCTGTGGAGAGCATGGCAGCTTGAGAAGAGCAGAAAGTGTGAGCGTAGCTGGATTGTCAGGCCATACTGAGGTCCAACTTAAGGTTATGGCCATAAATTTAAAGTGTCATCATGTGTTTTTCTCCAGCCACATTCAGTTGCTTGGGTAGAAGCTCGGGTTAGGCAGAGAAGTAGATATAATTTGGGGATTGTAAATAGCAATAAATAATATTCATCATCACCTCCTGTGTTCAGAACCATCTGAAAGATAGATGCAAAAGAGCAACCTTCATTATTCTAAAATGGATAGGAGAATGTAGCTTTAGGTATTCAGACAAGTGGGTTGGTAAATTCTCTATCCCAGACTCATCTTGTTGCTGGCAGTTTCCTTTCCTTATTGTAGAACAGGGAGGAAGTTTTGGAAAGATGGGAGAGGGATGCCTGGGTGGCTCAGATGGTTAAGCATCTGCCTTTGGCTCAGGTCATGATCCCAGGGTCCTGGGATCGAGTCCTGCATCGGGCTCCCTGCTCAGCATGGGAGCCTACTTCTCTCTCTCTCTCTCTCTCTCTCTCTCTCTTTCTATCGTGTGTGTGCCCACTCTCTTTCTCAAATAAATAAATAAAATCTTAAAAAAAAAAAAAAGAAAAGATGGGTGAGGAAGGTCTGAGGCAGGTATGCCCCTCCCATTAGATAATTCATTCCATCTTTAACAGGAAGGAGGAAATGAGGGATGGGGAAGGGCTAACAGGCTAGCTCGGGGGTCTGCAGCTATACCTGCACTTTGGAATCACCTGAGGATATTAAAAGAAATCGATGGGTGGGTACACTTGCAGAGAGTCCGATTTAACTGGTCTGGGGTGCCATCTGAACATCTGAACTTTTTAAAGTCCCCCTAGGTGATTTTAATGTGAGGCCAACATTCTCCCTTAACAATAAATATGATTGGAATTGCCAGACAAACATGACAGAAGCTGAAAGTGACAATGGAGTCAAGAATGCTTTTTTTATAAAGCCACTATATTGATGCACCCTGGGAATTTAAAGAATCAAGCGAGAACATGAGGGGATTGGTAGCATAGCAAAAAATAGTAGGGTCAGTGGATTATGTGGTTGTCCCTATAGGGTGGCAGAATTGTTGGGGTTGAGCTCCTGAGAAAGGCAGCTAGAATACAAGATAAAGAAGAGAGAATCAAGTGGTCCAGTTGAGATTCAGACTGTATTGCCACCAAAATGGCAAGTTCTAGGGTATTTCTGAGCATGGGAGTCATAGGTACCATAGTCATAGAGACTAAGGCTGGATGTAGACCAAGATCATTGGAGGTGTGGAGGCTGTGGCAAGAGAGACCGGTGTGCCGAGTGAACCATTGATGTGGATGTTGAAATGGCCAATGATGACTGGAGTCATGGTGGCCATAGCAACCTGGAAGAGACTAAGCATGCAGGTCCCTGGCTCCCAGGGGCCCTGAGATTCACTAGGATCCCGGGTAGGTGGTTCTCTGTTTTGAAACTGCTTTCTTTTTCTTTTAAAAGACAGCCAACTCCATCTATGGTAGATTTGAGAGAGAGGGGTTGAAAAGCAGGGAGAGATGATTGAAATGTTATCTTTAGGTATATAAAGAAAAAGATACACAATTATTTTCCAAAAGGGCTTGAATCTGCATGTTCCACTGGTAAAACAAAGGAAGGCTGATGAAATGTTAACTGGCCTTGGGCATAAACCTTAGGAAAATTCAAGTTTTTTTCTCTTCCTCCCTCTCCACATTTCAGTGGGTGGATGAATACGGAGCATGACATGCTTGGTCTTCCATTGACCTTGAGTAGTCCAGTTCTATGGCTTCTACTCTTACTCTGCTTTTAATGTTGATGTATAACTATACAGGTATCATCACTTTTCATTTGCTTATTCTGCTAATTCCTCACCTCAGGACATCTTCCCCCACTTTCCCCTGCCTTTTTCCAATCTCCCAATTTGCTATGCGGCAATAATTTCCCTTTACACTGTTCCTGCCAATTGCAATGCCAGATGGCTTCAGTTCTGAGTCCCCTCACCCAGCCCCCCTAGAGAACAGCTGCCATTGTCATTGCTGTGAACGCATCTCGGCTTTGAACCCATAGCTGGGACCCAAACTTGATGCTCAGCATCGGCAGGGGCTAGCACTAATGCAAGGAACCATGAAAACGGCACACACTTTTCCTTGCTGCTCTTCAGCAAAAGCCCTTAGCAAAGGCTCTTTAGCATTTTTTCAATCATCTGTGTATTGAAATCTCATTGTGGAGTTTAATTCCTTTACCACCTGACTCAGCTTTCTAGCCATGAAGTTCCCTTTGTGCCATAAACTCAATTAGAACCCCGTATTTCCATTCTGAAAACAGATGTGAAAAAACAACTGCGGGGTTGTTGCGTTTACACACACACACACACACATCTGTAAGCTGTCTCTAGAAATCCAGGACACTCTCTACCTACATCCACATATTTGTATCAGAAAATGATCAGTCAATAGGAAAAACACAATTTGGTGGCCATGTGGACAATCTGACAGCCTTTATGTCAGACTGAGGGAAGATAAAGAGATAGAATTCCTGTTCAAGGTTTCTTTTTTTTTTTTTTTTGAGTTATCCTATGTTGATTCCAACACTAAAATTCTGTTGCTGTGAGATTGTCTAAAAAGATCATATTTTTGAGTCCTCTGTGATGGCAGGTCAGTCATAGGCCTACAACCCCAAACAAAAGAATCCTGAATCAAATTCCATGTAGACCAATATGCATTTCAAAGGCACTGCCCATGTAGGCAGTGGGTTAGGGTTTTTGTGTTGTTTTCTTTTTCTTTCTTTTTTGGGGAGTGGGGATGGAGGAGGGACTCTCTTTCATGTTAATCTAATTGTGCATAACCCAGGCACATTTTACCATGTAGGGAAACTTTTCCTTTTAGTGTCCTTTCCTGCCACACACTCTGGCCTCCTTTCATTCCCCTCCTTCTGAAGTCAGAGTGCTCCCCGGGCGTACATTTGGGGGAGATTCCCAGGATGGTGATGTATTCTGCGTTGCTGCTGAGGAATTTACTATCCCCTCACTTGGCAGCAAATGAAAGTGGGTATTAATTTCTCAGAGTGCTGGTAGAAACACGAGAGAGGGGCCACAAGAACGATACCCACCTAAATCTGTATGTAGTGCACAGCATGCCGCTGTTTCAAAAGAGGGAGAGAAAAGACAATGACAAGAAAGAAAAGATTCTCCTGAGTTGACTTCTCTGCATTTTGCATCGTTAGGTTTTGGAGAGAGATGCGAGAGGTTCGGCCCTGAACGGAGTTAAATTATGCAACTGTGGGGATGCCAGGTCCTCCAGAATAGGATGCTTCGTTTAGATTTTCCACAATGCTATTGAAGTGCTTATTTTCCTCCTGAAGAGACACAAACAGATGCAAACTTCTGTAAACACTTTAGAAATGAATTCAGTGAGTTTGGCCTCTCAGCAGTGCTCAATAGCTGACAGAAAAATGTCTAATTAGTGCAAGTGGAAATAATAGGGCCACTTGGATTCCTTCCATCCTCCTCCAAGTCTACTTTTCCAAGGAACTCAAAGGGCCTTTGTCTGGCAGGTCACCCTCTCTCAGGCTTTTGTGCTCCAATCTATTAAGAGTAGAAGGGGGGAAAAATAGATTAGGCAATGTTCTCTGCTCAAATAGATGGCGTGTTCATGCGGGATGCAGAATAGGGTGTTTGCAGCATCAGTTTACAGGTGCTCGGGGAGGGATTCCTCCATTGGTGACGGCCAAAATCAACTCGCACGTGCTGAGAAGGCCCCCTTTCAGGAACCAGCTTTCCTTCACCAACTGCCACCAAGCCTGCTCATTTTCCTTTTTCTTTCTCTGTTTCTAGTAGCATCACTCCTCAGAGTTGGTGAAGAGAAGAAAGAGATTAAAAGAAATTAGAGGCTTAGCCATTTTCTGAAATAAGCCTTATAGATGTTCTACACATGATCTATTATTTCCTCTCTGCTCTATTGAAAACTCCGTGGACATTTATTTCCAGAGCCTGTCTTTTCTTGCTATTTTGTCATGCAGGAGAGTAGGAATGCATGAACTGACTTCTTTTTCCTATTTTTTTTTCCCCACAGAGTTCCCTGTCATTTATTAAGCACCCATCGTATGCCAGGTCCTGTGCTGAGCACTTGACTCACATTTCCTCTAATCCTGTAACAGCACTGCAAATAAATACTATCCATGTTTCACAGATGAAGCCATTGAGACTCGGAGAGTTTCAGTAACTTGCCATGGCAAATAAATGGCAGCTAGGAAACAAACTCAGATATCTGTGCTTTCATTTCAGACATTATATATTTTTTTAATCTCTAGAAGTTTGATTTGGATCATTTTTACATCTCCCTCTCATGTTTGTAATTCCAACTAATTTTTTACTCTACCTTCTGGAACTGATGAAATACAGTTATAGTAACTGTCATTTTGAGGTCAGTTTCTATTGATTTATTTTTCTCTGCAATATGGGCTTTTTTTCATGCCTGGTAATTTTTGACTGGATGCCAGACATTGTAAATTTCAGCACATAGGATAGTGGGTAGTTTGTGAGCCTATAAATATCCTTGAGCTTCGTTTTGGGACTCAATCAAGTTAGGAAATTGATCTTTTTCAAGCTTGCTTCTAAACTTTTAGAGTGGGCCAAGAGCCACCTTATTCTAATTTTGTCTCACTCTTGAAGTGATGCCCTTCTGAATACTCTACCCCATGCCATGTGAACAACAAGATTTTCCTTTCTGGTTGGCGGAAACACAAGTCCTACATGAAGCCTGGGGACTGTCTCCGCTAGTCCTTTCAGGTGGCTCTTTCTCCAGCTTTGGGGTGGTGTCTTTCCATGCATGAGCTTTGCTGAAAACTTGAGGAACCCTCTTCAGATCTCTGGACTTCTTCCTTTGTGCAGCTCTCCCTGTGAACTCTGGCCACCTTGGCCTACCCAGAATCATAGAAGCTCTGTCGTCTCAAGTCAGGAAGACCACCTCACAGAAGTTTCCACTGGATTTGCAAAGTGTCTTTGCAGCTCAGTGTGAAGAATGTCTGCTGGAATAATGTCCAGCTAATCACAAAATCATCATTTGCTCTCATGGTACCAACTTTTACTAGAGAATTTCAAAACACTGAAATTAAAGGCCATCTCCCATGAACTTTTCTTTCTTTTCCTTTTAAATACAGGACAAGAACACTCTTTTCAATTTTTTTTTTTTTGTCCATTTTAGAATTTGCTCATCATAATAAAGGATATGGTTTCCTTAGAAACTGCTTGGATTCAGTGAGTGACAAGTTTAGCACTAGCTCCAAAGACCCAGCTTCCTATGCCCAGATTAGGCACTGAGCAAAATCACCTTCATCAGACCATAGGGAGAAAGCAGAGGAAAAATTGACCCTTAATACACTTGTGTTCCTCAAGTGTTGGCCAAGGATATGGAGAAATTGGAACTCTGTTCACTGTTGGTGGGCCTGCAAAATGGTGCAACTTCTAAGGAAGACAGTCTGGAACTTCCTCAAAAAATTAAAAATAGAATTACACTATGATCCACATATTCCACTCCGGATATATAGCCACAATAATTAGAAGCAGGATCTTGAAGAGATATTTTCATGTGCACGTTCTTAGCAGCACTATTCACAATAGCCAACAGTTTGAAGCAACCCAAATGTCCATCAACAGATGAATAGATAAACAGAGTTTGGTATATACATATAATGGAATAATTCAGCCTTAAAAAGGAAGGAAATTTCATCACATGCTACAGCATGGATGAACCTTGAGGGCATTATGCTAAGTGAAATAAACCAGTCACAAAAAGACAAATACTGTATGATTCCACTTACTTGAAGTACCTCAAATAATCGAACTCATTGAAATAGAAAGTAAAATGGTGATTACCAGGGGCTGGGTTGTGATGGGGAAAGAGGCGTATAGTCAGTATAGACTTCATATTCACAAGATGGAAAAGTTCTGGAGACCTATTCCACAACAATATACTAAACACTACTGAACTGTACTCTTGAAAATGGTGAAGATGGTAAATTTTATGTTATGCATTGTTTACCACAATAAGAAAATTTATTTTAAAAAGATACAGACTTGGGTTCCTGCCTGACCCTGACCCTTCGAACTTTGTAAATTTGGAAACTTCAATTTCCTTACCTTACTTAGATGTTATAGTTACTATAAATTCAAATGGGATAATGTCTGTGAATGTTTCTCATAAACTAGATGGTGCTACAATGATGGAAACCATTTTTGTCAGAGAGGTAAGGATTGAGAATCATTTCTGGAAAATAGCCTATCACTAAGCGTTGCATCCCAAGTAGATATACGGTTATCTGAAAACTGAAGTGGGGCACCTGTGAGAAGGGAGAGCAGAACTGACCATCAAGCACACACCAGAGGGCAACCTCAAAGAGAGGGAACTCACCATGGCTTGCTGAGGACCCTGCAAGATAAGTGGTCACGAGCAGGGTGACAGCAATAGCGTTGCTCTTTCCAAACACCCGTTTCAGGAAGCCTAGCAGTGGAAGAGGCTGCAAGTTCTGCAAATAACAGCTGAGGTTGCAAACTAAAGGACTGTGTCATGCGTACCTAGCATAGGAAGGACTCTTGACCAGAGACCAGCCTTAGTGAACAGAGCTGGGCATACATAAAACCATAAATTTTCCTTTCCACTTGAATTTACAGTTTATGAATGTCAATTGACTGACTTGTTCTCATTTTAAAATTTGACAGTTCTCAATAGAAGTTTTGAACACTTCAGTTTTAGTTAGGTTTTTGTTTGTTTTTTGGTTGGAAGGAACAGAGGTTCACTCAAGCAAATTCACAAAATGGGGTGTACATTATTATAAAAACATAATGGAACAATCAAGGAGGCCTGGAACTCTAAGAATGGCACTCATGACAAGGTACATTTGGATTCAGAGCCATCACTCTTCCATCTTCAGTCTGCAGTTGCCCATTAAGTGTGACTTAGCTACATTCTATTTTCTGCTTCTTTCTACCCTACCATTCTTTCTATGTTTCTTAGTTCAGATTTGAAAGTTCATTTTTTCAAGCCAGGCCCCAGAGTCATGGGGCCAGGGATCAGATGAGTACTCTTAGGTTAGCTTTGAGCTGGTGGTGGAGTGGGGAAATGGAGTCAAGGAAAGTAGCAAAATGCATGCCCGTTTCAAAAGCAGGAACTGTGGGCAGCACAGTTTTCCTTAGAAAGGATTATGGTATATTAGGCATGATTAACGTTGGGATCTTTGAGAGGCTCCAGGATTCTTTCCCTCCTGGATTCTGAGCAAACAGGAATAAATCAAGAGTTAGGCAGACAAGAGGCTAAACATTACCTCTAATTCTGATAAAGCCTAAATTGAAAGATATAGCTTCATATTAGAGCACAGGGGATCTGCTAGCTGAACCCCAGAATTATGTAGACATCCCATTCAGTCACAGAGATTACGAGGGCAAGCAGAACACCACATATAGGGTGGCTTTCTAGTTAAGACTTGTGATACACAAGAGCAGAGTATCCTGGTTCCCTTAGACAGCTGTTCCCAAGGAAAAAAAGAGAAGAGCTAAGCCAGGCATGCCAGTTTCTTCTTCCCAAATTTACCAGTCATATTAATCGTTCCACCTCCCCTGGGGCAGAGTGGGTAAAGGAGTAGAGAGGCCAGCGGTACTACAGTAAGTCAGCCCCCTTCACATGGAAGGAAACACCAAGAAGAGAGAAGAGAGATCCCCCCCTTAATAATTGGCATCTCTATCACAATGAGAACAGTGATCAGTTTGAACAAAGGGATAAATACAAATGCAAATGATCACTTTCTAGACTTAATAAACACACTGATAGCTTAAAAACCTTAACGAGTTAAGAAAGCATCAGTATGAAAATAGGTTATTGTGCTGGTTATTGGTAGGCATTACCTGACTGATGAATACCTGTAAATATAAACGTTACGTTCTATGTGCAGTGCTATAGAACAGCACTCCAAAACATACATACCAAAAGTCAAATCATGTGAATAAGCACCATCAGTAGAACTCTGGAATGGGCCAGATCTAAGAGTTTAGGCCAGTTTTACCTAGACATACACAAGTATCAAATTAAAACTCTAAAAGAACAGTTCCAGGCAGACTTTGAAAAGCAGAGGTTACTCTCTCCCCCCAGTTTGAAAGCATTCTCTCTTAGTTTCAATTTGTTAAAGTAAATCATGCTCAGACCAGCAACTGTAACAACACTGATTACATATTTGGTATTTACTGGCATCACTGCAAGTATCAGATAATTGATATCCAACTCCTGTTTTCCTAGAATAAAGTCGGTACAACATGGGACTTGAAAGTGTGAGATTTGGACCTAGACTTTCTCTGTTCAAATCTCCCCTCTTAGTCACAGGTCATGTGACATTGGGCATGTTACTTAACCTCTATGAGTCTCAGGTTTCCCATCTATAAAACGGGGGTATTAATATAATCTGCCTGTTAGGATTGTTGTAAAGAGTGAGTGAATTGTACATGTAATGCACTTAGCACTGTGCCCTGCATCTAGTTTTACCCATCTAGTAAGTGTTAGTACTTAGGATTATGTGGTGAAGAAAGCAGTGCTTTGTGTAGTAACACTGTGCTAGGAAAATGAGCAATGCTTTCTTGGGCTTCGTACGTGAGCCAACATGCTCAGAAAACACTGCTTGATTTAGTTTAGCAAATGGAGAAAATACTACTGAGTGGGAAACTCATTTATGCTGTTAGCTACATGACTTTGAATATCTTGAGTATAACACCTTGGAGATCAAAAGATGATGTTTTTCCATACAGGTTTGCCTCACTTATCTCCACTTCTCACTCTTTATGTTACACTTTCATTTCGGGCCTGTTTTCTTCTTTTTGTTGTTTTATTCATTAACTAAGTGTAAGTTAAATTTAAAATGTTACCTAAAATTCTGTATTTCTTCTTAATTAAAATGTAGGCAATAAGTGAAGCAGAGCGTTATGAACTGATGTGGAACGCTCTTCAAGATGCTAAGATGACTGAAAGAACTAACCAACATAACAATATGTATAGTGTAATCTCATTTATGAGAGAGAAAAAGAGGGAGAGGAGAAAGGGGGGAGAGGGCAAGGCAAGACAAGGAATCAATTAATGTCTAAATATACACAATAGGTAGAAGTTTCTAGAAGGATCGCTCTGAAACCAGGATGAGGAAGAATGAGAAAGAGATTGGGGGGGAAGAGGGGAAAACATAAGGTAAAGAGTCAGAAAACTAAGGGGCACTTTTCATTTTTACCTTGTGTTTGAATTTTCTAAGAACAGGAAATATGCATGTATCACTTGTATAATTTTAGAAATGTAGTGGGGAAAAGGAAATGGAAGAAAGGTTTTATCTCACAATTGATTTGGATTTTTCCTTATTTATTTATTTATTTATTTATTTTTCGGTTCAGCCGCCCAATAAAGTTTGTTTCTTCCCCTTGTTCTAGGATTTGTTGTTCTTGTTTTGACTGAAAGAAAGGGGGAAGGGAAGGGAAGGGAAGGGAAGGGAAGGGAAGGGAAGGGAAGGGAAGGGAAGGGAAGGGAAGGGAAGGGAAGGGAAGGGAAGGGGGACAAAACACCTAGAAGACTAAGCTTGGTCCCAGGGCGGCGTTCCTTCTCCGCGGGGCGCTGCTCGCGGCTGGTTCATCCTGTCTCCATGTTCCTGCAGGCGTCCTTGAAAGCCTCCATCCGCTCCCGCGACTGCACCACGGCTGCTGCCGTTGTGTTCTTATGCGACCGCTTCCTGTACGGGCTCGACGTCTCCGGCAACCTCCTGCAGGTCGCCAAGGGGCTCCACAAGCTGCAGCCGGCAACGCCCATTGCCCCGCAGGTGGTGATTCGCCAAGCCCGACTCTCGGTCAACTCAGGTAGGCTTCCCCGCGCGGGCCCCTCGCGGTCCTGCGGCCGTGCGGCCGGCCGGGGGCTCGCCTGCGCTCCGGGGCGACTTGACTTCGGCGGGGGGACGGCGGGCACCCGGGCCTGCGGGCCATCTTTTCAAGCGGCGGGCTCTCCCCGCCCCCGGCGCTCCGAGGTGCCCTTCCACCCGCCCTTGCCAGCACAAAGGCCCTGGCATAAAGGGTTTCAGAGCCAGAAGCAGGAGAGAAAATTGTGAAAGGGTGTGGAAAGTACTAATTGGAGCTTTTGTCTTCTAACAAATCTGTCCTGCTCCTTTCAAACAGGGGTGTCTGAATTGCTCTACTTCTGACCAAGAGCCTTTAAAAAGCAGATTAAAATTCGACCATTTTCTCTTAGTTCTCCTGTCTCCTTTCTGTAGGGCCACTTGACTATGCTAACAATAGAGCTGACAAATCCACTGAAGTAATTTGAGGGGTTTTTTCCATCACTGGGAACACCGGTACGGTACCTGATTAGGCCCTAAAGTATCCTTTTTTTTTTTTTTTCCCTTCTGTCACTTTGAATGAAATGAAAAATGAGGCTGACATTCTAACTTAGGATGTACTGTAGAGGGCAGTTGGAGGGAGAAAAGGCCTGCCATGTATTACAGTGAAGTTTACTTCTATAGAATTTTGGAATTATTTAAATTACTGATAACCATGAGGTTGAGAAATGTGTAGCCTGCTATCCTCATTTCTAAGAGTGAAAGAATAAAGGACAAAAGCAGAAGGCAAATTTGCCCTTCCGAGAAACAGGACTGGCTCATTTTTTAAATTGATTTTAGCTGTTGTTACTGGTATTAGTAAGTCCGGTCTTCAAGGGGTTAAAATATCTTTACTTCATTTCCTTTGAAAAGGAACTGTACTGACTATACTAAATGGGACAATTGTTGGATGCAGACAGGGACAGAGATAAAAGGACATGAGAGAAATGGGCTTGTGGAGGTTCACTTTTCAAAAGCCCAACTTCATTCACTTTCAAGTTCTTGCAGCTGTGCATAAATTGTGTCGTGTTTATTACTTTCCTAGAGTAACTGCAGGGACAGAGTTGAACTAGGGAAAACTTCCTTCTGATATCCCCGACTTGGGACATTTTACAATGTTTGGATTTATAATGTTTGGGGTATGAGGGAAAGCTGACAACTAATGTTCCTTCGGATGGCATCAGATGGCGATGATGTGTGTGCATAGCATTCTGTGGGGAGAACAGAATGATGAGGCCGGGCATGCACAGGCAGGGTTCTAACATTGGTTCTCCTCACTTAGAACTTGGAAGAGAGTCTATGTGGCCTATTTTATGAGATACGGATTTGGTATAGTGTGACATGAAAATTGAGGTTAAGCGGAAGGCAGGCATGTTGATAGCTTTGTTTTACACAGCCACACTGATCTTTTCACTTGTTTGTTTTGTTGTTTCTCTCATGCTTCTAACCGTGATAACAAGTAAGCCTAGAGAACATCCTGAGCAGTACGCTCCTCTGTTGATACATATCCTATGTCTAAGATAAAATCCTAGATCTTAGTTCCCAACAGTTGGGTTATCTTTTCCTCAAAGATACTACCAGAAGAGCCACAAGAAAACAAACACAGTCTCAGAGTTAAGTGAGTTTTGTGAACTTCTCCCCTCAAACAACTCTTTTTTTTTTTTTTTAAGATTAACTTAGAGAGAGAGAATGAGAGTGCACCAGTGGGAGTGGAGGGAGAGAAAAACTCAAGCAGACCCCACGCTGAGCTCAGAGCTCAATGCAGGGCTTGATCTCACAACCCTGAGATCACGACCTGAGCCGAAATCAAGTCAGATGCTCAACCGACTGTGCCACTCAGCACCCCCGACCCCAAACAAGTCTTAAGCCTCCCCATACACTGGATGTCTCAGAGAGAGAGGGGCTTAGAGCAGTGGTGGTGTCCTGGTAGAGAAGGTACCATGAGAAGGGGTCTCCATTCTCAGCATTTGGGACTCCTGGGATGGAGAAATGAGAGGACTGTATGATATTCTAAGGAGTAAGGAAGAGGAATAAAGGTAATATGAGGGGACAGCACAATCCTACTGTTATCCCTTTGACTCAGCCCTTCCTGGTATCCACCCAAAACACATGCCAAAGGTCAGGGCATTCAACATGGGATTTCAGAGACAATAGAGAACATCCTGGGCCTGCCTAGCTCACTCTTGCCTAAAATTAAGAGGAAAACCTTTTAAGCCATAATTAGAGATAAAGGTTCAAATCTTCAGTTCTTTCACATGGAGAATTAAGCAAGTACAAAATCTTCTCCTATTACATAGATATTGCGAATATTTTTTTAGATGTGGAAACAGAAAGTGTTCAAAGTTAAAACAGTAGTCTACTGCTCATGAGCCGGAGGGGTTTACACTTGAATATGGTCCTAGGGGAAGGGACTCTCATTTTAATCCCCATTTAGGGGCAAGAGACAGGTCCATGGGACTATGTGAGAAGTGAAATATTTGCATAAAGCGGGAATTCTCAAAGGTTTGCACAGGTATGAGAGGGGACTGAACAGCTCCACCAGCTCACCCGGAGAAGTGGCAAGGAAGCTTACTGTCTACCCAAGCTCTGGGGTAGAGGCCAAAAAAAACCCTCCCCAAATAAATAAAAACCCCAAGACTATGCCAAATGTGTGTGAGGAGTCTGAATTTACCCTACCCACAAGGGAGGGGATCCCCCCAAATAATTAACAAAAAACTAGTTCAGGACTGACATTTTTGGGGCCCAGCAGAATATCAAATACAAAACTATGTTCTAGAGAAACATCCACACTCCGGGGGAATAGGAATCCCACAGGAGAATAATCCTTGCTGAAGATACCCTTGGTTAAACTGTATAAACAACAAAAGGAAATGAAACATGTGAGAGAAGAACAGCATGTACAACAAAACACAGGAAAAATGGCCCTCCAGAACAAAATATAAAAATAGAACAACCTGAAAGACTCACATGGCTTAAAAAAATAGTATGTTTAAAGAACAGAATGCAACAGGAAAAGAAAATGAATTCACTCTTTTGAAAAAGAACTAAAGAGAATTTTCAGAAATTTAAAAATACAGGTGACCCAGTCAGTTAAGCGGCTAACTCTTGGTTCCTGTTCAAGTCATGATCTCAGGGTCCAAGGATGGAGCCCTACGTCGGGCTCCATGCTCCACAGGATGTCTGTTAGAGAATTCTCTCCCTCTCCCTCTGCCCTACCCCCCAACTCATGGACACATGCACTCTCTCTCTCTCTAAAATAAATAAATCTTCTTAAAAATATGCAGATCCTAATTCAGGGGGTATGTGGCAGGGCCTCAGATTCTGCATTTCTAACCAGCTCCCAGACAACACTGATGCTGCTGTTCTCCAGACCTCCATTGACTAGCAAAGGACTATCCAGGGGCACCTGGGTGGCTCAGTCGGTTAAGTGTCTGACTCTTGATTTCAGCTCAGGTCATGATCTCAGGGTTGTGGGATTGAGCCCCAAGTGGGGCCCCTCCACTCAGCATAGAGTCTGCTTGTCCCTCTACCTCTGCCCCTTCCCCAGCTCATGCATACTCTCTCTCTCTCAAATGAATAAATAAATAAATAAATAAATAAATAAATAAATAAATAAAAACTTGAAAGAAAGAAACAAAGAAAGAAAAGAAAGAAACAAAGAAAGGAAAGAAAGAAAGAAAGAAAGAAAGAAAGAAAGAAGGAAGGAAGGAAGGAAGGAAGGAAGGAAGGAAGGAAGGAAGGAAGGAAGGAAGGAAAGAAAGAAAGAAAGAAAGAAAGAAAGAAAGAAAGAAAGAAAGAAAGAAAGAAAGAAAGAAAGAAAGAAAG
>NW_023270702.1:10935725-11350517 GCF_011800145.1 Mirounga leonina
AAGAAAGAAAGAAAGAAAGAAAGAAAGAAAGAAAGAAAGAAAGAAAGGGACACCTGGGTGGCTCAGTCGATTGTCTGCCTACTGCTCAGGTCATGATCCCTGGGTCCTGGGATCAAGCCCCATGCAAGTCCCTGCTCAGTGGAAAGCCTGCTTCTCCCTCTCACTCTGCCCTTCCCCCTTTGCTCATACTCTCTCATGTGTGGGCTCACTCTCTCTCAAATAAATAAAATAAATAAAAATAAATAAATATTTTTTTAATAAAAGGACTATCCAAAGATTCTAAATATGTGCCCACCTGTTACCGGTGAGTGGTAACAACCTTCCAATAAAGATAAATTTCCTGGGCCAGTTTCTCAGGTAGGTATTCCAACCCCCTAACTGACCTACCAGAAATTCATTCCTGTAGCAGATCTAACAGCAGGAGAGAAAGTGATGGAACTGGAAATTATATTTAAGGAAAATACTGAGAATGAAGCATATGGAGTTAGGTAGATGAAAATATGAAAGAGGAATTTTTAAAACTTAGAGAATAGAATGAAAAAAGCACATAAGCATAATAGGACTTCTGAGAGGACTGACTGGAATTAGAGAAAAACACGTCTTTGTGTTGAAGAGGTGGACCCAACCTTGAGCAAACTTCTTTTTAAAAAATCACCTAGACGCAGTGTGGTGAAACTGCAGAAAATCAAACAGTGAGAAAATCTTAAAGGAAACAGAGAGAAAAGACAGATTATGTATATGGGGACTATATTTAGACTGACAAAAAACATCTTATCAGGAACAACAGAGTCCAGAAAGCAATGGGATCTACCAAAAATATTTGAGAGGAAATAGCTTTCAACCTAGAATTGTATACTCAGCAAAGTCACCATTCATAAGTGAGGACAAAAGAGACATTTTCAGACAAAGACTAAAAATATTTATTATTCTCAAGACACTTATCTCCCTCTTTCTCTCTCACACACACACACATTAAAGAATGTATTTTGTTAAGTAAGAAGTTGAATCTATAAAGATGAAGTAGGAGATTCAAAAAGCAATGGTAGGTGGCGCCTGGGTGCCTCAGTCGTTAAGCATCGTTAAGCATCTACCAAGCAAAAAAAAAAGCAGTGGTAATAGAATTGGTAAATGCACAGGTCAAACTAATTAAGATAAAAATAAAAGGAAATTATATGGTAGTATCACTTACATAATTTATCAGATGCAAAAATTTTATTATCAAATTGACCAGCATTATATTAAATTAATAAAATACATTATAGTCAAGTAAGGCTTATTCCAGATATATAAGGATGGTTAATTTTTTTTTTAAAGATTTTATTTATTTATTTGACAGAGAGAGACACAGCGAGAGAGGGAACACAAGCAGGGGGAGCGGGAGAGGGAGAAGCAGGCTTCCCGTGGAGCAGGGAGCCCGATGAGGGGCTCGATCCCAGGACCCTGGGACCATGACCTGAGCCGAAGGCAGACGCTTAACAACTGAGCCACCCAGGCGCCCCAAGGATGGTTAAATATTTAAAAGTGGATTCATTCAGGGGTGCCTGGCTGGCTCAGTTGGTAGAGCATGTGACTCTTGATCTCGGGGTTATGCATTTAAACCCCCTTTTGTGTAGAGCTTACTAAATAATAATAATACTAATGTCATAACTGATTCAGTCAGTTCACCTCATGGACAGAATAAACAAGAAAACTATGTGTTCACCTAAATGGATGTGAGAAGTGTTTTATAAAATTTTCTACCCATTTAGGTTAAAAATACAAAGTAGGGTTAGAGATGGTCTTGGTCAGGTTCCAGTCAGGAGACAGAAACAACACAGTAATTTGAACAAGGAGAGTTTAATATAAAGAGTTATTAACTATATCAGGGGATTAACGAGGGATTACGAATAAGTAGTAAAGAAAACTCTAAAGAATACAGGATAAGCAGTTATAAAGATCAGCCACTATCCCTTGTACTGAGATAGAGCACATAAGAAAAATTTCCCAACCCCACAGGCAGGCACACCAGGACTGCGATCCAGACCTTGTTGGAGAAGGCACTGCCATGGCTCACGGGATGGCAGAGAAGTCAAGGAGTTTCCATGCCAGCAGAACTTACTGGAAATCCACCTTCTTGGGTGCTGGGGGAAGCCATCCACAGAAAGGTGCCTTGGAACTCACCACAAAGCTGCCTTTGTGGAATGCCAGGAGGATACATTCCTGGGGAAGTCCCTCCCTGGCAGCACTCCACTGCGAAGTCACCTGAGAGGATGCTGCAGGAAGCTGCCGGCCGCTGGGTGCTGCTGACCTCTGCACAATGAGCCAAGTGCTGGGGAAGCCACCTGTGTTGAAGGACGAAGACACAGGAGAAGCCAGGAACGCTGCAGGAGGCAGGCACTGGAGAAGCTACATGCATTGCGGGAGCCTGGCAAGAATTGCACACTAAATCAGGAAGAGAAGTAGCCTCCCTTGCAGTGTCTCTCCACACCCTCTAATGACAAAGCTGGCAAAGGAGAAATATTTACAAGGTCCATTCCCATTATTGCAAAGCAGGCAATGAAGGGTGAATTTGGAGCTGAAAGGCAATAAGCTGATAGCTGCACAAGAGACTTCTTAACCTGATAAAAGGAAGCAATCGAAAACCTTGGCAAAATTACTGATGAAAAACTAGACATATTCCTTTTAAAATCAAGTAGGGAAAAAAAAAATGTATCTTGTTATCACTTCTATTTGATACCGACCTGGAAGTCCTCCCAGTGCAATGAAAAAAGAGAAAGAAATAAGAGATATAAAGATTAGAAATGAATAAACACACACACACACACAAAAAGAAATGAATAAACACAATTATCAGGATTTGTAGATGGTACGATTGCCTGCATATAAAACTTCAAAAAATACACAGATTATTAGAATTAAGACATTCAGCAAGTTTGGTGAATACAAATCAATATATTTTAAAAATACCCATCCTTAGATATCAGCAAAACCTAATTAGAGGTGCGCCTGTGTGGCTCAGTTGGTTAGGCGTCCAACTCTTGATTTCTGCTCAGGTTGTAATCTCAGGGTCCTGGAATCAAGTCCCACGTGAGGGCTCCCCACTCAATGGGAAGTCAGCTGGAGATTCTCTCTCCCTCTATGCCTTCCCCTGCTCATGTGCATGCTCTCTCTCTCTCTCAAATAATCTTTTTAAAAAACCTAATTAGAAAATATAACTTTTAAAAAGAAAGAAACCTTTGGTAAAATTCATTTACACAAGTATTTCATGTTATTGCTCTCTTTCTAAACACATTGGTATGAATAAATTTTAATAAGACAATAAGTCATGATTTCAGAATATGCTTTTCTTTTTCTTTCCTTCCCTCATTTCTTTTTTTTTTTTTTTTAAAGGTTTTATTTATTTGACAGAGAGACAGCGAGAGAGGGAACACAGGCAGGGGGAGTGGGAGAGAGAGAAGCAGGCTTCCCGCAGAGCAGGGAGCCCGATGCGGGGCTCGATCCCAGGACCCTGGGATCATGACCTGAGCCGAAGGCAGACGCTTAACAACTGAGCCACCCAGGTGCCCTGCCTTCCCTCATCTCTTTCCTTCCCTCATTTCTTTTCTTTCTTTCTTTCCTTTTCTTTTTTCTTTTCTTTCTTTCATAGTCTTGTTCACAGAAAGAAGACATAATGTTTTACAAGGGTTTGCCTTTACTTCTCAAGCCTTATTCTATATGAATGAATGTATATGTGTATGTGTGTAAATCTAATTGCCATTTCAGATACTATACAACTTCCCACCTTACCAATTCCTGGAAATGTCATCTTTTCTGTTCACTTTCGTGGATGCTATAGTTATTGATTTTAAATTTTATTTTTATTTTTTTAAAGATTTATTTATTTATTTGAGAGAGAGAGCAGGGGGAGGGGCAGAGGAGAGGGAGAATCTCAAGCAGACTCCCTGCTGAACAGGGAGACTGACACGGGGCTCGATCTCACGACCCTGAGATCGTGACCTGAGCTGAAATCAGGAGTCCATCACTTAACCGACAGCCACCCAGGTGTCCATGACTTTAAATTTTAAAATAGAATGTTTCCAAGAGAGGTTATGTTCCCTGTATAATGTGTTAATCTTAAAGCACAAACATATTAGTAGTATTGAAGGCAAATGCGCAGAACTAATTGTGTAGCATTTGGTTGCTTCTTTTCAGGGAAACTTTTAAAAGCAGAGTATATCCTGAGCAATCTAATAAGCAACAATGGAGCAACAGGTAAGGTGTTTTCATATCTTCACAACAACCTTTACCTGCAGTCCCTACTGGAGTTCTAGTTTAAAAGCGACTGAATGACCTAATAGTTACTGTACACTAGACCTCTCCAGATCTACCTGGAAGTTGGGTAACAAATCATTTAAATCTTCAAATATCTTGTCTGAATTTCTGGGCATTAAAGTCAACAAGTTTCCCAGTAAGTTGAACACAACCTCCAGTAGACTTTTAATCCCAATGTGCTTAGATCCAAGGTTTCCAAGCTCCTTGAACCTTACTGACATTTCCAGTGGGGAGGCAGTTTGGAATACAGATATTGACCATACACCCCTCATTTGTGACCACCATCACTAACCTATGATATGCACACTTCCCATCTTCCACACCACACACACACACACACACGCACACACTGGGATTAAAAGCTGGGGAGAAAACAGAGAAGGTGATGTGACACAGAATCAAGAGGGTGTAATAATGAATTTGACTCTATTTTTGGTGTTTGCTGACAGTTTTAAGGCCCCAGCCTTCCCCCACTCCCCGTTGTCCCACAGCTGGGCAGGCTGGGGGCGGGGGTTGTTTTTTGGTTTGTTTTGAACCTACTCATCAGTAAACCGAGTGTAGCTTGTGGGAGACTTTACCCCAGCCCCACACCCTAATCACAGTAAAAACCAAAGCCACTCACCACTCTTCACTCACGTCAAATGGACCAGCTTGGGTGCCTGCCTGCTCTCCTCAGAAAGGCTCCTTACGTGAGTACTAAATCTTTTCCTGCCTTCCTGGTGTGCGTGTGCAGTCGTCAGTCTCTACTTCCAAACCAGTTTTGGGTTGACTGGAAGGAGGAGCTGATCTCCTCAGGAGCCAGAGGGAAGTGGATCCCAGGCAGAGGTAACAGCAAGTGCAGATGCCATGATAAGGAACGCAAATGAAGTCAGTGTGGCAGGACATAGTCAGTTGAGAGAGGTGGAGACCAGGCAGGAATTCATGTCTGTGAAGCCTTGTAGGTTATAGCAAGGAGTTGGAACCTTTCCCTAAATGTAGAGAAAAGATCCTCTCTCTAATCTGGATCACATGTGCTCATGAAGGCATGAAATGGTTTCATTTCACCAGGCTATTTCCTTGATAATTCAAAGCTAAAGCCGCTTTGCTTTTTTCCCCTCTTTTCTTGTAGGTACCTGGCTGTACAGAAATGAAAGCGACAAGATCCTGGTGCAGTCAGTCTGCATACAGATCAGAGGGCAAATTCTGCAAAAGCTAGGTACGGTCATCAAACATTCAGCCTCTCAGGGCTCATTTACAAAGTCTGGCTGTGAGATTTTACCGTAGAATTTTCTAATCGCATCTGGTTACAATTGCTAATCCCCACTTCACTGAGTTTCCTCATCGAAAAAAAAAATGACATTTAAGATCCCAGGAGTGTTATGAACATTAATAGAACAAAATATTTTATGTTGAGTTTTGTTAAAGAAATACACAGTTGTATAGTTTGATGCTAACCTTAGGGTTCTCGGTATTATTTCTGGAGTCTGACTTTCAGTTCTACAGGACTCCATGGGCTAGAGTGACACCTTATTCTACACCACCCTGACACCTTACCCATTCATTCCTCAGAGGGCATTCCTGAGTTTGTCAAACAAAATTTATAGAATGCTAGCTGTGCTTTAAAGTGCATGACCCCACCCCAGCTGTTTATAGCCCAGCAAGCCTGAGTGCTCTGCCAGCAGTCCAGGAGAGGGCTTCTAGCACTGTCCCCACAGACAGGCCAACCTGAACATGGGGTTTGGGAGGGTTGGTCCCAAGGGAGGGGTCCTGAGGAGGGAGAGAAACAGAGCAGAGGCTCTGCTGTAGGCTGGAGGGAGGAGGGAGGGAGATATGCTGGGAGGCGGGAAGGAGCCCCCGGGGCCCCCTGTGGGCTTATTAGCCTATCCCCAAGCCCTTTCCTCACCTGAAGGCAGAAGACTTTAAAAAACAACAAAAAGGAAGTATAAAAAGGAGCTGCAGGTGCTCAAACAAATAAATAAATAAATATGCAAACTAAAGTGTTTGAATATTTTTAATATAGAATGGTAATTAGTATTCTTGTAAATAATGGAGTTGATTATATATATACACACATATATATAATTGATTATATATACACATATATGTAATTGATTATATATATACACAATTGATAATTTTTATATATATACACACACATACATATAATTCTTACTGTTTCTCTGTGAAAGGGAAGAATTATCTGTATTAAACCAACTGGAAAAATAGGTTGCTGTTTCTCCAGCAGATCCTATCTGCTGATTGCTGTCAATATAATTCAGCCCGAAATTTTCCTAACAGGAGCCAATGAATCTTCTTTCTGTATTAGTTCTCAAAGGTATTTTCTAACACAATACACAGATACTAGCGGTTTGTGCCGTCTCCCCCTCTTTTTCCAGGGATGTGGTATGAAGCAGCAGAGCTAATCTGGACCTCCATCATAGGATATCTGACACTTCCTCAGCCAGACAGAAAGGTGGTGTATCTAGTGCTTTTTTTCTCCTTTCCTACATTTGTCTTTGGATGACTATCTCCTTATGGCACAATTCAGTGTATCATTTATCGAGTTTATTGGTCCTATTTTTATCGATTCTGCGTGCGCATAGGACCAGGAACATTTGGTAACTTCTTCTTGTGTCTTCCCTTTCCCCACTCACAGCTAGACTCCTGGCATGTATTTAGTGTTTCTGCATTCATGTCTAACTATCTATTTATATATATATTTCTATTTATTTACATACTTATTTCTATTTATGTATTTATTTCTAAATATATATTTATTTATATAATATAAATATTATATATTTATTTCCATTCATCTATCTATTTGATTATAGATTTAGCCTTTACCTGATTCCACAGCAAAGTTGAGATGGCCAAGTTGCTTAGTTGTAAGATCATTTTCCTCCAACTAATTGTTTCTGGGGCATCTTTATCCAAGAAATCGAGAGGCAACATCTGCTTTCCTACTTGCTGTTTGCATGCCCTGTGCCTCTGTGGGAATATTCTCCTTGTTGACTGGAACACTGGGTTATCTCATTTCCCTGAACTGTGTCAGCAGTACCATTGCCTACAATCCGTTGGCGACACAGACAGAATGGGACACAAGGACTCTCGCTTGAGCCAATCCTTTATGCGTAGCAGGATGGAGAAGTTAGTGTTGGCAGTCCAGTAAGGCCCAGGTAAGAAATAGTTGTGTTTACAGTAGGTCTGTGTCCTCAGGACGTGATGATCTTTCAAGCCCTGTGGCATCCAGTTTAGAAGTATTTCCACTGTCACAGTAACAATCACAGTAAGAATAAGAAGAGCAGCCGCAGAGATAGTTCATATGGAGGACTGATCTTTGCCTTTAGGCCTTGAGACGAGAGCGGTAATTGACCATGAATTCCTAATCTGTGTTCTGTTTGTTTGTTTCTTACAGGGTATTTCCACATCACTAGGTATACTGGCAGACATCTTTGTTTCCATGAGCAAAAAAGATTATGAAAAGTTTAAAAACAATCCACAAATTCACTTGGTAATTATCACATGTCAAAACCATGGTGCAGGGTGGCATCACCTCACAAAACCGCTGGCGTTTTTGGTGATTGGTGCATCAATCTCATTCTCTCTCCAGGAGTCAGGGAGCACAAGTGTCTCCCCTCTTCGAGTCACATGAACAATCCTGGGGACAATTCCTGTGGTGTCCTATTTAGCTGTATTAATCTTAGCACCTAGCACAGTACCAGACATACAAGGGTACTAAAAAAATGACAGGTGAATGAATGAATGAATATCATCGAGGTGATAAGGGCTTGGAATCCCACTGATTTCCTTTCAAATCATCAAAAATTCCATTTCCACACTTGGGCTACCTCAGAGATAAGGTAAAGGGGTAACAATTTTAAAGATTTTATTTTGTTGGGGCGCCTGGGTGGCTCAGTCGTTAAGGGTCTGCCTTCGGCTCAGGTCATGATCCCGGGATCCTGGGATCGAGCCCCACATCAGACTCCCTGCTCAGCAGGAAGCCTGCTTCTCCCCCTCCTGCTCCCCCTGCTGTGTTCCCTCTCTTGCTTTCTCTCTCTCTGTCAAATAAATAAATTAAAAATCTTAAAAAAAAAAAAAAGATTTTATTTTGTTAAGTAAGCTCTACACCCACTGTGGGGCTGGAAATTACAACCCTGAGATCAAGAGTTACATGCTCTACTGACTGAGCCAGCCAGGTGCCCCAAAGGGGTAACAACTTTAAAATTTAATTACCTCTCTGTTCAAATCAGAGTATCAGTCACTTGTCTAAGTTCTCATTACTAATATTTATGTATTCCTTTACAACGCAATATATAGAAGCCACATAAAACCCTATGAGGCAGGTAGAGCAAAATGTATTGTTCCCATTTAAGAGAAAAATAAACTGAGGTCCAGAGAAACTAAGTGAGCTCTATAGTTTGCACACCCAGTAAGAAAGAATACTAAGAGCAGAACCCAGATCTCTGACCAGTCTAGAGCATTAGCATAGACATCAAACTGCTCTCCTGCACTGCACTGGTATTGAGAGGTTTAATATTATCATGAAGATTGCCATTTTTATTAAATACTGAAGTGACAATGGTAACTGTATTTAATAGTAATTACTGTAGCATAAGAACACATGCAGCTTGCTGCTGGCAATCTGAGTCTTAGCAAAATGTTGCTTTTTGCTGTCCGACCAACACACAAGAAAAGGGTTATATCCCTGTTCAGTGAAATTGTCTTTGATGATTGTTTAAAATTATAAACTGCCAGGGTGCCTGGCTGAGCATGGGACTCTTGATCTCAGGGTCTGAGTTCAAGCCCCACATTGGGTGTAGAGCTTACTTTAAAAAAAAAAAAAAAAGATTAAATTTTTAAAAATTGCAAATTGAACTGCCTGCCCATCCTGAACCTCCTTGTGACCCCTTCCTGCTTTATTTTTCTCTGGAACACTTAGTGCCATGTCAGATCCTATGCATTTTACTCATTTTGTGTATTGACTGATTCCCTCCCTTCAATAGGAAATAAGCTTATTGCAGGCTCACTGTCTGCTATCTCCTTCATGTCTAGAACAGTATTTCTAGGATGAATGAATGAGTCTTACTTGCTGTGAAATCATACATTAAAAGGCTCTGCCAAGAACAGTGCAGAAATCATCAGCTAATCTGGCTGCAAGTTCACAGAGTTTCTGTGAACAAAGACTTGCATGATCCTCCAGAGAAACTTGTGTCAATTATTTTGTATAGGCAGGCATTGTGAATTTTTGCACACATTAGGCCCTCTCTGGGGAGGGACGGGGCTTGTGACAGGATTGTGTATGGGTGCTGGGGGAAAGGACACTCAACTCCCTAGGGTCTTTTGAGCCACTTAACTCTTTCTTTTTTTTTTTAAGATTTTATTTATTTATTTGACACACAGAGAGAGATAGAGAGCACAAGCAGGGGGAGCGGCAGGCAGGCAGAGGGAGAGGAAGAAGCAGGCTCTCTGCTGAGCAGGGAGCCCGATGTGTGGCTCGATCCCAGGACCCTGGGATCATGACCAGAGCCGAAGGCAGACGCTTAACCAACTGAGCCACCCAGGCGCTCCCGAGCCACTTAACTCTTTCTTGGCACTGTTCTGAAATAGTTGTGATGAGGGGCAGAAGGTCCCTCAAAATCCTGAAAGACAAGCAAAGGAATTTCATAGCCTGACTTTTGCTAATGGATAAATAATTGTCAATACAACACTTGGCCTCCTGTTTTTTCACAGGGTTTGCTGAGGGAGTTTGACCACCATTTGCTCTCAGCTGCGGAAGCCTGCAAACTGGCAACTGCCTTCAGTCCCTACACGCCCCTCTTTGTGCTCTCGGCTGTGGTAAGCAGGGGGCAGCCGCTCCCTGAATCTCTCTCCCCAATGAGAGAAGTAACCAGTGAGAGGGGAAGGTCTAACCTAAAGTGGGCTTTGTGCACATCATTAGATAATTGTGATCAGGCCTTATGTATGGAAAGGTTTTATAAATCAGAGTAGTGACATCCTGGTGGAAGATAATTAATTTAGCCTGAGGGTATAATGTTGTCCGCCTCAGACCAATGGTCCCCAGGCACATCAGAACTGCCCAAAGAGTCTTTGCAAAATGTACATTCCTGGTCCAACCTAGGTCCACTAAATGCAAATCTCTGGGATAGGTACCCAGAAATCTTTTATTTTGAAATACTGCCCAGGTGCACAGAGGGGTTTGGAAGCCACTACTCTATTGTTTTGACTTCTATTAAATAAATGATGTTTTTGTATATAGCAGCCTTATTTGCACAGAGAAAATTACTATGTCCGTGTCCCATGTATATAGACACTCTTTGCTAAAACTAACAACAGCAGTAACAGCAACAACAAATTTATCATCTTTGATCAAAAAATATCAGGCCTGGGGCCCCTGGCTGGTTTAGTCAGAGGAGCATGCAACTCTTGATTTCAGGGTCATGAGTTTGAACCCCACATTGGGTGTAGAGATTACTAAAAAAATAAATAAACTGAAAAAAAAGTATCAGGCCTACAGCAAGATGGTAGTTAGAGCTAATTTCTAACCCCCTCATGCCAACCAGTCACATACATCCCAGTCCCCTCTCCTAATTCACCAAAAGGACTTTAGGCCCTTGACTCAATACTTGATTGTGTCCTTTTCTTGGAATATCTGTGGCACGTGTTTATTTTCCTATAACACTTCTAACAACTGTCCTCCAGGAATGAAATTTTTCCTGATTCACTTCCAGTTTCGAATTCAGTGTCTGATTTTGTATTTGGTATTTTCCTCAGAATATCCGCGGCACATGCTTGTTGTCCTATAGTAGTTCTAATGACTGTCCTCCAGAAATGAAAAATTCATATCTGTATGAAGCCAAAGAGGCCTTCGAAATTGGCCTCCTCACCAAGAGATATGATGAACCAGCTACTGGAAAACAAGAGCTTCATAGTCTTCTCAAAGCTGCTTTCGGCCTTACCACAGTGCACCAAAGACTCTATGGGGAGACCGAGATGGTCCGTGTAGCAAGTCAGCTCTGTAACGAAGCTATGGGAAAGCTGTACAGTTTCAGTAGTTCCTCTGGAAGTCAGGAGAGAGAAGCTCTCTCTCAGCAGATCTTGTCTATTATCACCCAGGTAAAGGATCATTTACAAATTCAAGGCTTCTCAAATTTAGATGACAGGTCTTATGTTCCGGAGAGTTTCAAGCGTGGTTTGGATAAGCCCATCTTTCATGGGCAAGTGGATTTCCAAAAAATCCTTGAAGCCTATTCACAGCACCATACTTCAGTGTGTGAAGTATTTGAAAGCTCTTGTGGAAACAACAAAAATAAACAGAAAGATACAAAAACAGGAGTCTGTATCACTACTCTAAAAACAGAGACAAAAAACATAGATACTGTGTGTACTACTGAAGACAAATCACATTTTCAAAAAGGCATGGTAATGGCTAAGAATAGTCAGGAGAAACTCAGCAGGATAGGCAGGAAAAACTGGACCCATTCTGATGTATTTCGAGTCTCCTTGGATCAAGATGTAGAGACTGAGGTTGAGTCACCAGACCACAGCCACGGTGAAGAAGCTGTTTTGGACAAGTCTCTGAGTGACAGCCATTGCTCTAGTTCTTGGAGCAAGTTATCAGGGGTTAGTTCTTCTACAAGCTGGGAGGAAGTGAATTATATCAATGATAGGTCAACCAGAAAAGAGCCTTGCAAGGAAGAACATCTTGTGGATACTCAGTGTTCCACTGCCCTGTCTGAAGAGCTAGAGATCAATGAGGAAAGCAGAGCTGTACATCCACTGTCTTCAGAGCTTCATGGTCTCTCTCTCCAAGTATCCAAGGATGACAATTTAGAGTTTTCTCAAAGTCAGCTACACAAACACATGCCCTTAACAACCTCCTGTCCTCATAACACAACAGGCATGTTCTTGGCCTCTGGTGCAGGCCTGTTAGAAGGAGCTCCAGAAGGTGTGCAAAAGGTTAGAAACATGGGATCCAGAAACACTTCTGGTCATTCCAGCCCCTCATTTGGTTCTGCTTCTTTGTCCTCTTCTGATTCTTGTTGGCCCAAGAACATAGCCACATATCCTTCAGTTCAAGAAGAAGAAACCTTTGAACTAAGTGAATTTCCAGAAATCCACTGTGATGCCAAAGACAGGCATGGGGAAGAAATCAAAAGAGGGACAGGCCTTACATTTAAAGATAGTTCCTCCTGGGTTGACCTAGAAGGAGAAACAGAGGAAAAAGAAGAGGATATGCCCTTAGACTCTCACGTAGTCATGGAGGGTTCTCTGGGCAAAAATTCTGTGATGCCATGTAGCTCTTTCACTCTTCATTGGCCTGTTCAAAATCCTGACTCAGGAAAGAGCAGTGGTTCAGTCAAAGAGCAGAACATTGACCCTGATGCCTCTACAGTGGATGAAGAGGGCCAACTTCTCGACAGCACTGATGTTCACCCCACAAATGGGTGTGGCTCTTCGAGCCTGTGTTCCCTGAGGCAGCTGCATGGTTGGGGGGCTGAGACCCCTGACCCATCTGTAAGCAGTAACATTGCCTTCCCTGATCTTGGCAAGGACTGCACTACCACCGAAGAAGGAAACGAACCAGGAAACATGCTAAACTGCAGCCAGAACTCCAGCTCGTCCTCAGCGTGGTGGTTGAAATCACCTGCATTTTCCAATGGTTCTTCTGAGGGGGAAAACCCATGGTCCTTTCTGAATTCCAGTGGAAGTTCTTTTGTTTCATTGCCAGGAATGATAAGGCAAGAGATCCTAGATGCTCGAACCCTGCACCCTGATGACTTTGAAAAACTCTTGGCAGGGGTGAGCCATGATTGGCTGTTACAGAGACTGGAGAATACAGGAGTTTTTAAGCCCAATCAACTCCACCGAGCACACAGTGAGTACAACATTTTCAGTCGGTACAGCTTCAGGAAGCCTCTGTGTATGTTTGGGGTCCTCTGAAGAGCTTGATATGTGAGATCACTTAAAACTCATGAAAGACACAGACCCCTGTTATGCTTTGTGAATATACAGAAAAATATGTACTTTGGGGGTTTCCCTCACTCTTGGTGTGGTGGACTCTAATGGTGGCAAAGACTAGAGGCTTACTCAGGCCACCGCATATATTGGGGACTTGCTATGAAGATACACAAGGCGGTAAGGCAGACAAGAATCTTACAGGACCAAGGAAGAGTCATCAGTCAGGGTTTAAAATAGCTCTGCTTGTCATATCCACTCAGCATCTGTCTTTTCCCTGGATTCTCATTACCAACCAGCTGATTTCTGTTTTTCCCCATTCAGATTCTTGGGGGCAGAGTTTGACCTAGTTAAACATCACTCTTCTGCTGGGCAGGGATTTTCACACCTGCCCACAAGGTTTCTTTTCAGCCAATGGATTGAGCAAGTGCCCCCTACTATTATAGTCAGCAACTACTTCTTGCTTATGGAAGAGCCCAAGGTCACTTACTATAGCAGGGAGCCTGGGTTGGGGCCCACCTGGTAATCAGTGTATCTGTTACAGCTTAGAAGTGGTGGGGAGGCTGGGAAGAAGACAAAAGAAGGTTCTTCTCTTAGCCCAGAGGATTACATCATAACACCCTCCAAGATACTGAAGAATTATTTGAATGAAAAAAAAGAAACAAGCTTTGTGGCTTGTTAAGCACTGGATACTAAAGTAGTAGTTCTCAGGGCACCTGGGTGGCTCAGTTGGTTAAGTGTCCAACTCTTGATTTCAGCCCATGATCTCAGGGTCCTAGGATCCAGCATCCTGTGGAGCACAGCATCAAGCTCTGCACTCAGTGGGAAGTCTGGGATTTTCTCTCTCCCTCTCCCTCTGCCCCTCCCTCTACTCATGCATGCTCTCTCAAGTAAATAAATCAATCTATAAATCTATAAATAAATAAATAAATAAATAAAGTAGTAGTAGTTCTCAATCTTAGCACCATATAAGAATCCCTGGAGGGGGAGGTGCTTTTTAAAATTTCCAGTGCCTCACCCCTGAGATTCCAATCTAATGGTTCTGGGGTTTGGATCCAAGCATCAGTATTTTTTAAGAGCTCTTCAGTGCATTTTTATAAAGACAATGTCAGTAACTTCTGCTTCAAAGTATTCCAGTTTTTTGCCTGCTGCCCTGAAGTCAGACTAAGATACAGATCAGGTTGTCACAAAAAGAAGCAAAACATTCTATAATAGGGTTTCCCTATTCACTATTCCCTTTTTAGAGATTCTGTAGGTTCAGAATCACATTTCTTAGAGTTAGGTAACTGCTTTATTATTATACCTGTGTGCCAATTTGTGGGTGAAAAGCCACATGTACATAATCTCAAACCCATTAGGGGAACATTATTATCCCCAGTGTACAGATAAGAAAAACAGAGAAAGCCCAAAGTTGAGGAAACAAAGCAAGTTGTACATTTCCTCCATCTTTCTTCCCTCAGTTCATTGCCCTTCCTATGAATGTGGGCAAGCAGCTCACCTTCTGTTTCCATCCCCAGCTTCTCTAATTGAATGCCCCAACCCTGGCCACTGTCTTTCCCAGCCTCCAGTCATCTCCCGCCCCGGTCCCAGACCCGTGAGTTTCTTACTTGAAGTATTTTCTCTCCTGAGTCTCCTATACTTTCACCCATTATCACAACCTAGATGCAGGAAGGTCCATGTTCACTTCATTTTAACTTGGATCCCAAAATGTTGCATTTCTTTTCGGAGTTCATGTCTTTCCCCTCAAAGTAGTGCTTTCTTACTAGCCCTATTCTGCCTTTCCTTAAGGTGGAGACAGTTTTTGCTTTTCCTTCTTATCTTTTCCTTTTTCTATTGAGTAGAATCTTTGTACGGTAGCTGTATTTTGTCAAGTAATTCCTGGACTTTCCCAACTTAAACAAAACAAGAGAAAATTAAGGTGCACTTTAATAGGTAACTATGATTTCTGAAGTTGCCAGGAGTCTCCGAGGTAGAGTTATTTCGTTTATTTCTATCTATATGGTCTGGCACCAGTAGTAGGCTCCATTATCCGGACCCCCCAGATAATTAGAAGATGCAAGCATATATCACTCTTCCAAGATGGTCTCTGGGGTTTTGCTGTTTATTTTATTTTTTTTAAGATTTATTTATTAATTTATTTGACGGAGAGAGAGAGGGAATACAAGCAGGGGGAGTGGGAGAGGGAGAAGCAGGCTTCCCGTGGAGCAGGGAGCCCGATGCGGGGCTCGATCCCAGGACCCTGGGATCATGACCTGAGCCGAAGGCAGACCCTTAACTGACTGAGCCACTGAGGTGCCCCAAGATGCAAGCATATATCACTCTTCCAAGATGGTTTCTGGTGTTTGATGTTTAAAAAGCCTTTATTTTCCACCGTTTTCATACAGAAACTCTGGCCTTATCTTAATCCTTGACCATCACAAGCAAAAGATTTTGTGAATCTTCATTACATTTGCAAAGCTTTACTTTATTGTACTTCACTAACTTTGTAGTAGTAGTCATAGAAGAGGCTGAAATTTGAGAAAATGTCTAAAGAAGCTGAAGATTTCAGACAAGCTGGAATAGGATCTGTGTCACTTCAACTTTATTCATAAATTGTAACATCCCTTTGAAAATAACATCCATTTTTATCTTCTCTTTTTCTCCAGATGCTCTTTTATTAAAATACTCTAAAAAATCAGAATTATGGACAGCCCAAGAAACTGTTGTATATTTGGGGGACTACCTGAATGTGAAGAAGAAAGGCAGACAAAGAAATGCTTTTTGGGTTCATCATCTTCATCAAGAAGAAACTCTGGGGAGGTATTTCTTTAAAACAACCTTACCACTAGTGTTAAATGGGCTAATTATGCCTTTCTGTTAATTAATCATTTATGAGATTTTGAAAGAGCTGGAAAAGCTAGCCACAATGTATATTTTCAGATTCCTACTCCTTCCTCCTCCTCATTAATTAACTAACAGTAGTTACCACAGACTGACCAACATGTCAGCCATTTTACATAGATGTACATGATGTCAAACCTCTCAGGAAGGGGCGCCTGGGTGGCTCAGTCGTTAAGCATCTGCCTTCGGCTCAGGTCATGATCCCGGGGTCCTGGGATCGAGCCCCACATCGGGCTTCCTGCTCTGCGGGAGGCCTGCTTCTCCGTCTCCCACTCCCCCCCCCCCCCCCCCCTTCCCCCCCCCCCCCTGTCTCTCTCTGTCAAATAAATAAATAAATAGGGTGCCTGGGTGGCTCAGTTGTTGAGCAACTGCCTTCGGCTCAGGTCATGGTCCTGGGGTCCTGGGATCGAGTCCCATATCGGGCTCTCTGCTCCACGGGAGGCCTGCTTCTCCCTCTCCCACTCCCCCTTGCTTGTGTTCCCTCTCTCACTGTGTCTCTCTCTGTCAAATAAATAAATAAAATCTTTAAAAAAATTTAAATAAATAAATAAATAATCTTTAAAAAAAAAAAACCTCTCAGAGAGACATTGTTATCCCCATTGTAAAGATAAGAAAAATGGAGTTTCTGACTCTGTGGCAGGACAGAGAGCCTCAAACACTCCCACTATAAATGCTGGCAAGAAGTCTAATTCAACTATGAAAACCACACTTATATGTAAATAAATGAGTCCGCAAAAAAAGGTAGGAAAATCCTTTTAGGCTAGGGATGAAGCAAATCCAGGGATATAAGAGTATACTAAGCCCTTAAGACACTCCCTGTTAGGTTTTGAGTGGGGTGGCATAAGGTGGCAGCTAGTGACCAAAGTTACACATGTAAGGGACTATTTAGAGACCATCCAGTGGGTAGAGACCACCCACCCCCAGCCTCCTGGGTGGCTCAGTTTCTTGATTTTGGCTCAGGTCATGATCTCAGGGTCGTGAGATAGAGCCCCGCGTCAGTCTCCCTGTTCATCAGGAAGTCTGCTTGAGATTCTCCCTCTCCTGCTGCCGCCCCCCCCCCCCCCCCCTTCCCCCCCCCAAATAAAAAAAAAAATCTTAAAAAAAAAAAAAAACACCTCACTGAGGTAAACACCTGTTTGGCCTTAGTTCTGGATGACAACTTCAAGCAAAAACTCACCTGAAAAAATTAGTGACCACAGGTGATCCCCATTGGGTTTGAGACCTAATTTTACATCATCTGTGTATTTAAAAAGACCTATAAGCCAAGAATTTTAAGGTGGACCCTGTTTTTTTATCCAAATCCAAATAATGTAAGAAATAAATAGGAAGACAGGAAATGAGAGAGAGTGAGAAATTGGGTAATTCTTAAGCAGTGGAAGTATATTTCTTGAAAAGGTTGTTGATGATGATGATAATAATAATAATAACAATAGAAACATGTATATATATTTACCAAGTATATATGTGCCAAGCCTTCTTTTAAGTAATTTATGTACTAATTTAATTAATCATCACAAAAATTTATGAGACAGATATTATTATCCTTATTTTACAGATGAGGGAAATGAGGCATAGAGATGTTAAGAAACTTGCCCCACATCACACATCCAAGTGATGAAGCCATGTGTTTTGGGTTTAGTGAGTTTTTTAACAGCTCTGTACCTCCAGCCTCAAATTCATATGTTGAAGTCCTAACCCACAGTACTCAGACTGTGATCTTATTGAAATAGAGGCATTGCAGATATAATTAGTTAAGATGAGGTCATACTGGAATAAGGTGGGCACCTCATCCACTATGACTGGTATTCTTATAAAAAAGAAATTTGGAGATAGACATGCACAAGGAGAATGCATGTAAAATTGTAGTTATGTTTCCACAAAGCAGGAAACCAGAAGCCAGGAGAGAGGACTGAAAAACATCCTTCCCTAGTGGCTTCAGATTGAACATGTCCCTGCTGATATCTTGATCTTGGACTTCTAAGCTCCAGAACTATGAGAGAGTCAATTTCTGTTGTTTAAGTCACTCAATTTGTGGCACTTAGTTATAGTAGCCCTAAGAAACTAATACAGCAAGATGCATCATAGGAGGATCTGAGATGGGAAATAAAAGAGAGAATAAGAAATATGGAAGATGGAGTGAGAGGATCCAACATATATCTGATCAGAAAAAGATAACAGATCAAATAGAAAAGAATTACTATTTAAATAGATAATATCTGATAATTTCCCAGAATGCCAAAACACATTAATCTTCCAATACAGGAATCATAGTGAATCCTAAGTAGGATAGAAAAGGAAGAAGGGGGTGCCTGGGTGGCTCAGTTGGTTAAGCATCTGCCTTCAGCTTGGGTCATGATCCTGGAGTCCTGGGATCGAGTCCAACTTCGGGCTCCCTGCTCAGTGGGGAGTCTGCTTCTCCCTCTGACCGTCCTCCCTCTCATGCTCTCTGTCTCTCATTCTCTCTCTCTCAAATAAATTAATAAAGTCTTAAAAAAAAAAAGAAAAGGAAGAAGGAAAGAAACTAGAAATGAAGGAAGGAAGGAAGGAAGGCACTCATAAATCCACTTCTCGCTACATAGTGGTAAAACTTTAGAACACCAAAGATAAAGAAATAATCTTAAAAGCTGTCAAAAAAGAGTTTACTGCTAGCAAATCCTGACAAAAAATGATCCCAATAAAATGTCATAAGATTCCAGAAAGAATGGGCCTCTGTTCCCAGACTGATGATCCTGAACCTAGGGCTGAAGGTCCTCTGACAGAACGTCTGGGAAATGCTCCAGCCCCAGGGTTTGCTCCAAGTGCTGAACTGATTCAGAGCTACTGCGGGCCCAGAGGTCTGTCCATGGCAGAAATGCTGGAACAGCCGATGATGACAGCCACTCCTCTGCTGGCTGTTTTCTCATGCCATAGAGGTCCCTCCTCGGCAGCCTCCACTGTCAGATTTCTTTTTTTTTTTTTTTTTTGGTAAGATTTTATTCATTTATTTTTGAGAGAGAGAGTGTGAGCAGGGAAAGGGGCAGAAGAAGAGGGAGAGAGAGAATCTCAAGCAGATTCTGCATTGAGTGCAGAGTCCATCACCGGGCTCAATCTCACAACCTGAGATCGTGACCTGAGCCAAAGCCAAGAGTTGGATGCCTAACCCACTGAGCCACCCAGGCGCCCCTCAGATTTCCTTTCGGATCCCCGGGAGTCTGAATGGCCAAAACTGCAGCCAACTTGGATTTCATTATCCTATTGGACTCAGTAATTTCTAGAGAGTGTTTTCTCTAGTTGAGGTCTATAACTCTGACAGTTCTCTTTGATTTTTGGAGGTCACTCTGGACACATGCAAATTACTCATAAATTCACACCAACTTATAGCAAATATAAACTGTAGTAAAGTGTGATAGTTACTGTTTTGCTCCTTTCAACACTTAATCACTTACTGCCTCATATCTTCTGTCTCCAACTATGTGTAAGGCCTTGAAATATACAAATCATATTTCACACTTTCTTCAAAACACTCAGGACTAGCACAGGGCTATGCACATAATAGGTGATGATGGAAACAAGTATTTGTACAGATGAAGTAATCACATAAGGAAGGGATAGAGGAAGGCTTCAGATTGATTAACTGACCTGTTTAAGGCCCCAGTGCAGGTAGTGAAAGATCTAGTTGCAGAGCCTGCACTTTCCAGTGTCCATCCTGGCTCCCTTGGCTCACCAAGGAAGTCTGGCAAACTGCTACATTAACTGGACACTTTCTCTATAATCAGCATCATCCTGAGTCAGTGTATCAGACAGTGTTCTTCAGAAAAACAGAACCAAGAAGATGTATATACATATAGACAAAGAGTTATTGTCAGGAATTGGCTTGCATGATAATAGAGGCCAGAAAATCTGAAGATCTGCAGTTGGCTAGCTGGAGACCCAGGAGAGCTAATGGTGTAGTTCCAGGCCAAAGGCCAGCAGGCTCCAGACCCAGGAAGACATGATGTTTCACTTCAAGTCCAAAGGCAGGACAAAACCAGTGTCCCAGCTCAAAGGCAGTTTGGCAGGAGGAATTCTCTCTAACTTGGGAGAAGATCAGTCTTTTTTGTTCTATTCTTTGTCCTTCAACTGATTAGATTTGGCCCATCCACATGAGAGAGAGCAATCTGCTTTACTCAGTCTATTGATTTAAGTGTGAAATTCATCCCAAAACAACCTCACAAAAACACCCAGAATTATGGTTGATCAAATATTGGGGAACCCTATGGCCAAGTCAAGATGGCACATAACATTAGCCATCACAGTCAGCCAACATGAATTACGTTCTCTTGTTCAGGAGGCTCTTACAAAATTATCTGAGTCATGAGATAAGTCAGGATCATTAATACTGACTGTCCAAGGTAGAGAAAGAATAACATCTTTCAAGCATTTTTGTGTATCTCCTTTGGTCTCCGCTCTCTTCCTCTGTGATAAGATCACTTCTGCACTTCTTTTGTATGTTTTTTCCTCTGGTCGTAGATATGTTGGGAAAGAATATAAGGAGCAGAAGGGGCTCCGGCACCACTTCACTGATGTGGAACGTCAAATGACCGCACAGCACTACGTGACAGAGTTTAACAAGAGACTTTATGAACAAAAGGTTCCAACACAGATCTTCTATATCCCATCCACAGTAGTACTGGTAAGATTAAAGAGAGCTGGGGTTTGCTTAAACAAGCCTGTAAGTATATACTAGGTTACGTTTTGGGTAAAATCCAGTAAACTCAGTTACCAGACTATTTCATCTCCTTCATCTACGTAGAGAGAAATGTAAGAACTATGACCTTTTAGATCCTGAATATATAATTTGGATCTTCCAAGTCACCCTGTTAATTCTGGTATCTGGTCGCACGTGGTCAAGTTGGCATTTTTAATATCCTTTCTTTGGGTACTGTCTGTATTTTCAAAGAGAGAAGAAGGACCCCAAAGATGATATGTAGTACAAATTATCCCCTCAACCCAATGCATGAATTCCCTGTTTTACATCTGTTAGTCCCCGCCCCTGGCAACCAAGTAATTACCAAGTCATAGCTTAAACACGTTTAGGAAGGAAAAATAATTATTCCCTTTTCACTTTCAAATAATTCTAGTTGTTAGGAAGTTCTTAGATCTGTCTTCCTCTGATTTCTACCTATGAATTGCAGCTCCGCCTTCTGGGGTCATTGAGACCAATCTGTTTTCAATAAGATATCTCTTTAAATATACAAAGGCAACCATCCATCTCCACTGACTTTTCTTTAATTTGGATTAAGAATATCCTGCCTTCCCAAATATGTTGGATCCTTAGCTCATTCATACCTAAAGGACTTTTTTTTTTTTTACTTTGGCCAAAGACATATTTTGACACATATTTTATTACTACCAATAATAGCTATCATCCATTTTTCACTTTCTTTATGTCAAACACTATGCCAGGCATTTAACACATTAACTCTAACCTTTGAAACAACTCGGCAAAATAGAGTATACACACAAATGCTTGAACTGATGTTCCAGCCCAGCATTCCAGGGCATGATTTATCTACATGTCTTGATGAGCTAGCTCCCTAGGGTAGGTCACTTCATGGCCTCATTTTTATGTGAGCATTTTAATAAAAGAATAATAATAATTTTAAGTTCTATTATATGCCACATAAAATGTTAAGCGCTTTACATGCATTTTTCTCATTTAATTTTTTTAACAATGCTATAAGGTAGCTATTATTATAATATCTGCTTTACAAATGAGCAGACCAAAACCTCCAGAAGTAACAGAGCTCCTAAGTGGCAAAGCCTAGGTTCAAAGTGAGGTCTACCCGACCCCAAAGCCTGAGGCCTTCCTCGCCATTATGGTCTCCCGTTTCTATTTTTCAGATTTTGGAAGGCAAGACAATAAAGGGATGTATCAGTGTGGAGCCTTACATACTGGGAGAATTTGTAAAGTTATCAAATAACGCAAAAGTGGTTAAAACAGAATACAAAGCCACAGAATATGGCTTGGCTTTTGGCCATTTTTCCTATGAGTTTTCTAATCATAGAGATGTTGTAGTCGATTTACAAGGTATGTGAAATTGGGACTTATTTTTTTATTTTTAGTGTTATTCACATGTAAATGTGAGGTCTTGTAACTAGCTTTTCTAGTCATTATTTAATAGATTTTTCAGTGCCTGGACTACTATTTGTAATTAAAATAATTGATTTTACTTTATGTAGCAAATGATGTCTGAAAAAAATGTGTAAAGCTTCTACAGGGGTCTACAATGTCACATAATGAGTGAGAAGATCTGGCTCACATTCTGTTGGGCTTAATTCTAGAGCAAATCCACAAGGGCTTTTTTAAATTTCACTTAAGTGTATTTGAATGATGTAGGTTTTTTAATATTGCATGCTTTAATATGTGAAAGTCTTTCCACTCTTTCTTTTCTTCCGCCCTTTACCTTTATTACAAGTGTGATATTAGGTTTCATAATGGGGTCATTAAGGAATGGAAAGTTGTGTGTACTCAAATCTGACCTTTTAAAAATTTTCTGCATTTATATTTTAATTTTATTTCAGTTCATCTAATATTTTATTTACCAGAATTATTAGCCAATACTCTTCACTTCATTTAAATGATAAATGAGGTTTATTATAACTATTTTTAGTAACGATTCTAAGACCATCCCCCAAGATTTTCTCTATCCCCTTCCATAGCATTTATCATCACTCTTTATCATATTATATATTCTTACTTACTTATATTGCTTATTAATCTGTCCCACTTCACCAGAATGTTAGCTCAATGAGTATAGTGATTTTTTACTCACTTGTTCATTGCTAAATCCCAAGTACTCAAAATGGTGTCTTGTATAATGCGTATGCTCAATAAATATTTGTTAAATGAACAGATGAATTAATGGGTTAAGCACTAAAGCGACTTATGAATCGTGAAAGAAATATTCAATATATTGTGATCTTAGTAATTAAACTAAGTGCATTTTATTGCTCTCTAATTCCTTGAGAATTGGCAGCCTAGGTATGTCATATTTGACAAAGTTAATTACCCAATGTTCAGTTTCCCTTCTTAAACCAATAATTGGAATATGCAATACCAAATCCCTTAACAGAAACTTATTAAACATAAACTTCAGTATAACCGAGTTTTTAAAATATCTCTTTAAGTATATACATTTTCTTTTTCTGAAATACACTACTGACATTTATAGAGGATATAATTCTCAGACATGTTTATTTCTCTTTTAGGTTGGGTGACTGGTAATGGAAAAGGGCTCATCTATCTGACAGATCCCCAGATTCACTCTGTTGGTCAGAATGATGTCACTACCAATTTTGGAAAGAAAGGAATTTTTTACTTTTTTAATCACCAGCACGTGGAATGTAATGAAATATGCCATCGTCTTTCTCTGACAAGACCTTCAGTTGAGAAATCAAATAATTCATAGACTCTCTGGCATGGTAATGGAATAGGTTTAGCGCTGCCTACCTGTGTGGGGTCCTGCTCTCCTTCCAGGCAGACACAGTATGGCATAGCCCGGTTCCTTCGGGCTTAGGCAGGGCCATGGGACTAGTTCTAGCCAAAAATTTGTGAGATGAATTGTTGAGTATCAATTTCAGGCCCATATTTAATTGCCAGTGCAAGATGCTGCAGAGCTACTTCCCTCTGCCACAGTTGGCAAGAATATGTCAGGAGATAGCTGCTTATCAGCGTAAGTCCTGCAGAGAGGCCAACCTGGAAAAGGCCCCCATGGACCCATTGTGGACACAAAACAGATGAGAAATAAACTTTTGTGGCTCAAGCCATTGAGATTTTAGAGTTTTTTGTCACTCTCTATCAATGCTGACACTATGGGTGTTTTTCTTATTGACTTAGGAGTTCTCTGTATGTATTAAAGAATTTAGGACATTGTGATATGAGTTCCCGTTTTTTCCTATTTGTCTTCTGACATTTGACTTTGTATGAAACCCTTTTTTTTTCCATGCAGAATTTACTTTATACAGTTGAATTCATTAATCTTTTATTTTACGGCTTCTAGTTTATATGTCATATGTAGATCCTCCCTACCATGGGTTTCTTTATTTTTAAAGTATGTTTCTAGTACATTTACATTTGTGAAAGGTATGAGAGAAGAATGGTGCATTTTAACAGGCACGACAGTCCACTCCTTGCACCACACAGATCTGCTTCTTCACACAGGTGTGGGGAGCAGCTCATCGATGATCTTGTTAAAAGAAACTTAGAGAAGGGATATTGGTGCGGTATTCCCTTACTGAGATTAGTCTTTGAGGATGCAACTGGTTTCCACCCTTTCCCTCCTCCATTAGTCAGTCTAAATTTCCCTCATTCTTAAGTATTACTTCAGCAAGTCTTAATAGCTTATCCAGTGGTGTGACTCAGCCCTACAAACATGAGGTAGATTCTGCATACTTGATAGAGCTTTCTCAGTTTGGGGTTACTGCACAAGTCTGTCCACAACTGCAGTTGGGGCAAGTGAGAACCGTGTAGATCTCCCGCTGTGGGGGGTGTGGTTGACTGACACTCCGGCTTCGGCCCCTCTGGATCACAATGAAGTCATGCTCCCCAGCATGCTCTCAGCCAGTGGCTCAGCAAGGCCTGGGAGCCAGGCTCCGAATACTTCAACAGGTGACTGTACACAACGTCTTCCCAGTGGTCTGATAAAAACCTTCTTAACACTACGTTGCCATCTGACACTCCTGCTGCCCAGCCGTCCTCTGCCCTCTCCTTTCACTGGCCCCACACCTGCATATCCCTGTTCCCACCACTTAGCCTTTAGAGTTATTTCTCCCAATAAATATCTTGTATGTCTAATCCCTTTCTGGCATCTGCTTCCTGAACAACCCAAACCAACACAAGTTTCTTATGAAAATGGAAAAAAACTTCATTCTATTAACGAAGAGGGAAAATCATGTCATCTCCAAAGACACAAAAAAAGGTCATTTAACAAAATGAAAATCAATTCATGGTAAAAAAGCTCTGTGCAAACTAAGCATAAAGGAACGCTTTCTAAATCTGATAAAGGGATTTTTAAAACTTTATTTAAAAAAACAGCAATATCATAATTAACAGTGAGGCACTTAACTTTTTCCATTTGAGAAAAGGAACAAGACAAATTTGCTCACTATCCAAACCCTATTCAACATTTGTGGAAAAAACTTAAAAATACGTATATTGGTGTCTGACCTAGTTTCTGGCACAGAACTCCTAAAAGTCTTGTAATTCCCTAAGTGATAAGAGCATCTCTTGTTCTAATATTTGGTCTCTGACTCCAGTCCTGACAGAGAGCTCCTAAATCCCTTGAAACCTCCTGAGTGATAAGAGAATCTTTTGTTTTAATGAGGCAGCTCTTGATGAGCTCCTAGATAGCTTCTGGATAAGGACTGGTCACCAGAAAGACAAAGCCTTGATTAGAAGTTTGGAACTTTCAGCCTCACCTCACACCCTCCTAGAAGGGGAGAGGGACCAGCAATTGAGTTAATGATTAATCATGTCTACATAATGGAGCCCCCGTAAAAATCCCCGAATTACCAGTTTCAGAGAGCTACCAGGGTGCTGAACGACCTGGAGGTCCCGGGAGGGCAGGAAGCTCCATGTCGGAGCTGCTCCCCCATAACCTGCCTTATGCATCTCTCCCAGCTGAGGTTCATCTCTTTCTTTCATCATATCCTCTTATAATAAACCAGTGAGTAACTATTTCCCTGAGTTCCATGAGCCATTTTAGCATAATATCAAACCTAAGGAGGGGGTCATGAGAACCCCAATGTGCAGCCATTCAGTAAGAAGTACAGGGAACACCTGGGACTGCAATTAGCGTCTGAGGTGGGGGAGTCTTATGAGACTGAGCCCTTAGCCTGTGGGATCTGATGCTAATTCCAGGTAGAGTGTCTTAAACATGAATTGAAAGATAGGACATCCAGCTGGTGTCAGAGAATTAGCTGGTGTGGGAGAAAACCCTCATACCCGGTTTCAGAAGTATTATGAATGCGGTGCTAGTGTATGTGAGTAAAGGAGAAATACAAAGAGGCTTCCCCCCTCTAAAACATTATAGAAGAATTTCAGCTAATACACATAGAAGGAATGATAGAATTAGGAAGTCACCCTATATCCCTTAATGAAATAATGGATCTGGTCAAAAATCATTGATAACTGCTAATACTATCAGGAGAAAATTGATGAGGAACTTTATAATGGAGGAATCAGACTGATGCTACTTACACCTCAATCAATTGTATCACCAAAAATGGGATAATAAATTAATGATAAACTACTTTGGGGACAATTAGGGATTTTTAGTGTTCACTGAGTGTTAGATAAAATTAGTGAAGTAGTATCTTAAAACAATACTAAAGCCAAAAAAAAAAAAGTGAAGGTGGAAGTGAGAAAAGCTTGGTTCTTTCTTGATAATGTTGAAGCAGGGATAAGCATACATGGGGATTCATTACATTAAGTCTTTCTCCTTTTGTATATATTTTTAAATGTACACAATTTTTTAAATTAGAAGGTCATAGAAAGGAAGAAATACCAAGGATTATCCAAAGAATGGGTAGATAGAGATGATGAAAACTATGATTTGTATCAAATAAGCCAATGAGGAAAGAATGTAAGAAGGAGTGGTCAACAATGTAAAGTCCCACAGAAAAATCAACAATAGAATATGTATTGGGTGAGGGCCTGAGGATAATGAGGAGAGATGGCTGACAGCAATAACAAGCCAGTGATTGACAGAGTGGCCCTTTGGATGTTGTAGAACAGAGATCAGCAAACCATGGCCCCTGGGTCAAATCCTGCCACCACCATTCCAAGTTTTATTGGAACACAGCCACACTCATTCAGTTACGTATTATCCGTGGCTGATTTTGTGTTACAGTGACAGAGTTGAGCAGTTATGTCAGAGACTGTGTCCCACAAAGTCAAAGATATTCACTATCTGGGGCTTTACAGAAAAGGTTTGTTAACCCTTGTGGTAGAAGATGAAATCAGAAATAAAGGTCAGGATGTTTACATTTACAAAGAAATATGGGTGCCTCTACCAACACAAAGGAAAAAGAGGTAACAACAATGAATGAAGAAGTTTGGAAATTGGAGGTGATAAAGGAGAAAGTTGATGAAAACCATGTGTCAGAGCATCCTTTTCTTTGTGAAGTAAGAAGTCTAGGCTCTCCGTTGAATGAGACGAGGCTAGCAACATCAAGGCTTTGAGAGGAGGGAAGATTATGAAACAATGAATATCTCTGTATCATAAAGAAGAGAAATAGTACTACTGAGGGGAATTCACAGAAAATTACATTTTAAAAATCTCTTTAAATTGTTATTTACTGGGGCTCCTGGGTGGCTCAGTCGTTAAGCGTCTGCCTTCAGCTCAGGTCATGATCCCAGGGTCCTGGGATCAAGCCCCGGATCGGGCTCCCTGCTCGGCGGGAAGCCTGCTTCTCCCTCTCCCACTTCCCATGCTTGTGTTCCCTCTCTCGCTGTGTCTCTCTGTCAAATAAATAAAATCTTTTAAAAAAATTATTTATTTACACCAACACCAATATACCCAACGTCTGGCGTAAGAAATTAAATGTAATACTAATGTTGAAGACTCCAAAGGACCCTTCCCTAATCTTCACCTCCTCTTCTACCCAAGAAGCAATCACTAGCCAGAAAGCGTTGGTTATCATTCCCTTTAATGTTGTTACACATTTACTTTTATTTAATGTTGTTATTCATTTATAATTTGTATAAAAGCAACAATAAAAATCCAGTGTTAGGGTTTTTTTTTTAATATTTTTAAGGTTTGTATAAATACAAAAAAGGCCAGAAGCATTTAAAATGAGCCAGATTGGCTTTATAGAAAATGAAAAATACAGTCATTGATATTTAAAATGTAATAGAAAGGTTAAACAGCAAACTAGGCATCAATGAAGAAAGAATTACTGAAATGCAAGGTAAATGTGAAGAAATTAACCAAAATGCAGCAGAAAGATAAAGGGATGCAAAATACAAAAGAAAGAATATGAGATTTGGAGGAAGGAGGGGTCTACCAACATCTAGTGGGGGGTTCTAGAAGGAGAAAAAGAGAATGAGGGAGAGGGAATCCTCTTAGTCAAGTGAAGAAAATGAATCAAGAAGGGCATGATCAAATGTGTCAAATGCTGCTTATAGATAAGAAGAGTACTGTGAATTAAATTGTTTACTAGTAACCTTGATGTGAGCACATATAGTGGAGTATTGGGGGTGAAGGGCCAAATGGAATGATGCATTCATTTTTTATTGCTACATAACTAATTACCACAAACTTAGCAGCTTAAAACAACACACATTTATTATCTCACAGTTCATGGATCAGAAGTCTGGGCACAGCTTAACTGGTCTTCTGTTCAAAGTCTTCCAAGCCTGCGATCAGGGGGTTGGCCAGACTATATTCTTGTCTGGTGGCTTGACAAGGGAAGAATGAACTTCCAAGTTTACCAAGTTGTTTCAAAACTCATCTCCTTATAGTTGTAGGACTGACATCCCCACTTTTTTGCAAGCTGTTACCTGGAGGCCCATCTTAGCTCCTGGAGGCCACTGTAGCTTCCTGCCAAGTGACCCTCTCACAGGCCATCTCATCAGCTGAACTCCTTCCAGACCAGTGGAAGAGCATCTCCCTTCTTCCCAGGAAGCAAAGAATGAGTTTTATGCAATGTAACTTAATAAAGAGTCTGTTGGATAGAAGCAACTCACAACTTCTACCTACAATCAAGGGGAGGGAATTACAAGCATGTGATTCATTGGGAGTTACCTTAGGGTGCATCCACACAGAAGAGTTTAAGGGAGAAAGGAGGAAAAGAAATGGAGGAAGAGCATATGGAATACTGTGTGAGTTTTGCTTCAGTAGAGAACAAAGACATGGCGTGGTGGATATTGGGGGAAGTAGAATCAAGAGAGATACAGGATATCTTTTATATAGATGGGAGAAGTCACAGCATACCAATGAGAGAGTTACAGAAGAGAATGAGGAAATGATGATACAGGGGAAAGAGAATGGAGAATTGTGGGTGCAGTGTCCTTGAGGAGGCAGGAGGGATGGAATCTAGCACACAAATGGACGGGATGGTATTAGACCAAAGCATGGATCGTGTATCCATGGGGTAACAGGTGATATGGCAGAGTACTGGAGTGCAATATTGTGGGCACGAATAGGTATAGTAGGTAGTACTGTGTGGATATTCTATACTGCATCCTTCTAGTTCTTGAATTCAGTTCTTTCTCTGTTCCCATGACCAGAACATTAATTGAGGTCTGCCCGATCTCTCACTCCAGTGCTGCCCCACATCCTCCTCTGAGACACTGGTGATCTCTCTTAAATACAAATCTTACCATGTCATTAACTTGCTTTAATTCCTACCATGAAACACAAATAAGGGGTAAAAAAATAGAGAAAGGGTATGAACAGAGGATTCGCAAAAAGAAAATACTATTTTCACTTATCAGTGAATATGTTAAAAGGTAATACTCAATTCTGGAAAGGTTGGAAGAAATTCTGTTATAACTGATTATAGGAATGTGCATTACAGTAGTCTTTATGGAAAGGAATTTAACAATATATGGTGTCCATTCTTGGACCCACTAATTCTGTGAATCTCTAATGAGGAAATAATCAGAAATGTGAACAAATACAAGTGTGTCTATCATAACTTTACTCATGATAGTAAAAATATGAAATAATTTAAAATTTCAAGAGTAGGGGAATAGTATTATATATTATAATTCGTCCACAACTGTTATTCATCCATTGAAATTGTATGTATTCAAAAATATTTAATTATTATAAATTTTTTAAGATTTTATTTATTTATTTGCCAGAGAGAGCAAGCACAAGCAGGGGGAGTGGCCAGTAAAGGCAGAGGGAGAAGCAGGCTCCCCGCTGAGCAGGGAGCCCGAAGCAGGGCTCCATCCCAGGGTCCCAGGATCACGACCGGAGCTGACGGCAAGATGACCAACCCACTGAGCCACCCAGGAGCCCATATATAATTTTTAAAGTAAAAAAAAAAAAAAAGGCATTTATAGTATTGATCCCAATATCAGTATGTATGTATATGCAAGTAGAAAAAATAATACAAAATATATGGAAATGGTTATTGTACTTTTCCCTAGCTAGTGAATTTATGGTAGTGGACTTTATGTTCTTCTTTGTCATCTATATTTTCCAAATTTTTAGAGGAAGCATGTACCACTTATATCAAAAGATGTATTTAACATGAAATTTACATGGGTCTCTTTTTTAATAGAAAGTCCACATTATCAGGTGAACATATAGGGCCCATCTTTCTCTTCAGCCCATCACACCTCCTTGTCTTGTAATGACTCTCTAGAAACACTGAACTGCTAATGGTTTCAGTTTGAAGTCAACCTGCTTCCTCCCACCCCACTACAAGCTGCTTTGTCCCTTGATGACTGTTTTTCATGCTTTTCTTATGCCTGCAGGGACAGTCACCCCCTACCTCTTCTCATCCTTAAAGACTCACTCAACCAACACTTTCTAAAAAAATCCTTTATTCCCACTCTCTTTTTCTCCACAACCTAAATAAAGTACCCCTCCGTTGATGTCCCAAAATAATTGTACAGTTCTCACTGCAGAGTTATTGTGGAAGTTAATATACACTTGTGTCATATTATCTAATAATAGTTGAATTATAATTATCTATTATATTATTTTTTATTTTATTTATTTATTTATTTTTATTTTTATTATTATATTATTTCTCTGTTGCTGCTTGACAAATTAACCCAAAACTTGGAGGCTCTGAATAACAAAGGATTATTACATACAGAGGATTATAAAAGGCTATTAGCTTGAAGTTTCCACAGATCAGAAACGGGGGAGTGGCTTTACAGGATAGTGCTGACTCAGAGTCTCCTTAAGGTTCCATCACAATATCAGCTAGGGCTGCAGTCATCTGAAGGCTTGACTGGGACTGGAGCGTCCGCCTCCAAGCTCTCTCAGGTGACTGTTAGCAAGAGGCATCTTCCTTGCTGGCTGTTGGCCAGAGGTCTCAGTTCCTCACCACGTGTTCCTGTCCATAGCACAACATGGCAACTGGCTTCAATCAGAGTGAAAAATCCAAGGGAGAGAGAGACAGACAGAAGTCACAATGTCTTTTATATAATGTAACCTCAGAAGTGACATACCACCACTTCTGTATACTATGGGTCACACAGATCACTGTGATATGATGTGGGAGGAGACCAAAAGGGCATGAATATCAGGGATCATTAGAGGCTGGCTTGGAGGTCATTCTGTTTCACCAGCCTAAACGGAGCCCTTTGTACCCCCAGCACTTGCTTATTTACTGTCTGCTTAACAGTTGGTGCTTAGTTCATTTTTGTTTAAATAATTGAATGAATAAGTAAATGCTAATTCTATGCATTTTAAATGCTCAGTAACTGCTTATTAGCTGACTACCTCTTGCTACATAAGGCAAGAGACAATAAGGCTTATGTCTTAATTACAGACAAATGTCTGAGCTCTCCAGACTTTAGGAAGCCATTCTATAACAAGGTAGGACATGGGCAGATAAGGGGATGGACAGAAGGATGGAAAGTTGGAAGGAAAGAAAGACAAATAGAATATAATCAGTTCTACTTCTAATTTATAAAGAAAATTATTTTGCTTCCTATGTTTAAACTTTTCTAATTTCTTCCCCCACTCCTATTCTTTAATGCTTATTTCTCACAGCAACGTGGTCACTGGGATTTCCAAGTAACTTCTAGAAAAACTCCATTATCATGTTTCTAAATTGAATAAATTTTTATTTTAATCTTTTGTGTGTGGAGTCAAATGACAATATATAAAAAGCTAAGTTTCAAGAGTTGGGTTCAACTTAAAGAGACTTAATTTTTCTCCCTTCCGACATCAGAAATAGTAGGCTTTTGTTACTGTCTTTTGGTACTGCTATTGTTTCGGATGATGTTTGTTCTGTGTAGTTTGGTTATACAGACGTCCTCTGCCTGGACCGTTCCGTAGAAACTAGGTGTAAAGTGTAAGAAGCAAGAGTGAGAGAAAAAAAAATAAATCTCTTTATTATGGTGCATAAACCTTCAGTGCGAGGGAGCTTTGCAGCTGCACAAGGAGAAAAATGCATTCAAAACGATAATGCCAGTGTGAATAATCCTTTCTCGAATGCTGCTTGCAGACTGCTCCAGCTTTGTCAGGTGAACTTGAACCGGGCCATCAGCTTTGCCCCCATTCCCATTGCACACTCTGTCTATCACCCCAGGGCATTCACCATCTTGACTGTTGTTTAAAGAGAACAAGCAATCCATCATTGAACCAGGGAGTCACTTTCTCATAGAAAAGTAAAATCAGCATGTGACACGACTCAGCCCTAGTGTTTTGCAGATTAAAATGATACATGGCGACTCACGTGTTACTAGGAAGATTAAGTCGGTTATCTTGTTCCACTGCTCAGACAAAAGAATTCCCCTCAAGCAGTAAGGGGGAGCTTTACAGAAGCTGAAAAAGTTGGACCCCACTGTACAGCGGTAAAACAGAATTTAACAAGAAGACAGAAAAAGAATGTTATTTACATCTCCACACCTTCCCTGCAGAAGACGGTACAAAGAAGAGTCCGTCCCGAAAGGGGGAGCTGTTAAATCTTTGTAGAAGCCTTTACAGTTTGAGATGCCAATTTTATGACCAGAGACACACACACACACACACACACAATTTATTGTCTGACTGCCTCCTCAATTGATTTAAATATAGTGAAATAAATGAGCAGCCGCTGGCCCCAGGGCGTTCGCTTCATAAGAGTAGGTTGCAAATCCGGCAGCTACAGTATCAAGTTATTAACACTGTTATTCCATCGTGTGATCTACACAGGAATAATATTTTAAATGAATCTCAGACAAAAATGAGCTCACAATGGACAGCCTGTAACTTACCAAGCCCAGGCAAATATTTATCATATAACAGAAAATAGTATTTTTTAAATAATTGAATCTCTAACTGTTATATTTGTTTTTACAAAGTAATTTTCAAAAGGGGGCAGACGAAAATAAGTATCAGAGTGTTTAATTTTAGAGTAAATAAGTGCATTAATTAAAATGAGTGTACGAAGAATCCATTTCTTTCTCATGAAATAGTTTCTACAACTTAAAATAATTTTAAACTTTAATATGTGTTTTGCCATTTAGACCTTAACACTGTAAGTGACATGGATTAAAGAGAAAGAGTTCTGTGTTTTCTTTCAGGTTCTGATGAATTTTAGGAAACAACTGTTGTTGCCAAATGCTTTCTTAAAATACAGACCATTTTTCTAGTTGAAGGGATTTAGATTCAAAGAACGCCCTGTTCTGTTACTTCTAACTAAATTTTCAGACATTGCTCATCTACCACCAGCTATGTATATGTTATATAAGGGCTCTGTAAGAAGAAATGACAGCCCTGGAAACATGTACGTTTTCCCTGCCAAGGACAGACACCAGATTTAACCTTCTTTTCCTACACAAATCACCAGAAAGGAGAAGGACTGTTTAAACACTTTTGTTAGACATTTGACATGGTCTTTTCCAAATAACAGAAGGACCCACAGCGACTGGCTTTGAGGCGCCGTGTTCCCAATGTGCTTTCAATAGGGAACATTCTCTCTGGGCCGAGCACCTGGATCATGTGCAACGTTCCCTTGGGCGGGACAGCAGTCACTGAGCCACCTGCATCAGAAAGGATGGTAGATGAGGGACAGGAGCCTCTGGCCAGCTGTAGCCTTCCCCAGCCTGCAGGGCATGTTAGAGTAGGAGCCAGGCCTGGCCACACCAGCACCCGGGCATCCATCTGGGTGGCTGTCCTCATTGCCCCACCATAGACAACTTAGCAAGAACCTTCAGTGGATATAAAAATAAAGGGAAAGAGCAATGGAGCCCAGGAGCCTTTGAAACATGCCTGTGCAAAGACTCGAAGGCGTAAACTGCTCAGACAAAGGCAGTTTAAAATATCAGAGTCCTAGGACTTTCAGACAAGCACCAAGGAGGACGACTGGGACTCAACAACTACTTCAAAATAGACCTAAGCTCATCCCCTCCCCTTCGTCTCCTCTGGTCCCTCCCCAGCAGCACAGCCTCGGCACTGAGCTGAGCAAGGACAGACACTCAACAAAGATACTTCCTAAGTGTCTGGAGACAGTGTGATCACATATAAAGGTGAATTAAACTTGACATCTCTCACATCTCCGCATTGCCAAGTACTAGCGTGTTTGTTTGTTTGTTTGTTTTTTTACACTGAACTCTTGGTTACCAGAAGGAGGGGGAAAATGCAATCAAAAAAAGAAGACTATTGCTTAAGATTCAGCTTATATAAGCCGATAACAATTTTGTTGTTGTTGTTGTTCAGTGGTTACATGGCAACTGATGACTGGGAGGTAGACAGTTCCCAAATGCCCTGAATGTCAGGAGAATGCCAGACTTTGTCATCAGTAACCTAAAAATGAAGTTAAAATACAGACCAGGATGAATTAAGTGCTTGGTCATTTGGTATATGTCAACTATTTTATCGCCCTGACAGTTTTTGAAAAGGTGCCCAAAATGCTGTGCTTAGAACATCTACCGACCAGAGTGTAGCTCGAGTGTTTTTAAAACATAAACTGAAAAAGGTACTTGAGAAAAGTTAGTGTTTTATAAATGCTGAATATCAAAAAAATATTGTTTTCAGGAAGCATTTTATAGTTTGGTATAGCTGACCCGTGCAATTGCTAGAAGAGAGAAGGGACCCTACTAAGAGGTTTGCATATTTATTTAGTGTTTTCCATTGGAAGGATTAATTATCTATTCCACTCCACTGCAAAATAACCCTACAATGATTTTCTCTTTCAAACCTAACAAAGTCATGTTTCTTATGAAAAGAGGTCAGCCTCAGAGAGGCACCTAAGTCTAAATTCAAACGTGTGAGCTTTAAGGAAATACACTTACTTTTTTTTTTTTTTTGGAGAAAACGGTTTAAAAATCCAGACTGTGAATGGCTTCTTCTCAGTTGGAAAGGTCACTCTGAGTGCACTGTCCACAACATTAACTAGAAATGACCCTTGTCATCACTCTCAGCATGTGGGACAGAAGAAACAAATGAAAAGACACACCCAAAAGATGGTTTCTAGAATAGGCCACTTGGATAATAGATGAGATGCTGTACTCATGGGTCGAATGGGCCTCCTGAGGCATTGTTCCCACTGCACATTGTAGTGCGCTGGGTGGCTTCGAGATGACAAGGCCACAGGGAACCAGAGTCTCAACTGGACCGCCATCCCAAAGTGATGGAAATGCTGTCTAACTTTCGAATCTCCCAGCTGAGAACACTCCTTTTAGTAACAGCCTTCAAGTTTTGGTTTTGCATTTTCCTGACAACGTATTCCCTTCTAGGCACATTTTTTCGGGCAATAAATCAAGAAAAATGTTTTCATCAAATGATGCCCACACAGTTTTCTCCCCCTGCTAGGTAACTGTTGTCAGGAAAGACTTCACTGAGCAGAATGTGCTTTGTTCTTGCCACAGTACACAAAGAGTTAACTTATAGAGCCAGCTGGTTGCTTGCCAGGGAGGCGAGAGAGGAAAAGAGCAAGCAGCCTGCTTTCTCTTTCCTTCCCATACCACCAAGCTACATCCTTTACACTTCCATCCCCATCTCCTGCCTCCTCCTGTCTGCCCCTTTCTAGGACCAAAGAAGTTCAAATTAAAAAGCAAGGACTTCTGGGGCGCCTGGGTGGCTCAGTCGTTAAGCGTCTGCCTTCAGCTCAGGTCATGATCCCAGGGTCCTGGGATCGAGCCCCGCATCGGGCTCCCTGTTCGGCAGGGAGTCTGCTTCTCCCTCTCCCACTGCTGTTTCCCCCACTGCTCTCTCTCTCTATCTCTCTGTCAAATAAATAAATAAAATCTTAAAAAAAAAAAAAAAAAGCAAAGAGTTCTGACACTGAAGTTATTCATGGGGCTACACCCATCGTCTGGTCTTTCCTCTTCTGGGCAATACTTAAACATCAACTAGGGCTCAGTCCCTCCTGGTTCTGCCTGGAGTCACTCTCATGAGGCCTCCTGGAAGGGCAGGGTGCAGTGAAATCACGGGAACGCGCCCTAGCTCTGCTGTGTACCAGAGGAGTGGCACCTCGCCTCTCAGAGCCTCAGAGTTCCCGTATGTAAAATAGGTATAAAAAGACACACCTAGGGATGCGGTGGTAAGGACTAGAGATAAGGCATGTGAAGGACTTAGCACAGTGGCCAGCACATTTTGGTGTTCAGTAAAGGATGGGGCTTTAGTATCATTATATCCACGCTCTTTCCCCAGGGCCGTCCTGCAGAATCCATTTTCCCCAGTCCCACTCTCACCAACTTTGGCGGCCAAGACCACTTCCCTGTGTGTAACCTCAGAATCTCCCCCAGACACGGGAACAGTCCTGGTCCTAAGGACAAGTCATTTCTGATCAGGGTGGGGAGTGGAAAATGCAAATAACAGCACCAGTGACAATAGAATTAGAGTCTGTTCATGTATTTACTGATGCTCATTCATCATTATCGCGTCATCTTGAAATACCATTGAAACCATATCAAATTGCTGTTTTTTAAGTCAAAATAATCTGATATTGGCAAGATCATATGATTTCCACATAAGTAATACCCAAACATGATCCTCTCATTTTCTCTCCCTCCAACCTCTTCCCAGGTGGTCCTACATCCTCCAGCCTCACCTGATAGCAGTTCCCCAAATGTGATGGGCCCTCCCACAACTATGATTCCCAAGGCTCTTCCCCGTGCCTACAATATCTCCCCCTACCTCTCCTTGGAAATTCTTGTCAGTCAAGACCCCGAGTGTGTCACTTCTTCAGGGAGTCCTTCTCTGGCCCTTCTCCTCACACTCACACACACACTCCTGCACACACACACAGAGGCTCCGTTACACCATCACAAACCTTTAAGGTGGGACCTCAGTTGCACAGTAACTTCTCCTTTATGAATCTGCCTCCTGCATCAGATTACGAGCACGTGGAAGCAGAGATGGTGAGTTCATTTCATCAGCCTCAAGGCCTAGCCTAGCACTTGGTTGTTAATCAGGCCTTGTTGAATGAAAGAAGTAAATCATTAAAAATCACAAGATTAATGAGGAGTGTAGTTTTCTGGTTGGCCCATTGTGGCATAACTCTTGGTGTAATACAGTATTTAACACTGTGCCATGCACATAGCACGTGTTCCATAAATGTTTGTGAACTGAATGAATGATGGCAGGTGAAAAATCTCTTAATTAGATCCAGAGGGTCCTCTTTATTTGTACAATCCAAATAAGAAAGGCGTTCTCAGACACTGAAAAAGCTATGCCGACATCTTTGTCTTACAAAAGACTCATCTGAATGATAAAGAGCATGGAAAATGGATTAGCTCTTGGGTGGACAGGGTTTTTTTTGTTTGTTTATTTGTTATTTGTTTTGGGGGGGTTCTTGTCTGCATGCAAAAGTAAAAATGCTTGAGTACTACATCATTTAAGGAGATTCAGTCCCCTCTTATTTTCCAAGATTTTGATTTTAGCACTTATTTAATTAAGAAAATTAAACTATCTGTGGGATGCAAATTAAAATTGGCAAAAAAATAATGGTTCCTTGTATTGTATTAATGTTGATTTTTATTATTATTTTATATATCTGCTAATTAGATAACCCTGGAGAATTGATTACCATCTGTTCTTGGACCCTAATGATAAGGCATAATTATCCTTATGCGTACTCTACTACTGTGTGGCCAAAATGTGTTAGTAATCTAATTTTTTAAGATGACCAATTGGGGAACTTCACTGGCTCAGTCAGTAAAGCATGTGACTCTTGATCTCAGGGTTGTGAGTTCAAGCACCACATGGGGAATAGGAAACTACTTTAAAAAAAATGATCAATAAATATTGCTAACTCACATTATATGAATTTTATGATATGCTTTAGATAGAGCATGAATTATTTTAGAAATACAGAAGGTCTAATTTATTGGTCCTGGCTCAGAAACCATCTGTTTTTTAAGTGAGTTAGGAAGGGTATTTTCAAGGTGCACGAATTAAAAGAGTTTACTTCTCTAGCCAGAGCAAATAAGCACTATTGAGATTAAGGGCACATTATAAAACTATAACGGGCACTTAAACTTGATGTACCAATATGGTGCACTGAAATGCCGCCATTGTTTCCTGGCTTTTCCTGATTAATCTCAGGATCATTCTTCATTACCCCCACGTAAGAGTTAAAAGAAGACTAATATCATCAAGCTCAAACATTTTAAGATTAGAAAAAGCACGGGGTGCCTGGGTGGCTCAGTTGGTTAAGCGTCTGCCTTCGGCTCAGGTCATGATCCCAGGGTCCTGGGATGGAGCCCCGCATCGGGCTCCCTGCTCAGCGAGAAACCTGCTTCTCCCTCTCCCTCTGCCTCTCTCCCCGCTCCTGCTCTCTCTCTCTCTCTCTCTGTATCTCTGTGTCTCAAATGAATAAAATCTTTTAAAAAAAAAAAGATTAGAAAAAGCACACGTGAATTACCACAACTGTGTCTGGCACAGAGTAAATATTCCATAAATGGTTGTTGTTGCTGTTGTTTTATCATCATTATTATTTATCCACCATATTTTCATTCTCTAAACCAAAGCAGAGGCACGGTTATGTACCTTAGTTTTGCTTTCCCCTTGAGCTAAGGCTATTCCTACATGAATGGCAGTTGCTCTAATCCTTGTTTGCTGATAGAATCTGTTTTCTGTTCTGTTTTCCCCAGTCATCCAAGTGGTGTTTCATGGTGCTTCCTCCATATTTTCTATGATTCAATCTCTGCTAAAAGTCCATTCAAATCATGAATCTTACATCCTGATTATGAAAACATGTGTTTCCCAAAGCCTCTTCTTCTAGTAACATAGGGTCACAAAACCATTTCTGATCAGGGTGGCAGCACTGCAAAGCCTCAGAGGGTTCCAGTCACCTGAAATCAACATGTATTAGTTTTCTATTGCTATGTAACAAATTACCACAAATGTAGCATCTTAAAACAACACAATGTGCTATCTCACAGTTCTAGGGGTCAGAAACCCAGAATGGTGTCCCTAGGATCTCTGCTCAGGATCTCACAAGGTTAAAATCAATGTGTCAGCTAGCTATGTTCTCATCTGGGGCATAAGTCCCTCTTCCAGCCTCATTCCTGTTACTGGCAGAATTCAGTTCCTTGCAGCTCTAAGAACTGCGGTCCCCATTTCCGTGTTGGCTGTTGGCTAGGGAATACTCCCAGCTACTTGTGGCCACTCTCCAGTCCTTGCACAGAGCCCCTTCCACCTTCAAAGCCAACAACAGTGCACTGAAATCCTTCTCATGCTTCAAATCTCTCTGACTTCTCCTGCTACCAGTTATAGAAAACTTTCTGCTTAAAATGGAGTCACCTGATTGAGTCAAGCTCACCTTGATAATCTTCAGATCTTAAGATCAACTGCCTTGGGATTTTACATCTGCAAAATCTCTTTACAGCAGTACCTAGATAAGTATTTGAATAACCAAGGTATGAGAATCTTGGGAGGCCATCTCTAAAATCCTGCCTACCACACAATGTGTTTTGAGTTCTCCCTATTTTGAGATGTTGAGTTTCATGCATGTTTTAAGGTTTTTAATTGCAAGGAACAGGCACTCTTTACAGTTAATTAATTTGGGTCCACGTGAGATGATAAGGGAAGTAGTTGCATGTGGAAATCCAAGAGCTGGAGCAGACAAGGGACCCACAGCTGGTGTTAGTAAACTTTTGCTCTGGTGATTTTCCAGCAACATAACTTAGCCACTCCCCCTGACTGACTCCCTTCTGTCTTTCAAGTTTAAATTTTTAGAGTTTTCTTCTATTTGGGATGTAGAATATCAGAAGAGAGACATGGTTCCCACCTTAGCAGCCAAAAAAAGCTAGAAAATCTACAAACTGTTCTTGAGCCCATATGAGAGCTGAGGTTACATGGTAATCAAATAAATTAAATCCCCCAAAATTGCAAGCCCCTCCAAGGAGAGATAGGAAACACAAACTCTTTTACCTTTGGCAAAACATAAAAGAAAGAGATGACCACTATATAAGTCAGTAAGGAGAAATTAACTAAAAATTTAATGAAGTCTTAAAGGACAAGTTTATCAGTTTGGAATAGCTGGGAGTCAAAGACACAAGGGGACTTTGCCTTAATTCACAAGTTCTTTTCCACTGGGGTCTCATGAGAAAAACTAGGGACAGAGTAGGCACGGAGGAGGTGATCAGTGATACAGGCATATAGGAAAGTTGGGGCTGTCACTGTGGCAAAAGTAGAAAAACCCACCCAGCCATCTGGGTCATTCTATCATAAAAAGCAAAAAAGCCTGAACCTATTGGAGGAAGGGGCAGACCTATTGATCTAGGGGCTGAATAAAAGCAAAGGCCCTATGCCCATAGGCAAAAGCAGGAAAACTCTTGGACTCAGGATCCTGCGCTCGTACAAGGATAGGTGTACTATTGCTGGGAATAGATAAGAAACTCTTTTCTATCCATGACCTACAAATCAGAATTCAGCAGGCAAATACTGATAAAGCCCTGTCCCTGAGAATCAGGCACAGAGAGTCCGCTGAAGACTAAAGCTACAGCAGAAAAATAAAGTTCCCCTGTGAACCTGGCACACAGTAATAAGAAATGGTAGCTTACAGCTGAAGGAGGATAAAGCACATGGAAAGAGAAACAGGCATACAGGGAGCATAGAAAGCTGAGGATGGAGCAGGAGCAATAAGAAAAAAAAAAAAAACCACCACCACCCTCCACTAGCCTGGCCCATCCAACTCCAAACACAAAGAACAGTAGCCACCACCGCAGAACTTAAAGCTTACACTGCAGGGGTCCTTGAGTGGCTCGGTTGGTCGGTTGGTCGGTTAAGCTTCTGCCCTTGGCTCAGGTCATGATCCCGGGGTCATCAGGTTCCCTGCTCAGCGGGGAGTCTGCTCCTGCCCCCTGTTCATGCTCTCTCTCTCTCTCACAAATAAGTAAATAAATAAATCTTTTTAAAAAAATAAAAATAAAGCTTACACCACAATGAAGAAAATGAGAGTAAACAACAAAACCCAAACACAGCTGAACTTCTGGCTAAACTAACTCAACTTCTGACATGAGAGCCTGACAAAAGAGGCATGCCCATTTTCAGATTTAAATATTATTTAACTCAGCTTGTATTACTCTTCTACAAATGATGTCAAGACTTCATTGAAATGATATGAAATTTTGAAAAGCAGAAAAAACCCACTGTTAACCGATAAAGCAATCAACAGAACTAGTCATCAGAGATGACCCAAGTGTTGGAAGTTATCAGAGATTTTTAAATCACCATGATTAATATTTAAAAAGATTTAATAACAAAGGTTGATAGCATGTATGAGAACAGAGAGGGAATCTCAGCAGAGACATAGAAACTATTTTTTTCAAGTCAAATGGAAATTTTACACAAACAAAAAGAGAAACACATTATCAGGGATGAGGAATTCCCTAGGTGGGTTTATCAGCAGACTGAGCACAACTAAAAAAAAAGAATCAGTAAATTTGAAGATAGATCAGTATATATTATATAAACTGAAATGAAAAGAGTTAAAAAAGTTAAAAAAAAAAGAGTAGAGCTACCAAGAGCTGTGTAGAATATCAAAAGAACTAACATACATGTAATTGGATTTCCAGAAAAAGAAGTCATAAAGAATATGGCAGAAGAAATATTGAAGAGGTAATTTCTGAGAACTTCCAAAATTAATAAAAAACAAAATTCTACACATCTAAAAACCCAGAGAATCCCCCAAAATATAAATAACAAAAGAAGCCACACCTAAATACTATAGTCAAACTGCTGAAACCAAAAAATGAAGATAAAATCTTGAAAGCAGCCATTAGTTTGAGTTATGAAGGGGGTATAACATTATAACATACAGAAGAGCAGAGGTAAGAATTATAGAAGATTTCTTGTCAGAAACTATAAAAGTCAGAAGACAATGGAGAAATATATTTGAAGTACTGATGGGAAAAACAGTTAAACAGAATTCTATACCCAGTGAAAATCTCTTTTAAAAATGAAGACAAGAAGGGTCCTTGGGTGGCTCAGTCGGTTGAGCATCTGACTTGGGCTAGGGTCATGATCTGAGGGTCCTGGGATCGATCTCCATGTCTGACTCCCTGCTCAGAGGAGAGTCTGCTTCTCCCTTTCTCTCTGCTCCACCTTCCATTCATTCTCTCTCTTTCTCTCTCACATAAATAAAATCTTTTAAAAATAAATAAATAAAAATAAAAATGAAGAGATAATCTTTCAAATAAACAATAGCTGAAGGATTTCATCACAAGCAAAACTGTGCTACAAAAAGTGTTAGAGGAATTTCCTCATGAAGAAGAAGTATTATATCAGACAGAAAGCTGAATCTATAAAAACTAGAGTGGCAGAAATGTTTACAATCAATTAATTAATTAAGGAGAAACAAATAAATATAAATGTATATGTAAAGGATGATTTTCTTATTTTTCATCACTTAAAAAGATAATTGTGTAGAGCAAAAATTATAGCAATGTATTTCAAGAACACAAAGGGTAGGTAATAGTAAATATAACAAATAATTATTGTAAGTTTCTTATAATATACATGAAATGAAATGATATTATTTGAAGATAGACTGTGATAAGTTCATGGCAGATATTGTAAGCTCTAGAGTAAGCATTATGAAAAAGTCCAAATGGGAATATAGTTACTAGACAATAGCAAAGATAAAATGGAATCATAAAAAATAAATAAAAAAGAAGACAGAAAAAGAAGAAAAAGGAGAACAAATAGAAAACAACTAGAAAGATGGTGGGTTTAAACCCAACCATATCAGTGAAAACATGGGGGTGGAGGGAATTTACCACCAAACACTAATCAAAAGAAAGTTGTAGTAGCTATATTAATATTAAACAAAGTAGACTTGGGGCACCTGGGTAGCTCAGTCAGTTGGGCATCTGCCTTCAGCTTGGGTCATGGTCCCAGGGTCCTGGGTTCGAGCCCCACATCCGGGTCCCTGCTCAGCGGGGAGCCTGCTTCTCCCTCTCTCGCTCCTCTTGTTTGTGCTCCCTTTCTCTCTCTCTCTGTCAAATAAATAAATGAAAATCTTTTTTAAAAAAAAGTAGACTTAGCAAAAAAGATTATTATTAGAAGTAAAGAAGGATTTTGATTGGAATAGTATTGAGTCTATAGATCAAATTGGGAATCTAATAAAGTGACTCCATTTTTAATGTGGTTTTTAAAGATGTATTTATTTATTTGAGAGAGAGAGAGAGAGCTGGGGAAGGGGCAGAGGGAGATGGAGAGAGAAAGAAAGAATCTCCAGCAGAGTCCCCACTGAGCGTGGAGCCCGACGCAAGGGGCTTGATTCCATGACCCTTAGATCATGACCAGAGCTAAAATCAAGTAGCTTAACTGACTGAGCCAACCAGATGCCTCTCCATTTTTGATGTTTGATTGTTGACAGCTTGGAAGCCCCACCACTCTTTCTTACCTTTCTGCCCCCCACCTGGACAAGGTGACCAGAAAGCCCGGGTGCTTTCTCCTTTGGCACCAGCAGGAAACTAAAAATATGAAAATTCCAACATATGGAAAGGCTTCTTAACCAGCCCCACCCTCTAAATACCATAAAAACCTAAGCCCATTCTTTCAAGCCATTTTAGACATGTTTGGAAGCCTGCCTTGTTCTCCCCAGAAAGTTGTATTGCGCGAGTGGTACTCTCTTCACACGCTTTTGGTACACTTGCACCATCATCAGTCTGGACATCCAAATTTTGCAGCTGCAGACTGATCGCAATAGGGAAAATTAACTATTGTAACAACACAGAATCTTCTGTTCCATGAGTACCATACATCTCTCCATTTATTTAAGTCCTCTTTAATGTTCCCATAAATGTTTTCTAGTTTGCATCATGCACATCTTGTCCATATTTTGCTATATTTATCTTTGAGTAGTTTTTATGCTATTTTTATGCTATTGCACAAAGTATAATTTTTTTCAAATTCCAATTGTTCATAGAAGTATAATTGAAGTGCCATCAGCAAGACTGCAGAGTAAATGTTCTACCTCCATTCCTCCACAGTGCATCAATTTTGGTGGTCACCCACAGACAAAAGTCCATTCATGGGAGTCCAGGAGTCCAGGAAAGGAGTTGCCCACCATTATAGCAGTAGAATCCAAGAATAGATGCATTGAAGAGAGTAAGAGGAACAGTATCACTTTACCTCCATCACTCTTCCCCCAGGCAGGATGGCTCAGTGCCAGGAGACACCTCTGCAGGCATGATTTCTCCCACAGGGAAAACTAAAAACATGTGACTGAGAGCCCAGCTTCCCTAGCCATGCAGTATGCTACCCAAGAGACCCACTTCTTTCTCACCACACCCAGACTACTTAGGTGATCTGTAAGCCTAAGGGGTTGGAAGAAGTTAAGAGTATAGCAACCAGGGCTCTGAACTCATCAAAGAGATCCTACTAACTGCTTCCATAGTTCTTCTATCTACTAACCAATTCACAAACTCCATTAGGAAGCCCACTCACCAAAAACTGTGGATGTCTCAAATGCGGGGCCCCCAACTGCCCCACATCCATTCCTAATGTTCTCCATGCATAACCGTACACTCCTTTCTCCCTGCATGGCCAGCTCCCATGGACAGTGAGAAGGAGACTTTGCAAATGACTAGCAAGCAAGCACAGAAAGCCAGACTAACTCTATGAGATTAAAAGAAGACTCATAAGCATTTCAGAGCACTGCCCCAGGGAAAAACGGGAGACCCTCAGCACCCAGCTTGGTTTTGCAGGATTGAAAGCACACAATCTTAGTTATTTCCCCCCAAAAAACAAAAAGTGTGGAGTGGGCACACCCACAGAGGAGGTCTGAAAGAGCCTCGGAGTCCCTTGTTGGACTACCGCTTCTTCAAAAATGAAAACAGCAATGTAAGACTTCAAGGAACATGAAAAATCAAGGAAATAAAACACAATAAGCTTCCAGCAACCGACCCCAAAGAAATGGAGATCTATGAATTGCCTGACAAAGAATTCAAAATGATTGTTTTAGGAAGCTCAATGAGTGTAACTCAGTGAGTACACATATAATGCTATGAACTCAGTAAAACAATACATGAATAAAAGGAAAAGTTCAACAGAAATATAAACTATCTGAAAGAGAAATTAAGAAAGGAATCTCATTTACAATAGCATCCAAAAATGAAATACTTAGGAATAAATCTAATTAAGGAGGTAAAAAAATCTGTACTTTGAAAGCCATAAGACACAGATGAAGAAATTGAAGGCTCAAAAAAATGAGAAGATATCTTGTGTTCTTGGATTGGAAGAATTAGCATTGTTAAAATGTCTATACTATCCAAAGTAATCTATAGATTCTATGCAATCCCTGTGAAAATTCCAATGCCATTTTTCATAGAAATAGAAAAAAATCCTAAATTTTTTCTGGAACCACGAAATATCCCAAACAACCAAAGCAATCTTGAAAAGAAGAACAAAGCTGGAGGCATCACATTTCCTGACTTTAAACTATATTACATAACCATAGTAATCGAGGGTATGGAACCATTTTATGATTTTATGTCAGTACCATACAAACAAACACACAGACCATAGAACAGAATAGAGAGTCCAGAAATAAATACAGTCAACTAATTCTTTAACAGTGGTACCAAGCATACACAATGGAGGAAGGATAGTCTATTCAATAAATGGTTTTGGAAAAACTGGATATCCACATGCATAAGCATGAAACTGGACCCCTATCTTATTCCACTCCCCATAATTAACTTGAAACGGATTTTAAAAGCCTTAAATGTAAGATTTGAAACTATAAAACTCCTAGAAAAAAACATATAGGAAAAGTTCCTTGAAATTGGTCTTGACAATGATTTTTTTGGATAGGAAACCAAAAACACAGGCAACAAAAGCAAAAATAAACAAGTGGGCTACATCAAACTAAAAAGGAAAGGGAAAAAAATCAACAAAATGAAAAAGTAACCTAGTGAATGGGAGAAAATATTCGCAAACCATATATCCAATAAAGGGTTAATATCCAAAATATATAAAGGACGCATACAACTCAATAACAAAAAACAAGTAAATAAATAAAGAATAATACTATTTTCAAATGAGCAAAAGAACTGACTAGACATTTTTCCAAAGAAGATATACAAATGGCCAACAGGTATGTGAAAAGATGCTCAACATTAATACTCATCAGAGAAATGCAAATCAAACCAAAATATCATTTCATACCACTTAGGATGGCTAGATTCAAAAAGACAAGAGATACCAAGTATTGGTGGGGATATGAAGAAAAGGAAAAGCCTTGTACCCTGTTGGTAGAATTGTAAATTGGTGCAGCCATTTAGCCATTACAGAAGAAGTATGGAAGCTCCTCAAAAAAATTTAAAATGGAATTGCTATATGATCAAGCAATCCCACTTCTGGATACATATCCAAAGGAAATAAAACCAGTATTTTGAAGAGATATATGCACTCCCATGTCCATTGCAACATTATTCACAATAGGTAAGATACGGAAACAACCTAAATGTCCGTCTACTGATAAATGAACAAAGTAGATGTGAGACAGAAAATGAAATATTATTCAAGGAAATCCCGCCATTTGGGACAACATAAATGAGACTGGAGGGCATTACACTAAGTAAAATAAACCAGACAAACTCAAATGTTGTATGGTGATAACTTGTATGTGGAATCTAAAAAAAAAAAAAAAAAAAAGGTTAATTTCATAAAAACAGAGTATAGAATGGTGAATGGTGGTTGCCAGGAGCTAAGGGGTAGGAGAAGTGGGGAAATGTTGATAAAAGGGTACAAGTTATAAGATGAGTAGGTTCTGAGGATCTAATGTACAACATAGTGACTATAGTTAATAGTAAAATATGTATATTTGAAATTTGCTAAGAGTAAATCTTAAGTGTTCTCACCACAAAAAGAGAAAAAGAGGGGCACCTGGCTGGTTCAGTCGGTGAAGCATGCAACTCTTGATCTTGGGGTATGAGTTCGAGCCCCACATTGAGTGTAGAGAGTACTAAATAAATATATATGCATATATATATAATAAAAAGAAATTTTAAAAGAAATATAATTGACTTCTGCAGAATGTGCTTATATCATCTGATCTTACTCAATTCTCTTACTTCTAGTAGCTTTTTTGTAAATAGGTAATCATGTCACCAGTGAATAGTGGTATTTTACTTCTTCCTTTCTAATCTTTATGCCTTGAATTTCTGTTTCTGGCCATTAGCACTGACTAGGAACTCCAGTATAATATTGAATAGAAGTGGTGAAGTAAACATCCCTGCTTTGTTTCCAATCTTAAAAGGAAAACATACAGCCTTTCATCATTAACTATAATAACTGTTGGTTTTTTGTTGGGGTCCTTTATTGGGTTGCCAACATAATTTCTATTCCTAGTTTTCTGGGAACATTTCTGATGAATTAATGTTGAATTTTGTCAAATGCTTTTTCTGCATCTATTATTAGTCATAGGAATTTCCTTTTTAGTTTCTTAATATGGTGAATTACATTGGTGAATACTCAAATGTTGAGCCAACTTTGCACTCTTGGGATAAACCCTATTTGATCCTGATGTGTTTTTTATATATATTATTAGGTTCAATTTATTTTTATATATATTATTAGGTTCAATTTATTATTAGGTTCAATTTATTATTAGGTTCAATTTTGAATGTCTTTGTCTATAAAACAGAAGTGATAATAGTGCCTACATCAAAGGGTTATTGTGAGGTTTTTACACAATAATCCATGTAAAAGACTTGGCAATGGCCTTCACATGGGGTAAGCCCAGATGAAATGTAGCTGTTATTTTACCTACTATGTGATAATTTTACACACGTTATTATAATCTGCTCCTTTAATGATATATTGGGAGGATACTTCAATGTGAATAAAAAGACACATAATGTCTTATTGCTGTGCACTCTTCCTCTGTAAGAAAATTAATGTCAGTGCATAGTTTAGCTACAAGGCTCTTATTTACTATAGCAATGTGTAAACTAGAGAAAAACTGGAAATAGTCTAAATATCCTGTGATAGGAAATATAGTTTACAGGTGTCAAACGAAGAGTTCAGAAAGGCTAAAAACTTATTCAGAATTACACAAAGATGGGGCACCTGGGTGGTTCAGTCGGTTAAGCATCTGCCTTTGGCTCAGGTCATGGTCCCAGGGTCCCAGGGTCCTGGGATCGAGCCCCGCATCAGGCTCCCTGCTCGGCGGGAAGCCTGCTTCTCCCTCTCCCACTCCCCCTGCTTGTGTTCCCTCTCTCGCTGTGTCTCTCTCTGTCAAATAAATAAATAAAATCTTTTAAAAAAATTACACAGAAAGCTCAAACCCAAAACCAACCCTTTCATTACAAGTGCTGTGCTTTTTCTCTCAATATACTCCTTTTGATTATCAAACCATTAACCATTAGTATAGTAAAGGCAAGAGGGTCTTTTGTTAGACATTGAATTTTTTGAGAGATAGAACTTTTTTTAGCTTGTAGGAATTCTCACTCTCCCCTCTCCCCTTTGTTCCATCAAAAGGCCATTGTTAGAACCTTTTTCCAACATATGCACCTGCCTTATTTTCAAATCATTAACTGATCAGGAGTCTTATGCACACCAGGTATTTTGAATATGTGGTCACCTTATCCTGAGAGACCTTTTGTCAAATTACCCTTCATAGGCCTAAAGTCCCCTTAATACTCAAAATATATTTAATGACTTTTTCCTTATTTTCATAAAAAAATAAAATAACAGGGGCACCTGGGTGGCTCAGTCTGTTAAGTGACCGACTCTTGATTTTGGCTCAGGTCATGATCTCAGGGTCATGAGATAGAGCTCTGCGTGGGGCTCCACGCTCAGCGGGGAGTCTGCTGAGATTCTCTCGCTCCCTCTCCCTCTCCCCCTCCCCCCACACATGTGCGCATGTTCTCTCTCTCTCTCTCTCAAATAAATAAATAAATCTTTAAAAAAAAGAAATAGGGGTGCCTGTGTGGCTCAGTCAGTTAAGCGTCTGCCTTCGGCTCAGGTCAGGATCCCAGGGTCCTAGGAGCCCCGCATCGGGCTCCCTGCTCAGCGGGAAGCCTGCTTCTCCCTCTGCCGCCTCCCCTGCTTGTGTTCCCTCTCTTTTTCTCAAATAAATAAATAAAATCTTTTTAAAAAATGAAATAACACATTATAAACTATTTTCAGGCAAGTCCCACCATGATCACTGTGCATCTTCCTCAGAAAGAAAAAAACTTTACAACACAGCAACAAATAGAATGGAATGTTTGTCAAGTTCCTTTGGGTAATTTTTTCTCCAAAAAATCATACCAGCTTACTATTTAATGTTGCTACCAAAGAAGAACCAAGAGTCACCTTGACTCAAATAGGGAAATGAAGTTAGGATTGGATGTTTCTGTTGCCAATCTTATTTACCAGAGCAGAAGCTTTAAGATGACTGTAAGGTGACTTGGAAGCAGATGCCAGGTTAAGGGCAAACCCTACTGGAGAGTCTAGATTTGCTTAGATAGAGAAGAAAGAAAGAAATTTCCCAAGGAAGGGGCGGAAACTGATTGGATTAATCTGAACAAGCAGGAAATAAAGGGACAGCAAGATTACCCTGTGACGGTCTCCAGGTCTCTTGGTGTCCTGAAATTGCTGCCCCTTTATTTATTGTTCAAGCAAAGTAAAGCCTGGTTTAAAGAAGGGAGTCATACCCCAAACTGGCAAGTACCAAATATACAACTTGACACAACTTTAGGAGGCTTGTCTTGACTATATTTCATGGGTTAATGGGTTACTTTTAATTACCTGGGTGATACAAACTTAGAAATTTTATATCTTATTGTATATAGTACAAAGAAAATGGGCCTCCTTACTCCACCAATCCAATCCCATTCCCCAGTGGCTACTATTATTATTTGGTGTGTATTGTTTCATACAATTTTCCATGTTCATAAGAGGAAGTGGGTATAGATAAAAATAAGTTGATATTTTTATTTAGATTGGATGATTCCATGCCTGCATTGAGCAAGACATTACAGTGGCAAAATCCGCAAAGTTAATTCCACAGCACTTAAGAAAGACCTTGACACTCGAGTCACTCATTCTGCTGTCCCCAGCACACTGGACAGTTCCAGCACTTTCCCCACCCCCACCCCACCCCTCCTGCTCAGCTGGGAAGGAAAGGCAAAGAACTTGAGTTCTCACAGTTGCCCCTCAAAGCTGAGTTCCTGGAGTTCAGTGCCAAGGGTATGAAGAGGGGACGCTGGCCCCACCAACATCCAGGACCTGGAGAAACGGCTGGCTGAAATCGCCTGCGGGGCAGATCCAGAGCACAGGACATGAGTGTGTATGTGTGTGGCTGACAGGTTTGGAAAAGGGTGTGGTAGCCTGGAGTTGATAAAGAAGTGGTACAGAATATAATTAGAAACATTTTCTTGTTCTGGAAACACATTACTGTTGAAAATAACTTGGAATTTTTTTTAAGTTTAGTTCTCTCTCATTGCTTTCTAGTCACCTACTCTACTTGTGTGTCTTCCCTTTGTAAGGTGTTTGTTGTGTCCCTTTTGCATATGCTTGATGTAGGGTCAAGGTCTTTGTGACCATAGCAAGTGGATCCATAGAGAGGATATTATCGTGAGAGTATGGTTATCATCTGAAAAGTTTCTTATCCTCTACTTCGGTGCTTTGGTCTCTTTTCCTGAAAGAAACCTGTCTGTGTATGGAACCAGTTGATTTCCAGTTGCCCTTGACATTCATGGGCAGTACATCATCGAGTCCTTTGTGAATTCTCAGATGTGTGGTGATAGTTACAATGTGGTGTGAAGACAGGTAGAAAATAGCAAGGCTGTCTTAACAGTGGGTCTATTCTTCATCAGCTCGGTGACTTGTCCAAACTCCAGGCTCATAGCACTTAGGTTTCAAAAACATGTCTTGAACCCTTGGACTCGTTCCCAGATGATAAAACTGTAAATGCTAAATCCTCAAATGCCAAGCGTCTAGTTGTGTTCTAGTGGTTTCCCTTAATTGGGGAGTATAAGGAGATTTAGAAACTGTTCTGTTTTTCTGGATGGCCAAGGGCTCCTGAACTATATTCATATGCCATTTGACCAGCCCCAATTTTGTACTCTTAGCTGGAAGGCTGTGGAACACATGTGAATAAAAAAAAGTTATCCATTAAAAAAAAAGATTGGATGATTCCATACATAATATTCTACAACTTGATATTTTCATCTACTAAAATATTATGGACAATTTACTTCTTCCCAGTTTTGCCTAAGGCAGACTTTCCCAGGAATAATCTAAATAGGAAGCGTGACCATAGTTAATTCAAGCCTCTTGCCAAAGAACCCTCCCAAATTATATACACGTAGCTTAACCAAGGCCATCTGGAAATAATCCTTCATATTTGTCTTTATTGTCTCACTCCACGGTTCCTGAATGCCCATCCCAGACTGGTGCCAAACTGGTTGCATCAAAATCATTTGAGTTCTGGGGGGCACGTGGGTGGCTCAGTCTGTTGGGTGTCTACCTTCCACTCGGGTCATGATCCCAGGGTGCTGGGATCAAGCCCCACATCGGGCTCCCTGCTCAGCAGGGGAGTCTGCTTCTCCCTCTCTCTCTGCCCCTTCTCGCGCACTCTCTCTCTATCTCAAATAAATAAAACCTTAAAAAAAAAAAGAATCATTTTAGTTTTTAAAAAAACATAGATTCTGGGCTTTAGCTTCAAACTGTATTATCCAATAAGTCCAGGAAAAGGTCTGGGAATCCATACACTATAACGCGAGTGAGTCTGGTGATCCACCAAGTTTGCAGACAATGAAACCATCTGTGTTTCCTGGAGACCATAATTCCGATATCAGTAGTGGAAGAAGAGCTTGTGATCACCCCAGCAAGTCAGTTCACTTAACAATACTCCATTCTTTTATGATGGTGTATAGTGTTCCAGCACATGAATGCGCCATGCCTTATTTAACTTATTGCCTACTAATGAATATTTAAACTGACTCCAAGCTTTATATTTCATAAGCAAGAAACATCCATGTGTGTGTAAAGAGAGACAATGGGAGACTTTCTGTAGATAACTTCCTAAAAATGGAATTTCTGGTTCTAAGAGTATATGCTTTTTGACTTTTGAAACAACCCCTCCAAAACCACATTACACAGAATCCTGTCTTATTCCATGATATATTATCAAAGGATGAAGTATTTTATTTCACCTCTCCAAAGAATTATATTAATTACAGTTATTAACTATAAATAACCTCACTCTAAAGTCAGTGGTTGTGGGGTACCTGGATGACTCAATTTGTTAAGTATCTGACTCTTGATCTTGGCTCAGGTCTCTATCTCAGGGTCATGAGTTCAAGCCCCATGCTGGGCGTGGAGCCTACTTAAAAAAAGAAAAAATAAAGTCAGTGGTAGTTACAATAATTCTAAGTTTTTACTAATAACGGATTTTTCCTTGATATTTCAATAGAACTCATGTTATTTTTGAAGTAACTAAAATTCTAAAGCCTGTATAATTTTTATACTTAAAATATCATGTACATTAGGTACTCATCTATTTCAAGAAAATAAGAGAATAGCAACCATTTATTAGGACTTACTATGTGCCAAACACATGACATGTATTAGCTTATTTTACTCAGTTAGAAATAGGGAACTAAGGAGGCGCCTGGGTGGCTCAGTCGTTAAGCGTCTGCCTTCGGCTCAGGTCATGATCCCAGGGTCCTGGGATCGAGCCCCGCATCGGGCTCCCTGCTCGGCGGGAAGTCTGCTTCTCCCTCTCCCACTCCCCCTGCTTGTGTTCCGTCTCTTGCTGTGTCTCTCTCTGTCAAATAAATAAAATCTTAAAAAAAAAAAAAAAAAGAAATAGGGAACTAAGGGGCACCTGGATGGCTCAGGTGGTTAAGTGTCCGACTCTTGGTTTTAGCTCAGGTCAGGATCTCAGGGTCCTGGGATTGAACCCCATGTCGAGCCCCCATGCTCAGCGGAGAGTCTGCTTGAGGATTCTCTCTCTCTCCTCATCTCCACTGCCCCTCCCCTGCTCACTCACTCTCTCTCTCTCAGATAAATAAATAAATCTTCAAAAAGAAATAGGGAACTAAGGTCAAAATTAAGGTGCTTAAGACCACACAGATAGGGGCACCTGGGTGGCTCAGTCATTGAGCGTCTGCCTTCGGCTCAGGTCAGGATCCCAGGGTCCTGGGATAGAGCCCTGCCATCGGGCTCCCGGCTCAGCGGGAAGCCTGCGTCTCCCTCTTCCATTCCCCCTGCTTGTGTTCCTGCTCTCGCTCTCTCTCTCTGTCAAATAAATAAAATATATTTTTAAAAAAAAAGACCACACAGATAATAGGGACGCCTGGGTGGCTCAGTCGGTTAAGCATCTGCCTTCGTCTCAAGTCATGATCCCAGGGTCCTGGGATCGAGTCCCTCATTGGGCTCCTCGTTCATTGGGGAGCCTGCTTCTCCCTCTGTCTGCCTTTCTCTCTGACAAATAAATAAATAAAATCTTAAAAAAAAAAAAAAGACCAAACTCAAACAGATTGATTCCAAACCAAGCATGTAATACTCAGAGTATTCAAATTTAATTTTATTTTATTGTGATAGCAATGTGAATGGACAGGCTCAAGTATGTTACAATGCATGTAGAAAAGCATCACTATTGCCTCTTAATTTTTTCAAGCAATTGTGTTTATATGGAATATATTCTGAACAGGGCACCTGGGTGTCTCAGTCTGTTGAGCACCCAACTCTTGGTTTCAGCTCAGGTGGTGTTCTCAGGGTGGTGAGATCAAGCCCCAAGTCAGTCTCCACACTCAGCAGGGAGTCAGCTTGAAGATTCTCTCCCTCTGACCCTCCCCCAGATCACACATGCGCGCTCTCTCACTCTCTCTCTCAAATAAATAAATAAATCTTTTTTTAAAAAAAGAATATATTCTGACCCTCTAACTCACACCTCAACCACTACTTCATGGTATTGTTGCAAGTATGCTTTTCTCAGCTCTGGAAGATTCTAGGTGCAGCTTGAAAAGATGAACTATTGTATAAGGAAGAAAAAATTATTGTTTAGGCAGATCCACTTATGACCACATCTATGACAGAGGTTGGGGGAAAGGTTAACGTTTGAGAAAAACTACTTTCTTCTTATCAAAGAAAAAAAAGGGACACTGAGATGTATCTTCATTGAGTATGCATACAAACAGGAATTTAGAACAGAATGTTCTTGGTCTATAAAAAATTACTTCATCAACATTAACACAACAAATATGCATTGAGCGCCTCCTGTGTGGGAGGCAGTGTTACCGGTGATGGAGATAGCCCTGGACGAAGTACATGCTCACACGGGAGCGCGCATGCACACACACAAACACACACACATACTTGTCCTCCTGGAGCTTGCATTCTAATGAAGGAAGACAATGTAAGCAAAACACAAAATACGTTACTTGGTGGTAAGTGGAATAAAAAATAATGATGGGAGAGTTGGTACTGGGGAACACTAGTTCACAGGAGTGAAGTAAAAATCCCAACTGCCGTGCTTGGGGCTGGCTACTTCCGATTTCACTACGTCTCATCTGTTCTGCACCTCTCTGCTCTGAGGCCCACCTCTTCCCTCTTCAGCAAACCAGACCATCATGTTAATAAGAGTTGATTTGTAAAGAGCGTCTCCCTCACCCCATCTCTACCCCCCTTTGGCCAGGCTCCTACTTTTCTGCTCAATGGCACAGATGCGGCTTTGAGCTGACTGGGACCAGGCAGCTATTAGCAGCAAATCCAGTGAGGGAAATTAATGAAGGGGACAACTAATAAAAGAGAGCTCAGGACAGCCAGACTAACTTGCTCGGAGCAGTAATTAACTTTTTTTTCTTTTTCTTTTTCTTTTTCCTTTTTTTTTTTTCTTAGCTCATGAAGGTAAATATGCCATCAGCACTGGTCCAACTCTTCTTTATTAAAATGGCGAGAGCAGAGCTATTCATGGGGACCTGAGAGTTAATCTGTTTTCCCCGCAAGAAGAATAATTTTAAATTACTTGTGGGATATGTTTATAGATCCATGATGTCCAAATCAAGAGACGCCTTTAAAGATGAGAAATAAAGGAGGCAGATGAAGGAATATGAGTCTCTGAATAAAAGAGATAGTTGTCCTCTGCCTGGAAGCAGCTTAAAAGACAGAAATCTTTTTGAAAGCTTTGCTTTTCCTCCCCACCTAAAATGACTGGCTTCTGTTCAGTACAAGTGCTGAAAAATGAGATCGGATTCAAGGTGCGTGGCAAGTGTTACTTGTTGGTGTTAAATACCAGCCTACCTTGAGGGACTTTGCAATTGTCTCCCTCAAGCCTCCAGTTTCCATTTTTAAAGACACGTTTATTAAAGGCAACTTAAAATTTGGTTCCTCCATCCATATTTGGAAATCAATATAGCTCTTTTTAAAAGTAAATCTTTCTAAAAACATATCAAGATAAAACTGTTAGGGTTTGTTCAAAAGTGTTTCTAAAAGCAAATCTATTGTATCTTACATGATCTTTGAAAATTGGAGCAAGAAGAGACTTTGGACATACTTCGTCTTACCGTAGACAAATCAGGCTAAGGGACTTACTCATGGTCACATAGCCACTCAGTAACAGAAAGAACTCTCACCAGGAATTCAACCTTTTGACTCAATCCAGTGCTCTGGCTTCTCCAAAATGGAAAAGCCTCATCATATATACTCTAAGTTAATAAGTTAATTATAGCACTTCAGTTAAACATGTTGTTTAACCATGTGTCCCCTTATAGGTTTGGGTACAACAGAATAAAATGACATTATCACAGTGAGTTTTACCCATAGTGTCCCAGGAATCTATCTACTCTTCAAAGGAACCTCCAGAACCTATCAAACTACCTCAATCACATTCTGAATAGAATGAGACAAAAACATAATTACCTTCAGGACTTTCTCAAGAATAGGTGGCTTCACTGAAAAAGGGCAGGTACCCTGATAATGGATGCCCTCCTGCAAAATTGCCCTCAATCAGCCAACACTATACAAGGGAGAGTACAGCTCCATATCATTAATTATTTCCCACAACATAGCAGAAAGGGCAAGTGGTAAATGATAGAACTTTATACAATGTTCGCTTTTACATCAGGAGTGTGGAGAAATAAAATTAAAGTTTATTAAAATGAGATAGAGAAAAGTGGGGTCAGGGACAACACGTGCTTTAAAAATGAAAACAGCTTTTATTATATAAGGTATGTCGAGTAGTCAAATTCATAGAAACAGAAAGAATAGTAGTTGCCAGGGTAGGGAAAATGGGAAGTTATTATTTGATGGATACAGAGTTTCAGTTTTGCAAGATGAGAATTCTGGAGAGTACTTGTACAACCATGTGAATATACTTAAAGCTGTTAGACTGGACACTTACAAAATGGTTAAGGTAATTCTAAAAATCACTTTTGGGATGGCTGTAGATTCCAAGGCATGAAGACTTTTTTGCATGACCAAAAGTAAAACTTAAAATGGCTTTTATATGAGAATCTTCAGGGGCGACTGGGTGGGTCAGTCGGTTAAGCATCTGCCCTCGGCATAGGTCATGATCTCAGGATCCTGGGATCGAGCCCCACGTTGGGCTCCCTGCTCAGCGGGAAGCCTGCTTCTCCCTCTGCAGCTCCCCCTGCTTGTGCTCTCTCTCTCTCTCTCTCTCTCAAATAAACAAATAAAATCTTTAAAATAAAAAAAAGAGAATCTCCAAACTTTTCAGAGATGAGCCACCAAATTTTAGTCAATTATAAAGTATTTTTTGTTACAAATAAGTTATACAGTCCTGAAATAAATATATACCCATTTTCATCAGAGTAGGCTGTTATAATGCAACAATAACCCCCAAATCCTAGTGGTATGTATCTATCTATCTATCTATCTATTTATTTATTTATTTATTTATTTATTTATTTATTTATTTATTTATATTTCTATTTATTTGAGAGAAGGAGCATGGTGTGCAGGGGCAGGGGGAGGCAGAGGGAGAGAGAGAGTCTGAAGCAGGCTCCCTGCCCAGCCTGGAGCCCAAGATGGGGCTCCATCTGAGCCCTGAGCTGAAATGAAAAGTCGGACACCCAACTGAGCTACCCTCTCCTAGTGGCTTTTAACTCACAAGTTTTTCCTCCCTCATTCCACATCCACTGTGAGCCTAGGTGACTCATGAGGACCCACTGCTCTTTATATGGTCACTCAAAAGCCCAAACAGCTTCACTATTTTGTCCTCACCATCTCAAAAGAAGAGGAAGATAGAGATGGGAGAGGGGGCCGCACCCAGTCATAAAGGGCCTGAGCATGCCCCGTAGGGTTAGAACATCAGATATTGGTGGAGACTAGGCACATCCTCCACAATGTCCAGCAGCAGGGTTCTGTCAGATGGAATGAAATGAAATGACAGGCTTTAAATAAGAGTTGCAGAGTAGTGTGAAGATAGTACGAAGGCAACTATGTTTCCTGCAACAGGCAGGAATAGTGGCTAGTGAATATGGGAGGCACTGTCAGGGCAAGAAAGAGTTCTCCTCAAACAATGATACATTGCTGAAGGGCATGGCTGTGAATGTTACAGATTCTGTGAGATGCAGTGAGGATACTCTGCGGTATAATTCATAGCTGCCTTGTTTAATGTTGTTTTGAGACTCCTAATCCCTTCAAACATACTATCAGAATTTCAAAAATTAAAAAAAAATCTAAAATTCAAAACTGTATCATGAATACCAAAAAGTTGAGAAGCCTAATGTTTATGAACACTCTCCTTCTAGTCCCTTACCAAAGGTCTTATAATATCACTTAATTTGCTGGGGCAGAAAAAGGGAGCCCTTAAAGAAAACTGAAGTTTGATCTCTTTTAGGTGGAAAGATACAGAAGCAGCATTTACCTGGAGAATTGTAACAACCAGTAGTTGCCACCCTAGAGATTTGCTCCAGCCTGCTTTGTCATGTCTTATCATCATTATCGTCTTACACGTGTTGTTATGGAAGGCATAAGTGTCCAAGAAATTCAGAGCAAAGCAATGTGAAGGTGTGGAGGGCGCCACTAGCCAGGGCCTTCATCAGGTCAGCTTCATCTGCCGTAGTTCAGAACCCTTTGGCTTTGAAAAAGCTCTGGGAAGTCTAGAAATCTCTCTCCAGTATAGGAAAGCAGAATAGCCTAAGATTCTAGAACAGTTTTACTCAAGTAGAACTGAAACCCTTTTAAAACTTGATCACAAAAAAGAAAACTCACTTTTCACTGCACTCTTTCTGAACTTCCCAGAATGAAGATGTTCTCAGATGGACTCTTTAGGTCTCCTGAAAAGAATAAGAGCTTCTGTTGCAAATGCCAACAAGAGCTCAGGAAAGGCTTGCCTGGGCACATACCCAATGACAGTCATTGGATATGGTGAATCATTTCTTCCAATTCAAGAGAAACACTGGATTTGAACTCAGGACTTCAAGATGCTTTACTGCTCCACCAGCAAAATCATGTTTTCCTCTTTGTCTATTTCCAAGTTTCTGCCATGGCAATTTGAGAGTTAAAGAAAATAAAATTATTTTGGGGTTTGATTAAAAAAATTTTTTGATCATGTTCTAGGCACTGTGATATGAAAAGAAGTATGAATACATTAATACCATACTTCTCTAAAGTTATGGCTAGACTTTCCTCCAGACAGTTTCAAAGGTATGTTCAAGGTTTTAACACCATTTGATTACTTTTCCGAAATTATGTGGAAAGTAAGGCAAGAAAAAAATTAATCATATCCTCCCATTTGATCAGTTTTCTTGTATTTGTTTGCATGTGGTGTTTCAGTAGATATAAAAGGTTGAAAAACACAAAATCAAACTCAAGTTACACCCAGAATCCCTCATTTTTAATTATTCAGTCCGTATCAAGATTTATGTATTACAGAAAGAAAGCAACAGCAAGCCTGTGGGGTTACTCTTTTGTCACACGGGCACTGGTTTGGTTTCTTTCTGCTATTCTTAGACCAAGGAGGCAATAAACCCCCTTGAGAGTCATGGAGCTGCCCGCGGAGCCCTGACAGTGCCGAGAAGCTTTTATGCCAAAATACAATGCACAAAGGGATCATAAACACGTCTGAAAAGGAAGATGACCTCTTTGTCACAAGGAATTAGGCTTTATTGCAAGCTGCTGCCATGGAAACCGGCCCTGAGTTCTCTCTGCTTATGTTGAAGGTTCCAGTTTCCGTTTTACATGGACTTCCGCACTTTTACTTCATTGTTTCTAGATCAAATAAAATAGGTGAAAGTTTTGGTTCTTTACTCCGTTGTTTTACCTCGCCAGGTATGCCTCCAGGCACTGGAGTGAAGAGAAAGGAGAGAAGGTGATGATGGAATCATCAGAAAGAAAGGAGAAATGAAGAAAGACGTTGGTGACCAGTCTGCTCTGCAATTCAGCAAGAGCGGCGGAGAAACACTCGTTTCTGAACCTTTGAAAGGCCCCGTTACAGTCCAAACAGCCTCCCTTGGAGATGTGTCCTTTGAAATAAATTTAACTTTTTGCATCTTGATTTCCTACATCCCTGGAATTCAATGTACACGACTAACTACAGTGGCTCCCAGGTAACGTGAATCTAAAGCACGGTCCCCGAAGTCCAGCCAAAATTAAAAGTATGCCTCTTTGGGAGGAACCTTAGATCCCAAGTCCTTTTATTTCTTAAGTAATACGATTTTTGTCTTGTGAGAAACTTGGCATGAAAACCTAATGCTTACACAGTTACAGCCTTGACAAGGGAAAGGGAAAAATAAATAAAAAGAGAATTGATAATGAGCTAACCACCACCGAAGCTCTGCGATCCGAAAGCTGGGAGAACACCTGAAGAATGGCGGGGAGTCAGCTCGGTGAGAGGCGGGGGCCAGAGAGGGGGAGGGAAGCTCTGCGGATCCTCCTTCCCCGCCTGCATCTCCCCACCCCCACCCCTGCGGGATTCCAGCGCTCGGATCCCAGGAGGCTGAGCGTCTCTCGCGCAGGTGAGACCCACCCGGGCTGGAGCGCACAGCTGGCGCCTGTCCGGGCGCTCGGGGAGCCCCGGCCTCTCACGGAGTGTTCCTAGTCAATAATCCAAGGTGACTCTCCCCCACCCCCCGCCCTTTGCGCTTTGAGTGGCTGGAGAAGTCGGGTGCCAGCGAAGGCAGACAGGAGCACTCCCGTCGCCCTCCCTCCTCCTCCAACCCTGGCACCAAAGACGGGGGAAAAAAAAGAAAAAAAGTCATTTGTTGTAGTGCACACACCATCAGGGTCCTTTCCCACTCCATCCTCCCAACTCACGCCACCTTGCAGGAAAATAATAGCTTCGGCCACACTGGCTTTCCCGTTCTGCTTTCCGGATGACTGAATTTCTTTGCTCCTCTCTCCCGTCGGGGACTGCCCGAAACTGCCCTCAAGTTGCGTTCCCAGGAGACCCCCCGGATTCGATTCCGGGGCTAAAGAGCAAACTCACTTCAGCGCCCTCCGTAAGAGGAGCTCATCCAGGCTGGATAAACCAAACTGGGAAAAGAAAACCGTGGAGGAGGGGTGATGGGGGTGTGCAAGAAGAACTGCTCCTGCAGTTCTCGCTCCTCCCCGCCCGGGCGGACCTTGCGGGTGCCCACTGCGTGCCACGTGGGGCTGCCCCAAGCAAGGCGCATCCCCCCCCCCCACACACACACCCAAAGGCTTTGGGGGAAAACTGCCGAGAACAATGAACCCTAAAGGACAGGGAGAAGCAGAGGGGGGTGAGAACCCTCGTTTTTCACCCCCCATTTTTTTTTTTGACATTCCTTAGGTTTAATCATTAAAATGGATCCTTAAAAAAAAAAAAAAAAAGGAGCTTAACGCTGCCGTTCCTGACAATCTGCCCCACACACTGGTAGCGAAGTGAAAGATCTGGATCGAGCTTTGTTGCTTCGCTACCAGCAGTAGACTTGGGGAGACCAAGCCTCCGATTTCTGGCCACATCAAAGCAGTGATTATGCAAATACCCCCCCTTTTTTTTTTAAAGAATAAAATGGAAGGGGAATTATTTATCACACAATGAACCCCCTGCCAGGGAGGGAAACAATAGATCAGACCAGATAGCCCTTCTAGCCCCAGGCTGGGGGAGCGGGAAGGGGGGTGCTGGAGCCCTCACGTTTTATTGGTCTAACCTAATTTCACTAATTCTCTTTTCACACATTTTCTTTTGCGGATTCGGAGGCCGGGACTTTCACGCTCCCGGGAGCGCCCTGCATCGGTTCGATTCAAGGGCTGCCTGCTTTATTTAATTAATACATTCAAAGCTCGCCTGGGAGCCCTAGAGCCGAGGGGGCGCCGGGGGGGGGGGGGCGGGGGGAGGCCGAGCACGAGGAGGAGGCGCTTTTAACGGGTTCCAGGTGTCGGTGCCCAGAAGTCACAACCTGCCCGAGGCTGTGCAATGCAGGGGGTGCACCCGGCGAACTGCAGGCGGAGGGCGAGGCGGGGGGGGTGCTCGCCGCAGCCAGGAGCCCCTGCCCCCCGGAATGGCGGGGGTGCGCGGCTACAGCGGGCCTTGGGCCCAGATGTCCTTCATGCGTAATCGGGCTAAACTCAGGGAAGGACCGACTGGACCCTCGCTCTCTCCGAGACAAGGCCGCCCGGGGCCTTCCGGTGCCCTCGCCTCTGCCCGGCCTGCGAGGCTCGGCCCCGGAGGGCGCCCACCCGACCCCTGCTCGCCTCTCGCCTCGCGCCTCGGCTGAGCCTGGGCCGGGGTCCCGCGGTGGGCCCAGCAGTTGGCAGCCCGTCCCTCTGCTGCTTTTTTCCTCCTTGTTGGCCCTCGGCTGGATTTATTTACAGTCTGGTGAAGGAAAAATTAGTCTGGTAACAAGGCCTGGGCAGTTCAGAACAAATAAATACGACCAGTTCCGGAACCCTGACGGCGTCGAAGCGAAGTTTCCAAAGAGGACAGGAGCAACCTTGGCACCTCTCTGCCCTTAGGTAAACACGCGCAGCGCACCCGTTGGCGCTGGAAAGATCTAGCAACTCTGGCGGTGTGGGACTGGCTGGCATTGGAAGAACATCTCCTTGGTCTTGTTTGAAACGTTTGCCATCCGGGAGCTGCCAGAGAAAGAGTGGCTGCTCAGCCGCCCACCAGCCCGCTCGATGCAGACAGACCCAGCTCATCCCGTTGTGGTCGTAACGTGGGGAGGAAATGGGCCAAAGGGAAGGGCGACTATATTCCCTACTGCAGAAGCAGCGGCCTCCACCCTGTAATTCTCATTCTTACAGAGGGGGGTAAAGGACAGGCTATGGAAGTTGCTGCGCGACTTCCCTGCGCGAAGTGGGGCAGAAAGATCATCATCCTTAACCGCGGAAAGAGATTGGACGCCATAAAAATAATTGCACCAATTTAGTGTAAAATAAGGTCTGCTCTAGATGAGGAAGGGATAGCCTGAGTATAGGTTACAAATGGTAGACGGAATTCCAGCCATGGATGACATGCTGCTGACGTGTATGGGGACCTACAAGCTGCAGCTAAACGCGCCGCCGGTCCTGTGTAGGCGCGGCTGCTCGTTCGCCGTATGGCCCTTACTCAAAGCTGTGGTTATTGGACCATCTCGGCATCCATGCCTCTCCAGCTAAACAATTAGAGTCACCTGTCTATGGGATCACCCCACCAATTGAGGAGGTTTCCCATAGTCTTGGGAGACTAACTGCCCTGAGAGTTTGTCTCCACAGACCTATGCCATGAAATGTTTCTTTGGCAAATTTCCAAAAGAAGCACCATATATCTTCATAAGCATCATCACTAGAACAATTATTTGGCATTAAAACTGTGATGTTTTAAAACTACCCTACTAAAATTGTTTTACTCGCGGCTTAGCTTTTTAAACACTAGAAACATAACTGTGAATATTAAAGATAAGCACCGTCTCCTCATATCAGATAATTAAGAGTGGCTAGGAATAGCACAATCTTTAAATTAGAAGGGTTTTCCAACAGGTCTCTTTTCTGTCCAGCTATGAAAACAAAACAAAGCGAACCCCTGGCTTGGTTCTCCCTTTGATTAAAAAAAAAATGGTTATTAAGATACTAAACACTTAATATTTTCCATATGGGTAGAGAGGAGGAGTAGTTTCAGATAGATATCTCAGGAGAAATTATTGTTGCTTAATGCAGAGGAGTGGAAGATTTAGCCCAAACCAGAAGCAGATATGAAGTTCATTGGGGAGGGAGGGGAGCATGAACAACCAACATTTCCTTGCTAAGGTGATTTTTTTTTTCTAGCTTGTGTTGTCCAGTGGCCACCCTCCACCAAGGAAGGGGCTTAACCCTAGAATGTGGTCAACCTTCACTTGGTCATCTTTGACCCATGATGCTATTCACTTCTGCTTTGGAAATTGAAGTGCAAATTACAGAGTTATGTGTTGGGGAGATTAGGAAACCATTTTTGCTTTCTCTCTAAGTTTTGACTATGTAATTATTTTAACAAAAATGGAAAGCTTAGCTATTTGCCTCAGATGCAATTTTATCCCAGCTCACTCTGAATATTTTTTCTCCAGGAATTTACTTTTAAAACCAACAAGTTTGTTAAAATGGCTAATACAAAATCAGCTTCCAATAATGAATTATAAATATATCACAGATGTAAGAGCTGGAAGGGACCTTGGAAATCACTGTCCAGTCCCTACAGTTCACAGGTGATAACTGAAACTCAAAGTGTAAGAAGCATTTCTCTACACATTCTCACAAGAAATTTCAACTCCACTTTTTTTTTTTTTTACATCAAGGTTTCTGAACTTTGGAACTATCATGATTTAATTATCTTTTAACCCTCCCCCCCTTTTTACTGATCTTGTTCACTCAGAAATTGATTTCTTAAAAATCAAGTTTTGTTTGTATGCAGTTACACTCTGATGTCAGTGTTAATGTCTCAAATATGATTCAGCTTCTTGTGATCTCTTAGACTTTATGTGTCAGCGAAATTCTGCACACAAACACTGATGAAAAATACAAGTACTCTAACTCAATTTGCTACAGGGAGAATTTCAGGAAGGCACAACACATTCTTCTAAAAACCACAAAAGCAGGCAAAAGTTAGAATACAACACAGAAAAATTATGAAAATTATATATTTTATTTATAGTTTAATCACAAGAACAATTTTTTGTTCAAGATGTAAATACATACTAGAATAAACTCTGTAAAATATACAAAAAATACATACTTTTCCCATGAAAAATTTCTTTATAATAAATAGAAGGGAACACGTGTGTGGCTGATCCTGATAATGCTCCGTGTCTGCTTAGGTTTTCAGTCTGTTGATTTATTTTTAATCTCTTGAAAGAATGGGGGAGTTCCTTCTCCCCTAAAAGGTCGAGATAAATAATGCATGAAGCAATCCTCCCTCCTGATTTTTCCCTTTTCCTCCACGTTTTTCCTTTTGATAGAGAGTTCAGCCTAAATTTCCACGCTTGCATTCAATCATTACAAAGCCTACAAATTATACAATGACTTCTAACCTGGCCCTCTAACAAAACAACTTTTTTCCCCTTATAAATCATAAGAGACAGATGGCAAAATGGAGAAGAAAAAGGAAAGAGAAGGACGGGACAATAGGCATTGTGACGAATCTGGGAAACAGAACAAAGTGCACATCAGAGAGGGAAAGTTTGGTTTGACAGGTGAAATTCCCACAGCCCGCAGACAGCAATGGGAATAAAACAGATGCCAGCCATTGCAAATCTGTGGATAATATTATTACCGGTAAAATCATTCAGATGCTAAGATACATTTGTTTCTACTCGACATTAACATCTCTATGTAGAAGCAAAGGTGAAGAGATCGGAGGAACCAGTTGCATTTCCCCTGGGAGATTCACACGAACCGCTCCGAGTCCCCCTGGTGTTACAGAGAGGGGGAGGAGCGTCAGTCCACTCTGCAAACTCTTTAGACAGGCCACCTTCATCGCTTCCCAGCATCTTTTTAGCCTTAAGAAACGCCCCCAAAATTCTACCATCCTCTTTGACAATAAGCTCCATTACACCGTCAATAAATTAGAGACCGTCTGAAGGAAGGAAACACTTAGCCAGGGAATGCAGCAAACAACCCAGGATTCAGAACGGCTACATCTGCCCCGTGAAGTGAGATGGTTTCCAGGGCATAGAAGTGGGGACAGGAGAGGGGTGGGAGGAGGGCTTGGTCAGGGACAGGAACGGGAACCCACTAAGGCCTGGCGCGGGTAGCAAGGATGGCAGTTCTAGATACAGTCCCTGACTATGGGGAGGTGAGGTGCGTAGCGGTGCTTGTCGGGAGGTGGGGGCTGCCAATAGTCCATGTCAGACCCCGCCGGGCTGGCAGGAGATAAAGTGCAGCTGTAAGGGGACGTGGAGTTGGAGGACGCCGAGGACGACGGCGCTGGGCTGTTGGTGCAGCTCCAGGTGGAGGCAGGCGACGGGCTGTCTCCGCTGCTGCTCAGGGAGGCGCTAGCGCCTCCCGGGCTCAGCAACACGGTCTCGGAAAAGAGCGCCCCCGGCAGGCCTCCGCCGCCACCCCCGCAATGGTCCGCCAGGCGCAGGGTCTCGGTGAGCGCCCAGATATAATTGTGGGCGAAGCGCAGGGTCTCGATCTTGGTGAGCTTGGCGTCCTCGGGGAACGTGGGGAGTACCTCGCGCAGCGCGTCCAGCGCCGCATTGAGGTTGTGCATGCGGTTGCGCTCACGGTTGTTGGCCTTCAGTCTACGGGTCTTCTTGATGCGCTGCACCGTCTCGGCCGTCTTGGCGCCGCGGGAAACGGCCCGCGCCCTGGAGGGGCGCCGCTTACTGCACTCGTGCACCAGACCCAGCAGCCGCGCAGGCCGGCAGCCCTCGGCTCCCGCCGGCGAGCCGCCCAGCGCCCCCGGCCGCGCCTCGGCCCCACGCGGCCCGCGCGCCCCGCCCGCCGCGCCCAGCTCCTCCTCTTCCTCCTCGTCCGCGCTGGAAGACAGCGGGGTGAGGGCCGCCGAGGCGGGGGAGGCCGAGCCGAGCAGCACCAGCACGTCCTCTTCCTCCTTCACCTCCAACGTCTCGGATTTGACAAACATCCTACCGAAGAGAGCGGGGAGGGAGAAAGAACCAAACGCGATGTAAATACAGAGGCCGAGGCACGTTCTCGGTGTCCGCGGGCAGTACTCCTGCGCGCACCCGCCAGGACTGGTTCGGAACCGCGCCAAGGAAGAACGTACTTAGGGAGGAAACCCCGCCAGTGCTCTCCAAGCTCAGGAGAGCCCCTGGTTCTGACCCCGCCGCCAGCCAGCCAACCGGGCCCCGCCCTCGGCGGGCTGACCTCAAGGCTGTGTACCGCGCGGAGAGGGGCTACGGCCCCCGGGACGAAGATTCCACGCGAGCAAAGGGCGTTCGGACGTGGTGCAACGGGGTGCCGGAAACACCCTTGCAAGTTAGAAGCCACAGGGCGGATACTTACGTCGTTGCTCCCTAAATGCGTCTCGGCGTCGCTATTATTTGGGCGTGTGCTGCGATTCTCCGCGCTGCCGGGAGCGCAGCGCTGCGTCCTTCTCGGCGCTTGAAAACAGCGGCTCTGGCGCGGCTCCGCGGGGGACCAATCCGGCGGGCGGGTTTGCCAAGAGCCCCGGCGGCCGCGGCGATCCGCCCGGGTCTCGTGTGTTGTGGTGGTGGTGCGTGTCTGTCTGTCAGTCAGTCCTCGGCCGTGCGGCTCCTGGCACGCGACTCCCGGGCACTCCAGTTAAAGCGAAGCTGCTTGTGGTTCAGTGGCTGCGTGTCTGGCACACGACTCTCCTTAAAACCCCTTATATATCACCAAGAAAACAATCAGATCTGCCCCCGGGGCCCCCACCTCCCCCCCACCCCCGGCCGCCGCCTCCTCCTCCCCCTGTGCCGACCCCCCCTTCTCCCCCGCTCTTCCCTCCCCCCGGCTTATTCTTTTCATTGCATTATCATCATTCATTTCTTTCTCTTTCTTCACCCACCTCCCCCCCTCCCCGGCCCTGCCATCCATCCTCCTCCTCCCATCGCCCCCGCCTCTTTTCCCCCTTTATCTAATCAGCATAAAATGGTTCTAAAGCTCCTGTCGGAGCTCGAGGCTGCGGTCGGAGCGGCTGAAGCCGCGGTGGCGGCTTCAGCTCAAGCTGCGGCTGTTGTCGCCGCCGCTGCCCATTGTGATTGGTGGCTCGCGCTCGGCTGGAGCGTGCCGCTAATTTATTAATGAATGGAGGTCGCGAGGCGCAGCTGGCCAATCAGGGCGCCCCGGACTCCGGGAGGCCTGCGAGCCACGCGCACCGGAGCCCGCTCCCTTTCAGCCGCTCATTAGGGGCCGGGGCGCCGGGGGCCTTTGGGGAGACCGAGGCTACCGCCCCCGCCCCCATCCTTGCGGCCGCACGCCCCCCCCCCCCCGCCCCAGCCCTGGCGCGCGCGCCCGCACAGTACCCGCCGCTGCCCGGCCTCTCAGCTCCCGGACGTCGGGATCCGAGGAATTAGTTAATGGGGGTCAGAATGCCGGCGAAAGCAGCTACGCTCTGGTGCCGCCCGGCGTCTCTTGGCAAAGGCTCTTAGGAGCTGCATCAAATAGTAAATGGTTTCAAAAACGCAGTCATTTGGTTAAGGGAGGAATATGTGGTAGGGGTGGCGCGTTGTGGGCACCTGGTGGGCAAGCGTGTTTAGGTTGCAGAGAGACTGGCGTGCGAGGGTGAAGGAAGAGGACCTTGGCGGGTTCGTCGAGGCGTCTCCTAGAAGGAGAGACAGCGAGGGGGGGAGCGGTTGATGGGCTTTTTGCGGACGTGAGAATAAAAGCGCTCACGTGTTGGAGCTAAAAGGGCTCTCCTCATTTTACCTGTGACAAACAATCTCCGGGAACTGACACAGGTTTTGTTTGTTTTGTTTTATTTTTCGGGTTAACCCCAGTTTACCGCGGGGCCAGACAACCAGGTGACTTCCTGCGACGGTGGCAGCGAGCGGAGTGGGAGGAGCGGCCGACGGGCAGCTCCCGCGGGCGCCTGGGCTACGCTGACATTTCCGTGACCTCTGCTCCGCGCTGGGGGGCGTTGTAGGGACAAGGGGCCCGTCCTCCCCATACTCCCGGCTTTTCAACGGGAAAATAGAGCTGAGGGTGACTGGACTTCGGGGGAAGCTTGTTCTGCATTGCTCGTCAGCCCTCCCTCTCCTCCTCCTCCTCACGCTCATGCCCACCCTGTTGTCGACGTGGCTGACTTTTCTTAGAGACAGAAGCAGAGCCCCCAGAAGTGTGTACTGGGCCGAGCATTAGACTATGCATGAGTAGTGGCGGTGGATCTGGACTCCGGTAGATAGGAGAGTCTCCCTTAAGATCCCTTCGGCAAACTAAGTTTCAGCAAGGAGCATTTGGAATGTTGGGAGTTGAAAAGTGGCAAGAGAAAAAGATAATTGTCTGCAGGTCTCTGTCTCATTCAGTTTGTAGGAATTGGGGGAAAAGTTTATTTCAGAGAAGGGCACGATGAAAGTGGTTGTTAGTGTTTTGGCATGGTTTTAATTTCAAATTTTCTGCAGAGAGTAAGCAGGATTGGAAGGCACAAAGGAAAGAAAATGGAAACTAGAATCCCACGAAAGAGACTTTTGCCCGCTTCAGCTCTCTCCAAACTCCAGACTTCCTTCTGTCTCGAAATGATTTTAAGACTGCCACGATTTTCACTTTGCTCACTGATATTTGTGTTTTGCCTCTCCTCCCTTTTGAAAAACAAGTTCCCTAAATTTAAAAGCATTATTTCCCCAGGTTACCTCCTCCATCTTTTCCGAGCAGCTTGATTTCATTTGTGAGAAGTGCAAAAATTTATAAAGAAAGGAGAGACACTTTCGGTCTCCAAAATACAGTATCTGCCTCTCTCACACTTCTTTGGGTCTCTGGTTCTATATCATGAACCTGCAGAATCAGAACTTCATGAAAGAGTTGGATCAAGCAGAAGATCTATCCATAGTAAAAGTTACCAGAAGTGCTTACCATGGTTGCATGTAAGCATTATTTTCCAGGTGATGATCACTGATACCAAACAAACAAGTAAATACTCTTCACAGTCCCCCTAAAAGAAAGCCTTCAAGTCTTGGCTAGCAGGTCGAGACTGAAGGAACACAGGAACACTGCAGTGGATGCAAGATTTTGGGGTTAATTTGAATGGGACAGGGGATGAGAAAGCTGGGTTCTGAGGGAATGATCAAAGACTGCCAGAAATAAATACTGGAATGATTGGAGGAACCTGGAGTGTCAGTCTGTAGATAGCTACATCTCACACAGGAGTTGCCTACAAAGACAGACAAGCCAATAGACTAATAGAAAGCAAGAAGGGTTTATTTTAGTATCAGTAGAACGGTACCTCTTCGGACCAGTTGTTTTAAAATTTCAGTTTGGCTAGAAGTACTGGGTTCATCTGATGATAAAATATATTGGGGGGGAAGAACAGAAGCAGAAACCAGTTAAGAAGAGGCTTTTAAAGGAAAGCCTGATCAGTCTTGTATAACTCTAAACAGACACAGAGATCAAGCTGGGTCTAATGCTTAGTGCTAGTGAAACACACAATGGATTTCTTTAGTTGATTGTTAACAGCATTTGGGTGTCTGACTCCCCAGTTGTTATGTTCTCCCAGGATTTTATGTTTTTATGATGCACCGAAAGGGTACATGCTTTCTCTTGTCAAAATCCAAACTTTCTATACTGTCTGTAAGAAGTGAATAATGCATATTTAGGTGTGTCCTCTGCAGATATTTAGTAAAGGTAAAATATTATTAGGGTAAATTTCACATTTCTGATTCCAGAAATTTTCTTTAAAAGAAAAAATTGTGCCAAGAAACTTCAGGTTGTGTACATGTTCAAACACTGACATCAGTCAACCTCCAATCTATGTAAATATAAAGATATCGTGGGCATTACAGAATTTTATCTTTGAAATAAGGGCTTCTTTGGGTGTATGCAGTGGTGTATGTTAGATTACTGTGCAAAGAACAAGAGTTTTAAAAAATCACCCTTTAGATCATCTTGGAATTCTAAGAATTTTGGTTGTATGTTTGTATTATAGCTTTCGAGAGAAGCATCACTCAGTAGTAGAACACTGCTGGAAATATTTCCCACCATGAAGAATATTATTTTTAAAAAGAAAAGAAAAGAAACAACCCCAAGAACAGTCTAACAACGGTAGTGAAATTCAGAAGCCAAGCATTCACACTCAGTTGCAGAATTCTATTTGTTCAGCATTTTGCTCGGTTTTGCTGAAAGAAAGAAATTTCGATTTGTACTCAGATTTGCGAAGACGTGACCAACGCCAAATATCCTTAGCTGGACTCTTCTAGCACTCTTAACTTAAATAAATTCAAGAGGCACTTGTGTGGTCTAAAAGATTGTCCAGATGAAACGAAGCTGAAATATTATGCAAAGGGGGAGGGGAGCGCGTGAATAGCATCAGTGAGGATGGTGACCGAGGGCCGCTCCTGTCCACTGCGTGAACTGTCCTGAAGGGTCAAACTGTTCATCTTCAGCCCCTCTTTCAGTGTGCAATCCTACTTTAAGAGAACAAAAGCTCAAAGCAGGCAGTTATCAAGAAATGGGAACACAATGATTTAAACTCATCCCTAAGCCTTCGAAAGAAAAGGGGTCGAATGCTTGTAGCCAGAGAAAAGTGAAGTAAGGGGAGGGGTGAAAAGGTGGAGATCTTTAGAAAGTCTTTGTTGCTTCTAAGAAGCTTGAACTTTGAGGCCACCCAAAAGCCCTAAAGTTTAGGGTAGGTGTTGCTGTGGGGCCATAGGCTACATCCCATCCACACTTTGACCTCACAAGTGGCCAAAGAGGACAAATGGTCTCCTCCCCAAACTCTTGCTGCGGCAGGTGAATGGGGTAGTGGGGGGTGGGGAGGCCGCGAAGTGGGGTGCTTTTCCCAGAGAGTGCAAGAGGAAAAGTTTGCCTGCGCAGCGAGCCTGTCCCCCAGTTCCCGGTAAATCACCCTTCTTGCACGGAGAGGGTGCATCTACTCTCTGCTAAAAGGACAGGATGACGTGCCTGCCAAGGGGGTTTTTGTACCCTACGTCCTGATCCTCCGAGGGAGCTCTCAGAAAGGCGGAAAGATGGCGAGAACAAGTTAGCCAATCCTGAACATCCTTAGTTCTTCCCTGGGGGGCTACAAACGCAGTTTCCAGAGCCGGGGGAGCCGGACCGGGAGAGAGTAGCTTTCCCAGCCGAGGACTCCTCGCAATCAATGCCGGAGTTCGTTATTTGTGATGACAAGCGCTGGGAGCTAGTGTGAGCTCGGATTTTTTGGCGGTCCCCTTCCGGGGAGTCAAGGAAGCCCGGAGAAATAGCTATGTAAACTCACGCCCCACTTCGTCCCGGACCCCTGCACGGAATTCTCCGCCTCCCCTGGTTTTCCCCCTCGGATCCCGTCCGGGGAGGTTTCCGCATCAACCTAGTCCGGGAGAGGCGCGAGCTTCACCGCGCCAGCCCTTCCCCCTTGCCAGCCCTTCCCCCTTTCGTATGCTGGTAGCCGCGGAGACATCCACGAGACGAGATGCAAGGCAAGGAAGATCATCCCCTTGCCCCGAAGCCCCATTGCCGAGATCCTTGCCCCAAGCCCGCACAAAGTGCTTTGGTGTCTCAAACCAAATATTCAGGAAACCGAGCTTGACGCACAAGGTCGTTTTGATGGTGGCGAAATCTGCCCAGCAAGTGCTGGGAGGCTCCCTTTCTTCTGCCCCGACCCTAACCTCTCCCCACCCGCTCTGGAAAGGCAGCGCCCTGCAGGCTTCTCTTCACCCCTGATGCGACCCAAGTGCCCCTCTTCTTTCCCAGGGAGGAAAGAAATCACTGTTAGAAGATTTTGCCAATCCCCGCCAGCTTTCTGATTGTTTTCCTCAGGTAAGGGGAAAAGAACAGCCGGCGCGTGAATGGGGGCCTGGGGGCCCACTAGTGAAAGAAGGCTCCCCCACCCTAGTCCTCTGTGCCTGCAAAAAGGGACATTGGCTATCCAGGGGAAAGTGCAAGAAAGAGAGCACTAATCGCTGAACCAGGAGACAAACACGATTACCAGCTCCGAGCCTTGAGTCAGAAAGTCTCATAGACTTTAAGATGTTAATCCCCAGCATAATCCTTCCTTTGGCGTGTAGGAATAGTGCAGCCACAAGAGTTGTTTTGTTATTTATATTGGCGTTTAATAAAACTCAGCCAGTGGTGAATGGGCTGCCCACTCTCCAATGGTAATTAATTCCCTATTTCAGTGACCCAATTGTCCTGGGACAGAGCGTTGGGCCCGTCCCGGTGCCCCGGTCCCCCTTTGTGCGGATACACGGCCCTCGTGCTTCAACAGCTATGGAAACTCATTCTTTTGATGTCATTCAAGGAGTTTTCCTTGGGCATCTTCTAAACTTCAAGGACCCTTTTCTTTCTCCGTTGCATGAAAAGCAGTGCGAGCTTGACCACCTCTGTAGAATTTAATGATTTGGTGAAAGGGCCCTTTGGGGTTTGTATAAGGAGTTAGACTGAGAGAAAGGAAATTTGGCAGCCTCCTCCCCAGCCCGGACAGTACCGAACCTGGAAAACACAAAACTTATTCAGAGCAATGGATAAAGATCTGAAAGCTGATTTTTTCCCCCTCTAATTTCCCCGCTAAAGAAAAAACAGCCCCCACCCCCAACACCGAATTCTCTTCTGGAAAGAAATGTATTCTTTATTGTTGCTGATAGAGATTAAAAGGGTGAGATTGCGGTAAATATATTTGAATCTTTAGGAGAGACGTTTCTTTAATCGTATCTTTGGGGAATAGGATATCAACTTCCCACTTTAACTCATTCATTCAATCATCCTTCCTTCCTGCGTTCAAAATATACTTAACGGGCACCCAATGTGTGCCAAGCACTGTATCAACCTCTGGGAACAATGCGGCACCCAGGATAGACGCGATTCCTACACCATAAAGCTTGCATTCGAATTAGTAGGTAAAAGAGAAAAAAAATTACATAAATCAGGAAACCGTGTGTTATGTAGAGAGTAAGACAGGGTAATAGGGTCGGGAGAGAGCGAGACTACGTTTTGTCTGTTTTTCAGAGACACCAAGTATACTTTAGATCCCAAAACATTCGGGCTCGACCCTTGTAGCTGATGTTATTCATGCTTTCATACCCGCAAATATTTCTCGCGCGCCCACCGTGTGCCAGGCGCCGTGCGAGACGCGGAGTATCCACGGCGAGCGAACCAGACAGCTGCGGCAGGCTCGGTGGTTGGTCACGTCGGTGCGATAATGCCACCGCTGACACCGCGCTCCGCCGAGCGGCGACGGCCGGGGCTCCAGGCCGGGAGGGGGCGGCCGCGGCGCGCCCGGGCAGCGCTCCCTGCACAAGTAGCTCTTCTATGTCTTTATACGCACTTCCAAAAAAACTTCGCAAGTCACAGAAACAATACAGAATTCAACTAAGAAAATACAGAGTGAACCATATGGCCTGGGTGGCTCGAGTCGGCTGCATTTTCCTCCAAACAAAGAAGGGATTGAGAGTTGAAGGAAAGGAGAAAAAAACCAACTTTCCGGCTGATGAAGCTGTTGTCTGGAGGCAATGATCCCAAATCTGAAGGCTTTATTCCGGCTCCGACGGAGACGTGATATGTCATATGATTAGCATCTTTCATATTTACAAGAGTGGTATGGGCTGCCAGTCTTGAGAGAAAGGCCAGAGAAAGAAGGGGGCATATGCTGAAATGGATTTTGCATTTGAAAGAGAGAAAGGAGATCGGATAAATACACTTAAACGAGGATTTCGTTTTACTCCTGTTGAGTTCTAATGGATTGTTGATTGAGATTTTAGGGGCCTGGAACCGAGGTGTCAGCAGTAATTTAAAGAAGGCATTCAGTCCCCCAGCGCCTCTTTTCTCCATTTCCCCCTCGCACCCCTCCCACCGTCTCTCATTTACGCCTTCAAGCAGTACCCGGACGGAGAAGGCTTTTAAAACAAAACACAAAACAGGATCTCACGCGAGGGCGATATCCGAGGGAACCCGAACGCTGATGGGTTTGGAGGAGGCGCCCCCTACCGCCGGCCGCGCCCCCGGGGGTCATGTTCCCTTCCTGACACACGTAGAGTTAGCAAGTCCCGCAGCTGGTCCGGGAGAGCTGGGTGCGCGGCGAGGTCCTGGCGCCCCCTGGCGGGACCACGGGGGACTACGACGGGGTCCCGGGGTCCGCCGGCGGCAAACAAGACTTTGGGCTGGCCATCACTTAGCAGTTTCTGCCGGCACACCCTCTAGAGCCTTCCATCTGGACTCGTATTACAAACGCATGGTACCGGCTGCTTCTAACCGTCAGACCCAAAAGCGTCAGTGGTGTGGGCCTCTGAGCCGAAATAAACATACAAGACACCACCCCCCCCCCCCAGCAGTTCCGATAGCAGCCAAGTTTGAGACCAAGGAGGCCTAGGCCCCAAGACTTTTGTTTTGAGGATTTCTCTATTCAACAGCTAGAAATGATGCCAAGATGCAATAGACTAAGGAAAAGGCTTGGGTTCCAGACTGTTAAAAGGACTTCATATGCACTTACCAGGCATACATTGTGTCTGTATATTATGTAATGTGTGTAGATGAATGTTTCTCCTCACACTCACAGAACCACTTGCCAGATTCCTTCTCAGATTGCTTGTCGTTCCTCTGGTATATGTTTTTTTCTTTCCAATTGCTATTCGAAACACATTTTAGCCAGATATCAGACATGTTGGGAGAAGGGGCAATGAGGCACATAGGGCCAGTTGCCTTAAGCCTCATTCTCTGTATTCAGGTGCCCAAATTATTTCTGCTCCCCATTTTTATTTCTTTACCACTAAAATTTACTTGTCCTTACCTTTTTCAGGCAAATTGTACATTCCCAAGTGTCAAAGATACTTTTATACTTTTAGCACTTCACCCGTGAATCTTTTAAGCTTGCCCATACTTACCAATAGGAGTCTAACAATATATTTCACAATAATGAAATATCATGCAGACTTTATAATATTTTTGGCAGATATTTAATCTTTAAAATCATGATGTAATGCTTAGTATGACTCCAATTTGTAGACAATATGTATATCTGGATAATTGCAGGGAAATAATAAACACATACATCCTGGAGAGAAAAATATTTATAGAGCATTTTTTTTTTTTTTTTTTTTTTTTTGCCATTGGGTAGTGTTTTCTTCTTTGTGTTTTCCAGGTAAATTTGGGAACACTTATAATCAGAAATTATTATTTACCAGCAACTGGCCTTCTGGAGGCCACCTTTGTCTTTTGTAGTCTTTGTCAAAGATGGAAAATAAATTTCAGATGAGAGCTCTCTGAAGTGGGCTGAAGTGGGGTGAGTTATATCATAGAAGTCCTCCACAGTTAAAGTTAAGGACCAAGCAGATGGACCATTTGGGTTGATATGGGCTTCTGTAACTTGAAAACTGACGTTTAAAACTTGTTCTTGAACTACAATGTAAACATTGTTGTGTAGAACAGAAACATTTAATGCTAATTTCAGTATTTTTGTAAATCACAACTCTTGGGGTTGGACAGAGAAAGGAAATCTCCTTGATGCTATTATTTTCTGTATTCTGGGTAAATAACATCTAATTTTCCCAAAGAGAGGAGATCTCATCATAGATAAGGTTTTGATAGATAGCTAAAGAAAGATATTTTACCCATGTCTCAAATATATCCCCCTTTTAAATAACACTGGTTAACAGAAAATTCTTTGTGTCTAATCTTTCTTAAATGTATTTCTTCTTGACCTGTTCTCAGTAGTGATTAAAAATTTTCTTCCTCTCTCATTCTATGCTTGAAAATACAGCATTTAGTGCTTCTATTTTAAAAATAATCAGGATCTAGAAATTGTTTAATTCTGAGTTTTGCTTTCCTATGCTTTTAGGGTTTTGGCTTTCTCTGTTGTCAGAACCCATCTTTACCCTGAAGGAGGCTACTGTGGGTTTCTATTTTACTTTGCATTTTTATAGCACCAATCACCACACTGAAACTATGTTGTGTTATTGTCCAGGCATGAGGCAGCAGGATTGAGAATAAGAGAAAGGAAAGGATTTGCAAGAGGAAAATAGCATTCCTCTCAGCAAATTCTCTTTTTCTCCAAGGTTTTTTTAAGGCTTTGAGAGTTCATTTTTTTCTTGAAGGAAGAAAAAGAATAATGTCACAATTCAATATTGAGCAGAAAAATCAAGAGATACTTTCTAAATTTTTTTTTATGGTATATGTGTGCTAAGAAATTTCTGAAAAAGAAAATAAAACTTGTTTTTAAGTTTCCCAGCTGCATAGATCTAATATGCCCCTAAAAATTGGAGGAAAATATAGTTTATTATTTGCATGAATCTGATGACCTCTCTATCCTTATGCTTCAAATTATTTGAGCTATACTGGATTTGAGATCAACACTTTCTCAGAAAATGAGACATTAGAAGGCTTAAAGGAATATGTTTTAGGGCTAACTGCATTGTTCCTTAGGATAAATTGCTAGCTACTCCCGAAGAATCACATAGTGTTTGGTTTCTTCTCTGAATGGCCCCAGGTCTCATGAAATAGGCATCAACAGTGCTTACCTTCCCCCATAGTGATGCTTGGAAACAATTCTTTTGTTCAAAATAAGCTAATTAAGGAGTAGTGTCTTATTAAAATAGCAGCTTTTTCCTTCCCTCTTATCCCAAAAGCTCAAAGTGATTTTTCTTCTTCTCATAAAATAGGAATGGTAAGACATACAGACTTTTGGGGTGCCTGGGTAGCTCAGTCAATTAAGCCTCCAACTCGATTTCAGCTCAGGTCATGATCCAGGGTGTGGGATCAAACCCCATGTTGGGCTCCATGCTGGGTGTGGAGCCTGCTTAAGATTGTCTCTCTCCCTCTCCCTCTACCCATCACCCCCTCTCTCCCTCTCTAAAAAAATAAAAATAAAAATTTGGCCAAGAAAGAATACCTAGTGATTTCAATCACAATTTGGCAATTGGCAATTTATGGAGAAATAAATCTAACTAGAGAACACAGAGTAAATTTAATCATTGTAGAGAATCAAGTCAAAATTTAAGTTAACATAGCATTCACAGAGATGAGGACTGTTAGTCACTTTTTCCTCCTCTTTCTTTTCGTTAATCAATATTGATTACATGGTACATAGCTCATAGCTGTGCCAAGGCTGTGTCAGATCAATATCAGTGATCTTAACAAAAATGTCTTCTAAAAGAATGATTTCTTTTGCAGTTTTTTCTCCATTTTGTCTTTCCCCATATTTTTAGGTTGCAGTGAACAGCCCAAAGAGACAGTGTTTTCTGGCTGATACCTGATGGAAACTGAGAAATTAGAAAATACTTCTTGTAGAAGGGAGGCAGACTTACAATGAACCAGGCACTGTACCAGGTAGCAACTTGCAATCTATTATTTCATTTCACTCTCACACAAATCCCAAGGAGGACATTATTGTTGTGACCATTTTCACAAACAAGGAAACTATTGCCTAAGGGCACATATTAATTAAAGGTCAGGATCCCAGTCACAGAGTAGATCTGTCACACTGTTTATCCATACTTGAGGACTCCAAGCCTATGCCGTTTCCTTGAGAAATGAACAGAAGAAATATTTGAAACAATAATGACTGAAATTTCCCCCCAAATTAATATCAGACACCAAGCCACAGATCCAGAAACCTGAGAGAATACCAAGCAGGATAAATGCTCCACCCCCCCTGCCCAAAAAAACCCCCACATAGGCCTATCATTTTCAAATTACAGGAAATCAAAGAAAAAAATCCTAAAAGAAGCTGGGGTGGGGGGACACCTTACCTATAGAGGAACAAAGGTAAGAATTACAGCTGACTTCTCAGAAACCATGTAGGCAAGAGGGTGGAGTGAAGTATTTAAACTGTTGAGATAATTGGGGCACCTGAGTAGCTCAGTCAGTTGAGCTCCCGACTCCTGATTTCTGCTCAGGTCGTGATCTCAGGGTTGTGAGATTGAGCCCGCCCGGTATCAGGCTCCATGCTGGGTGTGGAGCCTGCTTAAGATTCTCTCCCTCTGCCACTCCCCGCCCCTGCTCTCTCTCTCTTAAAAAAAAAAAAAAAAAGTTGACACACAAAAAATCCCCACCCACCCAAAATTCTGTACCCTGAGAAGTTATCCTTCAAAAGTGAAGGAGAAAAAAAGACTTTCTCAGAAAAACAAAAATTGGAGGGTTTTTTGCCAGTAGACCTGCCTTATCAGAAATGTTAGAAGAAATTCTTTAGAGGGGCGCCTGGGTGGCTCAGTTGATTAAGCGACTGCCTTCGGCTCAGGTCATGATCCTGGAGTCCTGGGATTGAGTCCCACGTCAGGCTCCCTGCTCAGTGGAGGGGTCTGCTTCTCCCTCTGGCCCTCCCCCCTCTCATGCTCTCTCATCCTCTCTCTCTCAAATAAAATAAATAAAATCTTAAAAAAAAAAAAAGAAAAGAAATTCTTTAGAGAGAAGGAAAATTTAAAAAAAAAAGGCATGTGGCAAAATCCAATACTCATTCAGGATAAAAACCCCCAGTAAATTAGGAATAGAAAGGAACTTCGCCAACTTGATAAATGTTATCTACAAAAAACCTACAGCTAATAGCATATGTAATGGTGAGGAACTCAAAGTTTTCCCACTAAGATCAGGTATAAGGCAGGATATTTCCTCTCATCATTCCTTTTCAGCATCATACTGGAAGTTCTTAGTAATGCAATAAGGTAGGACTAGGAAATAAAAGGGACAGAAGTTAGGAAAGAAGATGTAAAACTATCTTTGTTCATAGATGATATGATTAATCTATGTAGAAAATCCAAAACAGTCCACAAAAATCTCCTAAAACTAATAAGCGATCATAGCAAGGTTGCCATTTACAAGGTTAATAAACAAATATTAATTGTTTTCCTATATAGCAACAATGAACAAGTGGACTCTGGAATTAAAAGCACAATACTATTTACATTTGCACCTGATTGAATGAGATACTTAGGTATGAATCTGTCAAAATAAACAATATATGAGGAAAACTACAAAGCTCTGAAGAACAAAATCAAATAACTAAATAAATATGTATTCCATCTTTATGCATAGGAAGACTCAATATTGTCAAGATGTCAGTTCTTCCCACCTTGACCTACCAATCCAGTGTAACCCCAATCAAAATCCCAACAAATTATTTTATGGATATCGACAAACTGGTTCTAAGGTTTGTATTCAAGGCATAAGACCCAGAACAGCCAACACAATATTGAAGGAGAAGAACAAAATTGAAAGACTGATGCTACCAACTTCAAGGATTACTATAAAGTTTTAGTAATCAAGGCAGCATGGTATTGGTAAAAGAATAGACAAATAGACCAAAGGAACAGTGGGGCGCTTGGGTGGCTCAGTCGTTAAGCATCTGCCTTCGGCTCAGGTCATGATCCCAGGGTCCTGGGATCGAACCCCGCATCGGGGCTCTGCTCTGCGGGAAGCCTGCTTCTCCCTCTCCCACTCCCCCTGCTTGTGTTCCTCTCTCGCTGTGTCTCTCTGTCAAATAAATAAATAAATAAAATCTTAAAAAAAAAAAAAAAAGACCAAAGGAACAGAATAGAGAGTCCGGAAACAGACCCCTATAAATATAGTCTACTGATCTTTGACAATGGAGCCAAGGATAGTCTCTTGAACAAATGATGCTGGAACAACTGGACATGCACCTGCAAAAAAATGAATCTAGACACAGACCTTACACTCTCCATAAAACACTAAGCAAAGTGGATCATAGACCTAAATGTGAAATGCAAAACTATAAAACTCCTAGGAAAAAACATAGGAGAAAACCTAGAGAACCTTAGGTATGGTGATGCCTTTTTTGATACAACACCAAGGGTACTATCCATAAAAGAAATAGATGATAGGTTGTGCTTCATTAAAACTAAAAACTTCTGCACACACAAAAAGAAAAGATCAAGAGAATTAGAAGACAAGCCACAGACTGGGAGAAAGTATTTGCAAAAGACATATCTGATAAAGGACTATTGTCCCAAACATACAAAAATCTTAACACCTTGCCAAAGAGAATATACAGATGGCAAATAAGCATATGAAAAGATGCTCCACACCATATGTCACCAGGGAAATGTGAATTAAAACGAGATACCACTACACATCTATAAAATGGCCCAAATCCAGAACATCACCACCACCAAATGCTGGTTGGAATATGGAGCAACAAGGAACTCTCATTCATTGCTGTTGGGAATGCAAATTGGTATAGCTACTTTGGAAGATAGTTTGGTAGGTTTTTTTTTTAATATTTTATTTATTTATTTGAGAGAGAGAAAGAACGAGCAGTGGGGAGGGGTGGGGGCGGAGAGAGAGAGAGAGAAGCAGACTCCCTGCTGAGCAGGAAGCCAGATGTGGGGCTCAATCCCAGAACCCAGAGATCATGACCTGAGCTGAAGGCAAACACTTAACAGACTGAGCCACCCAGGCGCGCTCCAGTTTGGGTAGTTTCTTACAAAACTAAATATAGGGCAGTCTATGTGGCTCAGTTGGTTAAGCATCTGTCTTCCGCTCAAGTCATGATCTCTGGGCCCTGGGATTGAGCCCCACCTCAGGCTCCCTGCTCAGTGGCGAGACTGCTTCTCCCTCTCCCTTTGCCCCCACCCCCCGCTTGTGCTCTCTCATGTTCTTGCTCTCTCAAATAAGTAAAATCTTAAAACAACAACAACAACAACAATATACTCTTACTATATGATCCAGCAATCACACTGCTGGGTATTTACCCAAAGGAGTTGAAAACATGTTCAAACAAAAAACTGAACATGGATGTTTATAGCAGCTTTACTCATAATTGCTAAAACTTGGAAGTAACCAAGATGTCCTTCAGTAGGTGAAGGACTTGTAGTACATCCAGACAATGGAATATTATTCAATGCTAAAAAGAAATGAGCTATCAAGCCATGAAATGACATGGAGGAACCTTAAATGCATATTACGAAGTGAAAGAAGCCAATATGAAAAGTACATAATTATATGGCTCTAACCACATGACATTTTGGAAAAGGCAAAACTATAAAAAGATCAGTGGTTGCCAGGGGTGGGGAGATGAATAGGTAGAGCACAGAGGATTTTTAGGGCACTGTATATATTCTGTATGATAATGATGAATATATCATTATATTATTTGTCCAAACCCATAGAATTGGAACATACAACACCAAGAGTAAACCCTATGGTAAACTATAAACTTTGGGTGATTATGATATGTCCATGTAGGTTTATCCTTGGTAAAAAAAAAAAAAAATGTACCATCCTGGTGAGTGATATTGACAATGGGGGGAGGCTAGGCATGTGTGGGGCAGGAGGTATCTGGGAAATCTCTATACTACCTTCTCAATTTTGTTGTAAGCCTAACTGATCTAAAAAAATCCTTGAAAACAACAAAAGAGGGGTGCCTGACTGGCTCAGTCAGAAAAGCATGTGACTCTTGACCTTGGGGTTGTGGGTTTGAGCCTCACTTTGGGGGTAGAGATAAACAAATTTTTAAATTTTTAAAAAATAAATAAAACAACAAAATATAAATTCTAAGGACTCTCCTTGAGTGTAGGGAGAAAAAAGTCAAAGATATAGACAACATTAAGGATAAAATACTTAGAGGATCAGTCCAGGAGTCCATCATCTAACCAGCAAGTTTCAGAGAAAACAGAGAAAATACAGAAGATGAAATTATCTCAGATGTGAAGGACTGGTGAACAGATTTAAAACAACTACTGTATGTTCATAGAATATTACTCAGAATTAAAAGAGATGAAATGCTGATACACATAATAACATGGATATACCTCAAAAACATGTTGAGTAAAAAGAGTTGAAAGAGTAGATACTGTGTGAGTCGATTTATATGAAGTTTTAAGGCAGGCAAAACTAATCTGTAGTGACAGAGTAGATTAGTGGTAACCTTGAGTGGAGGAGGGATTGACTTCATGGGATTTTTGTATGTTAGGAAAATCATTCTAGTAGAAGAGTGACTGGAGAAATTGAGTTGAAGAGCTTATTAGGAACATGAACTTCTGGGCACATGGAATCTGTGAAATCAGTTATCATAAATGTGTTGTGGCACCCAGCGGCCCAGGTGTGAGAAATGGAAAGGATGTTTGGACTAATCAATCCATGGTTAGAGTTTTATCAGCTAGAAAAGAACTGCAGCAAAGAGTCAATGCACCAAGGCAGTTGAACATGATTAAACACAATGTTGTCTGGGCAGACAGGAAAAGATCAAAGGAGGCCGATAGATTGGCAGAACAGTAAGGAGTCAGGAGATGAGACATCATGATAAAGCCAGGAAGTACATGTTGGGGAAGTGAGGGAGAGGCTGTGGTCTGTGGCAGACTGGAGTAATTTAGGTTGATGACAAATCCCAGGCGATTTTTTTAAAAGTATAGACAACATGGAATGAACTCTAAGATAATCTTGTTCAGTGAAAAAGGCAAGGTACAAGAAAGTATGTATAGTAGACTACTGTGTAGAAGGGCAACACCATTGATATTTATTTACTTGTATGTTAGTAAAATATTTCTGGAAAGAAATATAAGAACCTTATAGTATTGGTTGACTCTGGGGAAGAAAACTGGGTAGCTGGGGGATACAAGAGGGAGGTAGTCTTTACACTCTATTCCCTTTTGTTCCTCTTAAATATTGAATCATGTGTATGTTATTACCTATTCAAAAATATATTTAAAAAGTAAACCAAAAAAGGAGAAAACATGATATAATGAATAAAAACAGAATACAAAGTGAGGTATGTATGCTTCAAGTATATAAATTAGGTATGTATATAAAACAAATACCAGAAGGTACGATAAATAAGCTCAGTTCGATCTGTTTAAAAACAGAAGAAAATGTTTAAAAAGAAGGAAAACACATCCCCTGGACATTCCAGATTTTCTATTATTCAATGGTTAAACACTGAGCACCTATTGTTCTGGTGCTGGTCGCAAATTAGAAATGCAAAATATGGTTCTGAAGAGCCACTGGCACTAAAGTTATGAATGTAGTTCCTTTGCAATATGTTCTTTATTCTATATTTAGTCCCGTATATTCAGTCAGCTTGCTTATAGAGTATGCCTGGCACATGAAAGTAAGTCTCTTACAACAATGTCTAGATTCAGCAATTACCTTCAAATGCTGTTCATTACACTTTGCCTGATGCCTTGATTTTATACTCATGTGATGTCTCCATGTGGGTCTGGAAGGACATCACTATCCATTCAAAACACTGGTAGGGCCTATGATACTTAAAAAGAGTCACAGACCAGTTGGAGATGTCATCTGGTTATACACACATGTGCACACAAACACACACACACCCCATCTGTGCTGAAAGACCTGGAATATTTTCATGCCTCAGAATTTGTCAACCATGGATCTTCCCTACTAGTTCCCTCCCTCCACGCACAACCAGCCCTCTATATCTCAATGCCTTACCTGGTCTTCAAAGATCTGGCCTCTACCTCACACACCAAAGCCTGATGCTGACTCTAGGGATAAAGAACCTGAGAATATAAGAAACCATGTATCTGAGCTCCCAATGTCATTATGGCCATGGTAGTTCTTGTTTATTTAGAAGCACACCCTCCAAAATAATGGTCAAAAAAGCCTGATTTTCTTACCTCAAGAATTCCGCCAAATTTCTTTATCAGGGAGAACTTTAGCTTTCCCCACATAGGGGCAGGGTGGTACGTATAACTAATTCACCTATACTCCATGCTTGGGCTGACAAATAAAACAAGCTGCACATATGTGTTCCAGAATATTGAACCAGGCTGCTCTCCATTGAATACAGGACCAGCCACAGAGTAGATGCTAAATGAATGCCCTGACTTCGACTGAGCCAAAGAATCCTTTCTATTCCCCAAAGCCACAAATCTATCATAATTCAGCCAATAAAATAAATGTACTCAAAATTTTCGTTTTAAAAGAGGTGCCCTAAGACTCTCACTTAGAAAGTCTTCTCTCTACTGGTTCTTTAACCTGAAAGTTGATCACTTCCTGATTTTTCACACACACAAACACACACACACCCTCATTTACTCTAGTATCAGGACCAGATTTGCCTGATTAGAAAGAATAGGAAGAAAAGTCAATAATTAAGAGACTAACAGAAGAGTTAAAAAAATATCAACCTAACTAATATCTCAGGATGAAAAAAACTCAGAGGCTTGCAGAGATATTTGGATTGTATTTTTCCTTTACTTTATAATCAACTCATGCTAATATAAACCAAAAACACAACTTGAGCTAAACACACATTTCACTCATGACTAATTACAAAGCAGGCATTTCAAATCAGCACTGAGCTAATGTTTTTAGAACAATTATTTAATTTTCAAGGTCCAATATCTGTCAAGTAAATCACCAATTTCCATTTCATTTTTATTTAATATAAAAAAATCAAATTAGTATAAAGCTATTTCACAGCTGCCTTTAAATTAAACCATAGTCAAGAGCAGGCAGCATTTGGGGTTCGCACTGGCATTGCCAAATCAAACATTCTTTTTGTTCAAATATTAAAGAACATTACTAAAAGATACACTTTACTGTGAAGGTTTTTTTTTTCTTAATATTTTTATTTATTTATTTAACAGAGAGAGACACAACTACAGAGGGAACACAAGCAAGGGGGGGTGGGAGAAGGAGAAGTAGGCTTCCCGCGGAACGGGGAGTCCGATGCGGGGCTCGATCCCAGGACTCTGGGACCATGACCTGAGCCAAAGGCAGATGCTTAACTGACTGAGCCACCCAGGTGCCCCTTTTACTGTGAAGTTTTAAGCTGGACTTCATAATCTCAGATTTTAACTTGTGATTTTTCACAAGTGACTCAAATACTGAAATGTATATTTCTAAGGACAGGGGTCAGCAGCAGAGCAGAATATGAAACATATACATTCTTTTTAAATCAAGTTTTGAAAATAATTTTTAGAATCACTAGCTCAGCTATTAAATCTTTTTGTTGATAATCAGTTTCTTGCATTAAGTAGCAAACTGGATCCTCTAGTAGCAATGTAGACCTTCAAAGAGAAATCAACAATTTCATTTCTCCACAGTTTGGATGAATGCTTAAAAGTGCAATTGCTGTCACAATCAATAACACATTTGGGACAAGATTTGGAGAATTATGAAACATTTTATTTGTTCACTGGCTCTACTTTTCTCCCAAACAAAGAAGAATAATTTATAGAAGTGGATTGGTCATTTTTTATTGTAAAATAATTCAAATTAGCAATTTTCTTCATCTTTAAAATGAGTATTTAGTGACTTGGGTCACTGACATATTTTTTGAGTTGGTAAAGACAAACACTTCATTGCTGTTAATTATAATCAAGTCCTTGCCATTCTTCCATATAGAATGAATAAATGTTACTTTGTTAATGTCTAAAATCATACAACAAATGGGTTAACTTATTAACATATATACATGATAGCAACGATTATCTCTGGTTAGTGGATCCCTAGGTGCTTTTTGTTTTCTATTGTATACTCTTCTGTATTTTCCAAACATTCTACAGAGAGAATGTATTCTTTTCATAATAAAAAATTTTTAGGGGTGACATCAACAAGATGGTGATATAGGTTGTTCCTGACTTTGCTCCCCCTCATATAAAGAACCGTTCAAGAATAAAACACCACTGAGAGAATCCTAGAACACAAAGGTAAGGCTGAAAGCACCCCCTGCACCACACAGAGCAAGACAGACTGCACTAGAAGACAAAGAAGTGGCTACATGTTGACCACAATGGCCCCTCCTCCAGGATAGCACACCACCACATGAAGAGGTTTCCTCTGAGCCTCTGGAGCTTCCAGAGGGAAAAAGAGACCTAGGAGGGAAAACCAGTCATCCCCAGCATTGTAGGTCACTTTAAGGGAGCTCCTACTCTGATCTCATACCACGGGGATTGCAGAGGAATCTGCAGGGCCCAGCCACTGGGAATCCGTGATCAAGGGGAGAGGGGCTTACAACAACCAGCACAACAACCAGAAGTGCCCAAGTCGTCATCTCAACCAGGGGTTTTGCTCATCTGTAGAACCAAGACCAGACCACACTCTGACCAGGGAACTCTACAGATTACAGATCTGCCTGATTTGGTTCCTCAGATGTGTTCTGCCAGCCCTAAAGCTGGGCTTGCCCCAAGCCCAGGCCAAGGAGCTGAATCACAGCCCCACCTGCTGTACAGTGTCTTCTGGCTCCATCTGACCAGAAGCGCGGACAACTACTCCTAGAATTGTGTGGTCCAGCAGCCAGAGCAGAGAAGTGGACAGGCAGAGCTGATGGCTCCCAGAACAAAGCCAGTGCTGGCAGTGGAGTGTCCCCACACTACACATAGGCAGAGGGATTAATTCATAGCCAATACTGAGGGTAATTCCTGGCACCTCCCAATGAGAGAAGCTGTTGAGAAAATTCAGAGTAGCCTGAAGTAGCCCCTCCCCCTCCCACCCAGACAAAGGAGCTTCAACATAGCCATATCCCTGTGAACAGTGTGTTTCGACCCCATCTCATTAGCAGGGATGGTGACAACTCCTGGAAACCCCTGGAAACTCTGTGGCCCAGCAACACTCAAACCAAAAAGTATGTAGCAGAGCCAACAGTTTGACAAGAAAACCCAGCGGCCCTGTTCAGTGAGGGAACTTGGGATGTTGGTTGGCTTGAATTAAGACAACAAACAAACAGCTTTAGCAGCTTTAAAGCTGGTTCTCCCACTGCATCTGGGCATCTAATTCTAGCCCCCTCATTGCTGAATACAGCCTTCAGCCCATCTGACCAGAGAACCTAACACACAGGAAACTACATAGTCCATTCAACAGCACTACTTACTCTGGCACTGGAACAGAGAGCACAGCCGAGGCTTCCCCCATCTGCAGAGAAAAACCAGTGGCCTCACCTGACCAGGGAATTCAGTGTACACTCTGGCCCGATTTGAGTCCCTAAACAATGAGCGGTATAGGGCCTGGCTCCTGTCCTGTTGCCCTGCTAGGGCAGGGAAGCTAACTCATAGCCCCATCCAGTAATGAATAGAACACTCAGTCTCAACCATGTAATAAGCCTAACCTAAAAATCCAGGCAACCGCAGAGACCATCCTACAGCCTCACTTGGGTAGGGAACCAAACCAGCAGTTCTATCCAACTGTTCTCAGCCAGTGGCACAATCCCCCACCAAATCCTCAGCACTCAAACACTTACCTCACCCAAAAATAGACAACAGCTTGCCCCACCTGCCCAAAGACAATATCAAGAAATCCAAACAGAGCTGACTGGTGAAGAACTATCTCTGCCAAACTAAATCTGTAAAGACTAGAAAAGGAGTCTGATTACTCAAATGTACAAATACCAACATAAGGAATCAAGGATCATGAAAAAAAAAAAAAAGATCTTGAAAACTCAGGTAAATATGACACCACCAAAGAAAATTAATAAAGCTCCAATAATTAACTCTAAAGAAATGGAAGTCTATAAATTGTCAAATAATTCAGAATAATCCTCTTAAGAAAGTTTAGTGAACTACAAGAAAACACAGACAACTAAACAGAGTTAGGAAAACAATGCATAAAAAAACCCAAGAAGTTTGACAAGGAAATAGCAACCATCAAACAAATAAACAAAGGCTCCCCCCCACTTTTTTAAAACTTTTAAACTAGGATTAAGTGAATTATGCACCACTATTACTATATTGCAGAATCTAACTATACTATATATTTGCCATTATTGGTGAGATTTACATTACCTGTTTTTATGGTGTTAATTAGCATTCTTTTATTTTTGCTCAAAGATCTCCCTTTAGCATTTCTTGTAAGGCAGGTCTGGTGCTAATAAAGCCCTTCAGCTTTTGTTTGTTCAGGAAACTACTCTTTTGTTTCCTTTTTTTTTTTTAGATTTATTTACCTATTTGAGAGAGAGAACAGGGGAGGGGCAGAAAGAGAGAATCCAAAGCAGACTCTATGCTTAGCATGGAGCCCAACATGGGGCTCGATCCCGCGATCCTGAGATCACAACCTGAGCCCAAATCAAGAGTTGGATGCTTAACCAACTGAGCCTCCCAGGCGTCCCTTTATCCTTTTGTTTCTGAAGGACTTTGCTGGGTATAAAATTCTAGGTTGTCACTTCTTTTCTTTAGATATTTTGAATATGTCATCTAATTTTCTCTTGGCCTAAAAAGTTCTATTGAGAAATTTGTCAATAGTCTTATGGAAATTCCCTGGTATGTAACTTCTCTCTTTTCTCTTGCTGCATTTAAAATTCTTTGTCTTTGACTTTTGACAACTTCATTACAAAGTGTCTCAGCATAGTTCATCTGGGTTCAACCTACTTGGGATCTTTTGGGTCTTGTGGATCTGAATGTCCATTTCTTTCCCTAGGTTCTCTGACTGCTTTAAATATAGTTTCCGTCCTTTTCTCATTCTCTTCTCCATCTGGAATTCCCATAATGTGAATATTGTTTCTTCTCATTGTGTCTCATAATTCCCATAGGCTTTCTTCACTCTTTTTCATTCTTTTTAACTTTTGCTCCTCTGACTGGATAATGTTCAATATCCCTTTCAATGTCCTCTAGGTCACAAATTCTTTCTTCTGCATGGCTAAGTCTACTTTTGAAACTTTCTACTGCATTCTTCAGTTCAGTTGTATTTTTTAACTCTAGATTTCTGCTGTTTTTTGTTTTAGATGGTGCCTACTTTCTTGTTGAACTTGTTTATTCATGCATCGTTTTCCTAATTTTTTTTTTTAAGATTTTACTTATTTATTTGAGAGAGAGAGCATGAGAGGGGGGAGGGTCAGAAGGAGAAGCAGATTCCCCACTGAGCAGGGAGCCCAGTGTGGGACTCGATCCCAGGACTCCAGGATCATGACATGAGCCAAAGGCAGTCGCTCAACCAACTGAGCCACCCAGGCGCCCCTTGTTTTCCTAATTTGAATGCACACTAATGCAAGGAGGGTTCAACATATACAAATCAATGTGATACGCCACAATAATAGAATGAAAGAAAAGAATCATATGTAAATCTCAATAGATGCAGAAAAAGCATATGGCAAAATTCAATATCCATTCACAATGAACTCTTAACAAATCAAGCATAGAGGAGCATATCTCAACATAAGAAAGACTATATATGACAAGCCCACAGCTAATATCATACTCTATGATGAAAGGCTTAAAGCTTTCCCTATAAGATCAGGGTCCAGACAAGGATGCCTACTTTTACCACTTCTATTCAACATAGTACTGAAGTCCCACTAGAGCAGTCAGGCAAGACAAAAAAAGAAAGAAAGAAAGAAAAAGTATTGGAGTTGGAAAGAAAGAAGCAAAACTGTCTCTGTTGCATATGACATGATATATAGAAATTCTAAAGACTAAAAAAAAAACCTATTCGATCTAATCAATAAATTTTGTAAAGCTGCAGAGTCCAAAAATCAGTAGTGTTTCTATACACTAATACTGTTTTCTGAAAAAAGCAACAAAGAAATTGATCTCACTTATTATAGTATCAAAAACAATGAAATACTTAGGAATATATTTAACTAAGGAGGTAAAGATCTCTACTCTGAAAAGTATGAGACATTGTTGAAAGAAATCAAAGAATAAATGGAAAGGCATCCCTTGTTCATAGTTTGGAAAAAATTAATATTGTCAAATGTCAAAACTTAGCTAAAGTCATCTATAGATTCAGTGCAACCTCTATCAAGATTCCAATGGCATTTTTTTTATCAAAGTAGAAAAAACACTCCTACAATTTAAATCTTTTTTTTTTAAAGATTTTATTTATTTGAGAGAGAGAGAGAATGAGAGAGAAAGCACATGAGAGGGGGGAGGGTCAGAGGGAGAAGCAGACTCCCCGCCGAGCAGGGAGCCTGATGCGGGACTCGATCCAGGGACTCCAGGATCATGACCTGAGCCGAAGGCAGTCACTTAACCAACTGAGCCACCCAGGCGCCCCACTCCTACAATTTATATGGAACCACAACAGACCCCAAATAGCCAAAGAATTCCTGAGAAAGAACCAAGCAGGAGGCATCACACTTCCTAATTTCAAGCTATACTATAAAGCTGTGGTCATCAAAACAGTATGGTACTGGCATAAAAACAGACAAGTAGACCAATGGAACAGAATCAAGAGCCCAGAAATAAACCCAAGCATCTACAGTCAATAAATGACAAGGAAGCAAAGAATACTGATAGAGAAGAGACAATCTCTTCAATAAGTGGCACTGGAATAACTGGATATTCATATATAAAAGAAAGAAACTGGATCCATATCTTACAACACTCATAAAAGTTAATTCAAGATGGATTAAAGACTTAAATGTAAGACCTGAAATCATAAAATCCTAGAAGAAAACATAGAAGTAAAGTCCCCTGACATGGACTTTGGTCATGATTTTTTGGATATGACACCTTAAAGTACAAGCAACAAAATAAAAAACGAGTGGGACTACACCAAACTAAAAAGCTTCTGCACAGCAAAAGGAATCATCAACAAAGTGAAAGGAATACTTACAGAATGGGAAAAAATATTTGCAAGTCATATATCTGATAAAGAGTTAACATTCAAAATGTATAAAGAACTCATACAACTCAGTAGCCACCAAACAAATAACCCAGTTTTAAAAATGGGAAAAAGACCTGAACAGACATTTCTTCAAAGACATATGAAAGGCCAAGAGGTACATGAAAAGATGTTGAACATCACTAGTCATTAGGGAAATGCAAATTAAAACCACAGTGAGATGTCACTTCATGCCTGTTAGAATGGCCATCATCAAAAAGATAACAAATGCCAGTGCGAATGTGGAGAAAAGAGAACCCTTGTGTACCATTGTTGGTAGGATTGTAAACTGGTGCAGCCACTATGGCAAACAGTATGGAGTTTCCTCAAAAACTTAAAAAAATAGAACTACAATATGATCCAGCAATTACACTTTTGGAAATATATCCAAAGGAAATGAAAACTCTAACTCAAAAAGGTATCTGCACCCCCATATTCATAGCAGTGTTATTTACAATAGCTTAGACATGGAAACAACCTAAGTGTCACTGATGGATGAATGGATAAGGAAGTTGCGGATGTGGAGCTTACTTAAAAAAAGAGAAGTTGTGATTGATCTATATATCTATCTACCTATAGATCTATCTATATACTCAGCCATAAAAAATGAGAAAACCCTACCATTCGTGACAACATGGATGGACCGTGAAGGCATAATGCTAAGTAAAGTAAGTCAGAGAAAGACAAATACTGTATGAGCTCACTTATATGTGGCATATTTTTTAAAGATTTTTTTTTAAAATTGAGAGAGAGAGTGAGAACACAAGCAGGGGGAGGGGCAGGGGGAGAGGGAGAAGGAGCAGCAGACTCCCTGCTGAGCAGGGAGCCCATCATAGGATTCGATTCCAGGACCCTGGGATCATGACCTGAGCCGAAGGCAGACACTTAACTGGCTGAGCCATCCAGGCACCCCATACATGGCATATTAAAAACCAAAAAAACAGGGGCGCCTGGGTGGCTCAGTTGTTAAGCATTTGCCTTCGGCTCAGGTCATGATCTCAGGGTCCTGGGATCGAGCCCCGCATCGGGCTCCCTGCTCGGCGGGAACCCTGCTTCTCCCTCTCCCACTCCCCCTGCTTGTGTTCCCTCTCTAGCTGTCTCTCTGTCAAATAAATAAATAAAATCTTTAAAAAAAAAACAAAAAAAAACCCCCAAAAAACAATCTCCTAGAAAAAGAGATTGGACTTGTGATTACTAGAGGTGGAGGGTAAAGGGAGAAGGAATCAGAGGAAGGTGATCAAAAGGTACAGAGTTCCAGTGATACCATAAATAAGTACTAGGGATGTAATGTACAACAGGATGACTACAGCTAATACTGCTGTATGATATACAGGAAAGTTAAGATAATAAATCCCAAGAGTTCTCATCACAAGGAAAATGTTTTCCTTTTTTTCCTTTCCTTTTATTGTATCTATATAAGAAGATGGACATTAGCTTAACCTACTGTGGTAATTCATTTCACAATATATGTAAATCAAAGCAACATGCTGTTCCTTAAACTTATGCAGTGATGCATGTCAATTATTTCTCAGTAAAACTGGGGGGCAAAAGAGTAGTATAGATAAGTGAATTGTAGGGTACCTGGGTGCTCAGGCAGTTAAGCACTGCCTTCAGCTCAGGTCGTGATCCTGGGGTCCTGGGATGACGGCCCGCATTTGGCTTCCTGCTCAGTGGGGAGTTTGCTACTCCCTCTGCCCCTTCCCTGGCTGGTGCACTCTCTCCCCAGCCGCCCCCCCCCTTGCAAAAACAAATAAAATCTTAAAAAAAAAAGTGAACTGTAGTTATTTTCAGAATGGAATATCAAATGGAAATGAGAATATTAAAAACTACCAATATTCAAGGGCGCCTGGGTGGCTCAGTTGGTTAAGCGACTGCCTTCGGCTCAGGTCATGATCCTGGAGTCCCGGGATCGAGTCCCGCATCGGGCTCCCTGCTCGGCGGGGAGTCTGCCTCACCCTCTGACCCTCCCCCCTCTCATGTGCTCTCTCTCTCTCAAATAAATGAATAAATAAAATCTTTAAAAAAAAAAACAAACTACCAATATTCAAAACATGTGAATGAATCTCACGAGAATATTTAATAAATCAGATGTAAAAGCATAATGTGATTCCATTTATATAAAGTTGAAAAGTCTGCACATGATAACACACATTACAATTTTCTGTTTTCACAAGTTAGGATATCCTGAGGATGACAGTGTAGTAGCAGTGAGGGAACACGAAGGGGCTTCCTCGATGTTGATTATGTTCTACGATCTGAGTGCTGGTTACAAAGATGTAATCACTTTGTAAAAATTCACTTAGCTGTATACTTGTAATTTATGCACTTTTCTATATGTGTGTATTAAAAAATACTTCAAAATTTAAAAATTTAAAATTTATTATATAGTCTATATGTCAATAGCTACCATGTGAATAAATGCACAGGATAAAGACTAGAAGGACATGAGCCAAAGGTAGTCTTTCACTTATTCATTTGTTCATTCATCCAACAGATACTTATTGAGCACCTGCTATACCAGGTACGGTGCTGGGTAGTGGCCATGGCCAGGTACTGGGCACTGCTATCTCCAGGAGTGAATTTCTAGTGTTTTTTTCTTCTTCTTTTTGTATTTCTAAAAAGTTTTATTGTGAATATGTATTTACTTATAAAATAACAGGACATTATATATATTCATTTTTAAAAGATTGATAGAAGGACAAGAACCACATGATCCTCTCAATAGATGCAGAAAAAGCATTTGACAAAGTACAGCATCCTTTCTTGATTACAACTCTTCACAGTGTAGGGATAGAGGGTACATACCTCAATATCATAAAAGCCATCTATGAAAAACCCACAGCGAATATCATTCTCAATAGGGAAACACTGAGAGCTTTTCCCCTAAAGTCAGGAACACGGCAGGGATGTCCACTCTCACCACTGTTGTACAACATAGTACTAGAAGTCCTAGCCTCAGCCATCAGACAACAAAAAGAAATCAAAGTCATCTGAATCGGCAAAGAAGAAGTCAAACTCACTTTTTGCAGATGACATGATATTCTATGTGGAAAACGCAAAAGACCTCACCCCAAAATTGCTAGAACTCATACAGGAATTCAGCAATGTGGCAGACTATAAAATCTATGCACAGAAATCAGTGGCATTTCTATACATCAATGAGACAGAAGAAAGAGAAATTAAGGAGTTGATCCCATTTAAAATTGCACCAAAAACCATAAGATACCTAGGAATAAATCTAAACAAAGAGGCAAAGAATCTATACTCAGAAAACTATAGAATACTCATGAAAGAAATTGAGGAAGATACAAAGAAATGGAAAAACATTCCATGCTCATGGATTGGAAGAACAAATATTGTTAAAATGTCAATGCTACCTAGAGCAATCTACACATTCAATGCAATCCCTATCAAAATACCATCAACTTCTTTCCACAGAACTGGAACAAATAATCCTAAAATTTGTATGGAACCAGAAAAGACCCCGAATAGCCAAAGGAATGTTGAAAAAAAACCCAAAACTGGTGGCATCACAATCCCAGACTTCAAGCTCCATTACAAAGCTTTGATCATCAAGACAGTATGGTACTGGCACAAAAACAGACACATAGATCAATGGAACAGAATAGAAAATTCAGAAATGGGCCCTTAACTCTATGGTCAACTAATCTTCGACAAAGCAGGAAAGAATGTCCAATGGAAAAAAGTCTCTTCAACAAATGGTGTTGGGAAAATTGGACAGCCACATGCAGAAGAATGAAACTAGACCATTTCCTTACACCATACACAAAAACAGACTCAAAATGGATGAAAGACCTAAATGTGAGACAGGAATCCATCAAAATCCTAGAGGAGAACACAGGCAGCAACCTCTTCGACCTCGGCCGCAGCAACTTCTTGCTAGAAACATCACCAAAGGCAAGGGAAGCAAGGGCAAAAATGAACTATTAGGACTTCATCAAGATAAAAAGCTTTTGCACAGCAAAGGAAACAGTCAACAAAACCAAAGGACAACCTACAGAATGGGAGAAGATATTTGCAAATAACATATCAGATAAAGGGCTAGTATCCAAAATCTATAAAGAACCCATCAAACTCAACACCCAAAGAACAAATAATCCAGTCAAGAAATGGGCAGAAGACATGAATAGACATTTCTCCAAAGAAGACATCCAAATGGCCAACAGACACATGAAAAAGTGCTCAACATTAATCGGCATCAGGGGAATACAAATCAAAACCACAGTGAGATACCACCTCACACTAGTCAGAATGGCTAAAATTAACAAGTCAGGAAACAACAGATGTTGGCAAGGATGCGGAGAAAGGGGAACCCTCCTACACTGTTGGTGGGAATGCAAACTGGTGCAGCCATTCTGGAAAACAATATGGAGGTTCCTCAAAAAGTTGAAAATAGAGCTACTCTATGACCCAGCAATTGCACTACTTGGTATTTATCCCAAAGATACAAATGTAGGGATCCAAAGGGGCACCTGCACCCCAATGTTTATAGCAGCGATGTCCACAATAGCCAAACTATGGAAAGAGCCCAGATGTCCATTGACAGGTGAATGGATAAAGAAGATATGGTATATATATATATATATACAACGGAATATTATGCAGCCATCAAAAAAATAAAATCTTGCCATTTGCAGCAACATGGATGGAACTAGAGGGTATTATGCTAAGTGAAATAAGTCAGTCAGAGAAAGACAATTATCATGTGATCTCACTGATATGTAGAATTTAAGAAACAAGGCAGAAGATCATAGGGGAAGAGAGGAAAAATGAAACAAGATGAAACCAGAAAGGGACACAAACCATAAGAGGCTCTTAATCATAGGAAACAAACTGAGGGTTGCTGGACGGGAAGGATGGGGTAACTGGGTGAGGTGATGGACATTGGGGAGGGTGTGTTTTAATGAGCACTGGGTATTATAGAAGACTGATGAATCACAGACCTGTACCCCTGAAACAAAAAATACATTATATATTAAAAAAAATAGTAAAAAAAATTAAGAAAAAATGAATTAAAAAAAAGATTCTGATAGATCTATGGTTCAGAAAGGAGTGCATTGATATAATTGTGTAGCCATGTTGTAATAGATGAGTTTTTGAGATACTTTTTTTTTTTATCACTTCTTGGCCTTTTGGCTAAGATCAAGTGTTGAGATATTTACTTATTTTTGAAGTAACACTGGTATTCCCCAGAAAGCCTTTTCCATGCCCTTTGTAAAATGTATCCCTTTAGCAAACAGTAGCCATAATTTTTAGAAAAAAGTGTATTTTTATTAGTAAGATTTTATATTACCTTCAACATCTGCCTATCTAAATGTAAGTATGTATATTTTTTTTGAAGAGCAAATTTTTTATATGTGGTTATTTAATGTTATTTAAATACTTTAAAGGTTTTTTCAATAATAAGGCTTTAGGGTAATTAAAAAATATAAAAAATGTATAGTGTAAAATGAATTTGAATTTATATAAATACAAATTATCTATACCACGTCTTTTTGTGAATGAGATTTATCTTTAGATTTATCCTTTTCATTCTTTTTCTTCTGTTTTTCCTCTGCTTGTTTTTCAAAATAATCTTTAAGAAGATGGTTCAGCTGTGGTTCATACTGGCTTGCATGTTGTAATCCATCTTCCCTTCCTTAAAAAGATACAAAACATGAGACAACAGTATTTCATAGTGATCCCCTACTATTTTAGTCATCTCCCACAGTGGCAAATCCAGAGCTGTTCCTACCTGAACCACTTCAAGCACTAACTCAAAAGTCAGTTTCAATTCAAAATGCTTGAATTAAACATATTTTTACCTTACCTTCACAGTGTTGGATCACACGTCCCCAGAGTCGATTTTTCCGCAAACAGGATAAATTTCCCACGATCAATAAATGCCTCCTTCCTCTGGTCAATGCAACATTCATTCTTTTTTCTGAATCAATAAATCCTACTTGTCTTGTTCTTACACAGGACAGAATAATGATCTCCTTTTCAGCTCCCTGAAAAGCATCTACTGTGGATACATGCACAGCTTTAATATCAGGATGGTCAAAGTCCACGGCACTGAGTAAATGACAAAGCTATGCAGGAAAGAGGAAAGAGATCATACAGGGTAGGGACTATGAAGAACTTAAGACCTGAACCAATTCATAGCAGCCATTTTTATTTAACTGGTAGTGGATAATTTTCATTTTCATTTTCTTTTTTATGACTCACAAAGATTTGGTAGATAGTTTCTAAAATGATACATAAATAACTAGAGGACAATATAAATTAGGAAACAAAATCAAAAGTGATGATTTATCTATTGCTGGAGAATTCATCTGGATATGCTAATTCAGAGTTGATAAATAATAAAACAGATGAAAAATATTTTTTAAAAAAAGCAAAAACTAGTTAGAAGTAATTGGCTTATGCGTACATTAATATCTGGTATCTATCTTTGATTAATAAAATGAAATGATAATGAAAGTACATTTTGGAAAACAAAGATTGAATCCCATCTGTCTCAAAACACAAAGCATACACTGTATTTTCTTCCCTCTAATTTGTTTATTTGCATTTTTGCCCTAACAGCTGTAAACTGAATTTAATTAAACCTTGTTAGGTTTACATTTAATTATACAGAAAAAAAGCCAGACCAGACAAAAATCAGAATTTTTTTAATGTTAACTATACTCCCAAAAGTTTTTTAAGCACCAAACCAAACCACTACAAATGTAATATCAAATATTACAACATAAAATTATAATATTTAAGTATCATAACATGTAATACAAACCTTGTACATCTGGGATTTGTATAATGTTATCACCCCAATCATAGAGCCCGCTATTCCACTTGCAATCAGTGATTGAATCAGCTTGAGTGTAAAAGCAGCTTCTGCCACATTATGAAAGCTGTTATCTCTTTCAATCTGGAATAAGAAACAGATCCTAAATTATATTTCCCAGAAAGGCTATGGAAAAACCAAGAAAACCATATAAACAACAACAATAAAATTAAACCCGGAAACTAAACCATGCTGACTCTCATTAACATTAATGTCATTTACCTGTTCCAGTCCTTTAACGTTATAGAAACACAGGGTTGGGAGCCATTCCAATAAAGGGCTCCTCTCTGTTTCTGAAATGCCATTCATGAGGTTTCCTTCATAAAACAGATCATTAGAGATAGCACTGATTGCAGGGTGACAACGGTATTGGGTTCTCAACAGAACTGGCTTATGCCCCTAAGAAATTTAAATGCAGAAAAATAAAAAATTAAACCATTTTTTTTCTTAGGGAAAAAAATATTTTAAAATTTAAAAGTATCACCATATTGTGCTCTCAGTAAATGAATTACAACCATGAAATAGATTATAAATAGATTGTAAATGAATTACAAACATGAAATAGACTATAAATAAAATTTTTCTAATTACTAAAAATATTTTCATGGTAAACTATTATTATACCACAAAATTATAAAATATAAAACAGGTCAAATCTTCAAATTATTATCTAATAAGTTTGGCACCTAACATTATGCTTTCAGAATCTATGCAGAGTTGGCTTGACACTAAATTGAAAGGGAATCTTCAAAAAAAATTAGAAAGTGTTGTTGATAACTCATTTATTAATTTTCCCCCTTGGGCACAAGCCATCTTTCATTTTGAATCTTCAAAGAAGTTTCCAATTTTGTTAGTGCATCATAAAATCCACATTCCATCTACTTCAGGGCTTTTCTGGAACATGTTCTTTCTTTGCAAAATGTTCTGTAGGACTGTCTGAACATTTTAAATAACTACAAGTTACTCTAATAAAAGCACATAGTAAAAGGCAGGATTAATGATCACATAGACAAGGTATTTTTTATGGGAGAAAAACAGTAAGTAAAAAACCAATCCTCAATACTAATTAGGGCATAAGTTTGTGGATGAGTCTAAGTCAGTGGGCATTTGAAATCTCTGACAAAAATACACAATATGCTCAAAGTACAAAAATGCTCAAAGGCTCTGGGGCACCATGCTGGCTCAGCAGATGGAGCATGTGACTCTTAATCTTGGGGTTGTGAGTTCAAGCCCCAGGTTGGTTGTGGAGCCTACTTTAAAAAAAAAAAAAAATGCTCAAAGGACCATGATTTAGTACTAGAAAAAATGTTAGAGAAATGACTAAATTATAGTATATCCACATTACGTATTTGGTGATAAAACATATTTATGACAACAGTGATGATTACAAAGCTAGTTAGTAACACAGGGAAATGATTTATTATAATGCAAAGTTTTAAAAAAAAGGCAGGATAGAAACTATATGGTATGATCTCAATTTTGTAAAAAATATATATATTTTTTCCAGCTTTATTGTGATATTATTGACACATAACATTGTATAAGTTGAAGGTGTACCAGGAGTTGATTTGATACACTTATATATTACAAACTGATTATCACCACAGCATTAGCTAACAGATCTATCACATCACATAGTTACCACATCCTTTTTATAGTAAGAATATTTAACATATACTCTCCTGGCAATTTTCAAATATGTAATATAGTATTATTAACTATAATCACCATGCTGTTAATTAGATCCCCAGAACTTATTCATCCTATAACCAGAAATTTGTACCCTTTGACATCTCCCTTTTCCTACCTCTCTACCTCCCAGTTCCTGGTAACCACAATTCTACTCTTTGTACGAGGTCAGCTTTTTTAGATTCTATATACAAGCGATATATACTATTTGTCTCTCTCGGATTTATTTCACTTAGCGTAATGCTGTCAAGGTACATCCATGTTGTTGCAAATGGCAAGATTTCCCTCTTTTTTATGGCTGCATATTCCAATGTGTGTGTGAGCGCACATGCGTGTGTGCACATATCAAATATACATATTTTTATAGTTTATATATATACATATATTTGATATAAGCATATACCCCAAAGATAAAAGCTGGAAGGAACAATACTAAAATATTACAAAGGATTTTCTCTTGGGGGCAGTGAAGTTATTATAGATTTTTTTTTTTTTTTTTTACCTTTTAGTTTTATGTAGTTTCCACACTTTCTATCATGATTAGTAGATATTATTTTTATTTCTTTTAATTAATTCTGAACTAGTTCAAATATACAGAAAAGCAAAGAAAATATAATACTCATGTATGTACCACACAGATCTGACATTAGTATTTAGTCATTGTTGCTTCAGATCTCTTTTTTTTTTTTTTAAGATTTTATTTATTTGCGAGAGAGAATGAGAGACAGAGAGCATGAGAGGGAGGAGGGTTAGAGGGAGAAGCAGACTCCCTGCTGAGCAGGGAGCCCGATGTGGGACTCGATCCCAGGACTCCAGGATCATGACCTGAGCCGAAGGCAGTTGCTTAACCAACTGAGCCACCCAGGCGCCCCAGATCTCTCTTAAGACATAAAATGTGACATATCCAGATACAGCCCCCACCTCATCTATTTCCTCTGCCACCTTCTCCAGAAATAGCTCCAAACTAAATGTATCTTATGGCATTCCCATGCAAGTTCTATATGTTTACTACAGAGGCATGTATCTATGATTAATACATATTATTTGTTATGCTTTTGAAATTCACATAAATTGTATTTTACACTATGTAACCCTCTGCACCTTGCTTCTCTCAATATCCACTATGTTTATGAGAACTGTCTATATGGATCAAGTGAATTCACCTTAACTGTTTTATATATTCCATTTTGTAAATTCTATTCCATTTTATTCTGTGAATAAATCACTTTTAAGTCCTTTATTTGCCCTTTTAAAATTCCCTCTAAAAATCTACTCATATTTTAAAAGTCATCAACAACAAATAAGTGAAAGAGCAAAGAGCATAACAGCATGCATAGTATGCTAGCATTTGTTAAAAGGGGGAAAATATTTTATGTATTTGCTTACACTGGCATAAATTATCACTAGAAGGATACAAGAAAAAGATGACAGTTGCTTTGAGGGAGAGAAACTGAGTGGTTGGGGGACAGGAGTGGAAGGTGTCACTCTACTTTTTCGTTCCTCTTAAATTCAAATTCTGAATCATGTGACTATGTTACCTATTGAAAAATGTTTTAAGAACCTAAAGAATTTTTTTAATTAAGATATTTTAAAAGCCACTGGAAAGGTCTGATTCAAAAGAATCTGGACACTGACATTATGGAAGGGGTAGAAAGTTATGCAATTCAATTCAGTTACAATTAAAAGCTCAAGACAATGAAGCTTGAGTCCTCACAAAATTGAGTACAACTCAACTCAAAACTCAAATCAACTTGAAACTCAGTTTAAGGGGAAACTTCTGAAGAAAGTAGAATAAAACTGCCTTGGAGAATCCATTCTCTAATATCTAAAGGAACAACAAAATACTAAAATAACAAAATATTAAAAACAGCAAAGAAAAAATTCAGTAGCCATGCAACAAAGAAAGGTTTATAGCCAACCCAATGTCATAAACTTTAAAAAAGTACTTGTCACCAAGAAAGAAACAAAATTTTAAGTGGAAGGGAGAAATACAGTACAGATCTTCCTTGACTTATGATGGGGTAGCATCCTGATAAACCCATCATAAGTTGAAAATATTGTAAGTCAAAATGTATTTAATACAATCCTAAAGAAACAAACTAATTTTCTAAATAGTAACATTAAAGAATAAACTAAAAGCAGCAAAGAACAAATAGGATTTCTTCATAAAACTCACTGTAACCTAACTCAAAACTCTATGCAACTTCCAACTCAACGTAAGAGGAACAGTAGTAGAAAAGGCTTCACAGGTAATGAGGATGAAATTAAAGTAACATAAATGGAAGACAGATGAAGATACCCAATATAAGAATAACTGGGGGACCTCTGTTTTAGACTGAATGTGTCCCCCACCCAATTCCTATGTTGCAGCCCTAAACCCCAAAGTGATGGTATTTGGAGGTGGGGCCTTTGGAAGGTAATTAGTTTTGGTGAGGTCATGAGGATGAGGTCCTCATGATAAGATTAGTCTCCTTATACGAAGAGGAAGAGGCCAGAGTTTTCTCTCCACCATGTGAGGATATAGCCAAGAAGAGAGTTCTTATCAGGAACCAAATCTGAAGGTACCTTGACCTTGGCCTTCCCAGCCTCCAGAACTGTGAGAAATAAATCTGTTGGTTAAGCCATCCAATATGTGGTATTTTGTTATAGCAGGCTGCACAGACAAGCTACTGATAGAGAATTCCACAGGTAGAAAAAAAGCTTTCCTGAAACAAAGAAAGAAAAGAATCTCCACTTTGAGAGAACTTATATTACAGAATAATTAGTTACAGAAAGCTCCACACTGAGATATACTGTAGTAAATTTATCAATTTTAAGGTTATAAAAAGAGTTCTTGCATCCAGGTAGAAAACATAAATCATTACAAGGGGAAAATAATCAGGCTGGCCCTAAAATTCATAGTAATAGCAACAATTCAATAAGCCAAGGGGCCATTTACATTTAAAGGCAATAGACATTTGAAACAAAAGAACTCAGGAAAGTAGGCATCTATGAGCCATTCTTGAAAAAAAATGATGATGAAGTCCAAGGTACCCAGATGAATGAAGTACTGAATCTTTTAAATATAGAACTGATTCTAAATAACTGTACAAATTATGATTGTAGAACAAAAAGAATAATGATGTAACTAACAACAATAGGAATATGGGAAGGGATAAGAAAAGGGGGGAAAGCATGAGAGCACTAATATCTCTACCTTTCAGAGCAAAGAAATCAATCCATCTGTCTAAAATCTGTTAGAGGATCTTTTAGGAAAAAACATTTCTTATGGGTAAAGAAATATTTATTTGAAATTTCATCATTTCTAGTTTCATTTCAGTTTTTCTCCTCTCTTAAGAAAGTACAGATTATTGAAAGTTCAAACAGCAAGATAACCCCTTAAATGCAATTTAAACTAGCAAGAATGGGGGTGCCTGGGAGGCTCAGTTGGTTAAGTGTTTGCCTTCAGCTCAAGTCCCAGGGTCCTGGATCATGTCCCACATCGGGCTCCTTGCTCAGCAGGGGGTCTGCTTTTCCCTCTCCCTCTGTCCCTCCCCCAGCTTGTGCACGTGCTCTTGCTCACTCTCACTCTAATAAATAAATAAAATCTTTAAAAGGAATAAACTAGCACCAATGAAAAAATAAATTAATAATAATAAATAAGCTAGCAACAATGATAAAATTTTTCTTTTGGCAACAGATTTTCTATAATTCTTTTGGCTATAATATTTTAATCTTCTGCTTATAAAAACAGCTTGATTTAGATTATTGCATCAAAATAATAGTAATAATAAACAGGCAAGCAAATTGTGGTATATACATACAATGAAGTATTATTCAGCCATAAAAAAGTAATTAAATCATATAGACCAATGGAATAGAATGGAGGGCTCAGAAATAAACCTGCACATAGTCAACTGATTTTTGACAAGGGTGCCAAAACCATTCAAGGACAGTTTTTTCAACAAATGGTGCTGGGAAAACAGGGTATCTGCATGGAAAAGAAAAAAGTTGGTCTGTACATTATACCATATACAAAAATTAACTCAAAATGGATCAAGGAATTAAATGTAAGAGCCAAAACTATAAAACCCTTAGAAGAAAACATTGGGGGAAATCTGTATGATACTGGACTGGGCAACAATTTCATGGCTATGACACCAAAAGCAAAAGCAACATAAGAAAAAATAGATAAATTGGACTTCATCAAAATTACAAACTTTTGTGCATCTAAGGATACTGTCAAGGGGCACCTGGGTGGCTCAGTTGGTTAGGCATCCAACTCTTGATTTTGGCTCAGGTTATGATCTCAGGGTCGTGAGACTGTGCCCCATGTCAAGCTCTGCACTGGCCTGGAGCCTGCTTAAGATTCTTTCTCCCTCTGCCCAACCCACCACTTGCTCATGTGAGCACTTATCTGTCTCAAAAAAAGAAAAAAAAAAAAAGATACTGTCAAGAAAACAAAAGACTACCTAAGAATGGAAGAAAGTATTTGTAAATGATGTATCTGATAAGGGTTTAATATCCAGAAAATATAAAGAACACATACAACTCAACATCAAAAAACCAAACATCCCAATTCAAAATTGGGCAAAACACTTGAATAAGCATTTTTCCAAAGTGCTTTAAGCACATGAAAAAATGCTCAATGTCATTAGTCATTAGGGAAACCATAATGAGATACCTAATTCACACTCACTAGGAGAGCTATTATTAAAAAAACTCAAAAAAACAAATATTGGTGAAGATGTGGAGAAACTGGAATATTTTGTTGACAAATTGCTGTTGGGAATGTAAATGGTGCAGCTGATACGGACAACAGTTTGGTGGTTCCTCAAAAAGTTAAACATAAAATTATCAAGGATGTGGAGAAAAGAGAACCCTCTTGCACTCTTAGTGGGGATGCAAACTGGTGCAGCCACCCTGAAAACCATATGGAGGTTCCTCAGAAAGTTAAAAATAGAACTACCGTATGATGCAGGGTATTTGCACTTCCGAGTCTTTACCCCAAAAATACAAGAACACTAATTCAAAGGCATATATGCACCCCGATGTTTATAGCAGCACTATCTACAATAACCAAATTGTGAAAACGGCCCAAGTGTCCATCAACTGATGAATGGATGAAGAAAATTTGGTATATATACATATATACAATGCAGTATTATTACTCAGCCATAAAAAAAGAATGAAATGTTGCCATTTGCAATGACATGGATGGAGCTAGAGAGTATAGTGTTAAGCAAAATAAGTCAGTCAGAAAAAGATAAATACCATAGGATTTCACTTATATGTGGAATTTAAGAAACAAGACAAGTAAAGGGAAAAAAGAGCAGGGGAGGGAACCAAGAAACAGACTCTTAACTACTGATAACAAACTGATGGCTACTAGAGGGGAGGTTGGTAGGGGGATGAGTTAAATAGGTAATGGGGATTAAGGAGAGCACGTGTTGTGAGAAGCACCCAGTGTTGTATGGAAGTACTGAGTTATTATATTGTACACCTGAATTTTAACAAACTGGAATTTGAATAAAAACTTAAAAACAAAAAAGAGAATGGATTAAAAAAACCCATAAAAGCATTATATAACCCAGTAGTAGCACTTCTGGGTGTATAATCAAAAGAACTGAAAGCAAAGACTTGAACAGGTATTTGTATACCAATGTTCATAGCACCATTATTCACAATAGCTGAAAGATAGAAACAACCCAAATATCCATCCATAGATGAGTGGATAAATAAAATGGGGTATTACACACAATGGAATGTTATTTGGCTTTAACAAGGAATGAAATTCTGACACATACTACAACATGGATGAACCCTGAATGTATTATGCTAAGTAAATAAGCCAAACACAAAAGGACAAATACTGTAGGATTCTACTTATATAAAGCACTTAGAGTAGGCAAATTCATAGAGGAAGAAAGTAGAACAGAGGTTATCAGCTCAGGAAAAAAGCATATTAAACAATGGGTACAAAGTTTCTGTTGGGATAATGAAAAAGTTCTAGAAATGAGTAGGGTGATAGCTGCACTACATTGTGAATGTACTTTTAAAAAAACGTAATATAGCACTGACATATGCTACAGTGTGGATGAACCTCAAAAACACTGTGCTAAGTGACAGAAGCCAGGCACAAAAGGTCAATATTGTATAGATTCCAAGTTGTATGATATGAAAGTTGTAAACTGTATGATATAAAATCTCCTGAACAGATAAATCTATACAGACTGAAAACAAACTGGTGGCCAGGGCTGGAGGAAGGAGGGAATGGAGAATAACCGCTCAACAGGTATGGCGTTTTATTTTGGGGTGATAAAAATGTTTTGAAACTAGAGAGGGGTCGTTACACAGTACTGTGAATGTACTAAATGCCACTGACTTATTCACTTTAAAATGGTTAATTTTATGGTGAATTAGTTACCTCAACTTAAAAATATATTAATAATTAATTGAAAAAATTCTTTTAAATGTGAAGTAGTACCCTACAACAGCTCTACAATAGGGGACAGGGATAATAGAGACATTATAGAGTTTTTTAAACTTTGGAGCAAAAGCAATGTATTTACTACCCATTACTAAAGTACATGGGGGAAATATTCATTTTATAAAAAGGCATTTAAATTAAATTAATTTAAATTATCTTTAAGAGGGGTACTTTCTAAACAATTCCAGTTAAAATTATTTTAGGGCATAGAGTAGTTCTAATATTTTCATTTTCTATCAATCTACATAGTGTATAATCAATAAATGATAATTCTGTATGAATTTAGCAGTAGTACCATTAAGCAAAGCCGATCAAAAAGAGTTTGTTCCAATCCATTTTCATGAGCTGCATCAGAACCCTGAATAGTAGGAGGAAGCTGTTTGGGATCTCCAACAAGAATCAGCTTTTCACACTCAAACCTAAAAACAGAATTCCAAAAGTTAATCTAAGCAACAACAACAACAAAAAGCATGCATTCACATCACTTGTTGCACTGTTTTGTTTTTTAAAATTTATTTATTTGATAAAGAGAGAAAAAGCAGGGGTAGGGGAGCAGAGGGAGAGAGTGAGAGAAACTTAAGCAGACTCCTCGCTGAGCCCGGAGCCCAATGGGGCTCAACGGGGCTCGACGGGGCTTGATCTTATGACCCTGAAATCATGACCCTGAGCCTAAACCAAGAGTCAGAGGATTAACAAACTGTGCCACCCAGGTACCCCTTATTGCACTATTTTCTAGCATGTATTTCAAAGAACTGGAATACCACAGAGTTCTGGGAACTAGGGCACCTAGCTGGCTCAGTCAGTAGAGCATGCGATTCTTGATCTCTGGGCTGTGAGTTCAAGTCCCACACTGGGTACAGAGATTACTTGAAAATAAAAAATCTTAAAAAAAAAGTTCTGGGGCGCCTGGGTGGCTCAGTTGGTTAAGCGACTGCCTTCGGCTCAGGTCATGATCCTGGAGTCCCGCATCGGGCTCCCTGCTCGGCAGGGAGTCTGCTTCTCCCTCTCACCCTCCCCCCTCTCATGTGCTCTCTCTCATTCTCTCTCTCTCAAATAAATAAATAAAATCTTTAAAAAAAAAAAAAAGTTCTGGTAACTAACAAGGCTTAATAATGTTAATAAATGTATTAAAGGGATTTGAAGTTATTCAGTAAAAAATCCTTTACAACTTTTTTCCACATAAAATTTGCTAAATGTCTACCTGCCTCTGCATGGAATTAGCATTTTGCAGAACACATTTTGAGAAACAATGACTTTTAAATTTTGTAAGCTCAGAGGCTTTCTTAGAAGTCATTTGGCTTAGGGCGCCTGGGTGGCTCAGTTGGTTAAGCGACTGCCTTCGACTCAGGTCATGATCCCGGAGTCCCGGGATCGAGTCCCACATCAGGCTCCCTGCTCGGCGGGGAGTCTGCTTCTCCCTCTAACCCTTCCCCCTCTTGTGCTCTCTCTCTCACTCTCTCTCTCTAATAAATAAATTAAAAAAAAAAAAAAAAGAAGTCATTTGGCTTAAACTCTTATTTTAGAGGTGAAGTAAATTAGGCTCCTGGGGGCTAAATGTCTTTCTAAATAGAGGTAGGATATCATGGGAAAATGTCCAGTTTTTGTAGAAAAATCTATAGTGGAACCTTTAATCTAGTTGAGAAATCTGCAAGGTCCTAGGAGAATCCTAGCACTAGAGTTATCAAGGCTTTAAAAATTATGTAATCTGGGGTGCCTGGGTGGCTCAGTCAGAAAAGTGTCTGACTCTTGATTTCGGCTCAGGTCCTCATCTTGGGGTCCCGGGATCAAGCCCTGTGTGGGTCTCCGTGCTCGAGCCCTGTGTGGGTCTCCGTGCTCAACAGGGAGTCTGCTCTCTTCCTCTCCTTCCCCTGCCCCCACTTGTGTTCTCTCTCTCTCAAATAATCTTTAAAAAAAATTATGTGATCTACCACCAGGGAAATACAAATCAAAACTATAATGAGATACCACCTCATACTCGTTAGAATGGCTAAAATCAACACAAGAAACAACTGGATTGGTGAGGATGTGGAGAAAGAAGAACCCTCATGCACTGTTTGTGGGAATGCAAACTAGTACAGCCACTGTGGAAAACAGTATGGAGGCTCCTCAAAAAATCAAAAATAGAACTACCCTACGATCTAGCAATTGCACTACTGGTTATTCACCCAAAGAATGCAAAAACACTAATTCAAAAGGGGGGGAAATCGGAGGGGGAGATGAACCATGAGAGACTATGGACTCTGAGAAACAAACTGAGGGTTCTGGATGGGAGGGGGGTGGGGGGATGGGTTAGCCTGGTGATGGGTATTAAAGAGGGCACGTTCTGCATGGAGCACTGCGTGTTATATGCAAACAATGAATCGTGGAACACTACATCAAAAACTAATGATGTAATGTAGGGTGATTAACATAACATAATAAAAAAAAAAAGAAATACTCTTCCAAAAAAAAAAAACAAAACACTAATTCAAAGGGGTAATGCACCCTTATGTTTGTAGCAGCATTATTTATAATAGCCAAGATATGGAAGCTGCCCAAGTGTCCATTAACTGATGAATGAATAAAGAAGAAGTGGTATATATATATACAATGGAATATTATTCAGCCATAAAAAAGAATGAAATCTTGCCATTTGCAATGATATAGATGGAGCTAGAGAGTACAATCCTAAGAAAAGTAAATCAGTCAGAGAAAGACAAATACCATATGATTTCACTCATATGTGGAATTTAAGAAATAAAATACACAAAGGAAAAAATAAGAGACAAATCAAGAAACAGACTTTCAATTAGAGAAAACAAACTAATGGTTACCAGAGGGAGGCTGGGGGGGGTGTTAAATAGGTGATGGGGATTAAGGAGGACACTTGTGATGAGCACAGGGTGAAGTATAGAAGCGCTGAATCACTATATTGTACACCTAAAACTAATGTAACACTATGTTAACTAACTGGAATTAAAATTAAAACTTAAAAAAAAAAATTATGTGATCCAAATATCTCAACTGTGATCTAACAAAATTTTGACACATTAACCAACCCCCCTAAATTTTCCTCTGCATTCTCTTATTTATTTATTTTTTAATTATTATGTTGTTAATCACCATACATTACATCATTAGTTTTTGATGTAGTGCTCCATGATTCATTGTTGGCGTATAACACCCAGTGCTCCATGCAGAACATGCCCTCTTTAATACCCATCACCAGGCTAACCCATCCCCCCCACCCCCTCCCCTCTAGAACCCTTAGTTTGTTTCTCAGAGTCCATAGTCTCTCATGGTTCGTCTCCCCCTCCAATTTTCCCCCCTTCATTTTTCCCCTCCTGCTATCTTCTTCTTCTTTTTCTTTTTCTTTTTTTTAACATATAATGTATTATTTGTTTCAGAGGTACAGGTCTCTGCATTCTTTTAAATAATCAGTTTAGTATCTAAATTGCTAAGAATACTCACAAAAGTTTGGTAAGAGTTTGAAGTGCAAAATTATTTGAAATAATTGTGATATCTGAGTGCTTTTCAGAAAAGAAATTTTTAGGTTACCTTGCAATAGGAAGGAGAGAGGCCGGTTCAGTTATTTGACTACACTCATCCAGCACTACTACAGGAAATTTAAGATCATTCATGCATGGGAATGGGCAGGCTGCACAGGTAACTCCAACTACTCGCACCTTTAGTACAACAAGAATGTTATTAATTAACAACCTTTTGAGAAAATAAGATAATGTATTTACCAAAGAACTTGTAAATCTAAAATCAGAAATGAGCTGTCCTAATTACTGGCAATCAGGAATAACAGGTCACTTTATCTCCACATTTTTATTATTTCCACGTAGGAAATGGAAATCACAGAACATAGGCTACTTAAGCCACAAGTCCCTTAATAAGAACAAATAAAAGGCACAGTTTGATATTCACAAGGAAGGTATTATATTATCAGGGATTTAAAAAATATTAATGATGACATCAATATTTTATCCTTCTAAACAAAGCTGGATAAACGCAACATGCATTATTATCAACACAGGCCACAATTCTCCACAAAGAACAGTGAATATGCTATAAACTGTATTTTGCTTAACCTTCAATCACACTAGGATTTTGACTTATTTAAGAAAGTAAAGAATACTATTTCTAAACAACAGTAAATTAAAGTGTACTTGTGGCCTGTAAGCATATTTGAATCTTATAATTCTCAAATATTATAGCAGAATACCATTATTCTCAAGGCAAAAAGCCTGATAAAAAAGCTAATATTTAATCTCTGGAACTAAACATAAACAAGAGGAAAATCACTGAATTTTCTAATTAGATGTGTTCAATTGCCCTAGTAGTCTAATAGCTACAGACATACACACACACTCACATATATATACACACATACGCATACACGATTTTTTTTCTCTCCTAACAATCTGAAGTATAATTCCACTTTTTGGTAGCAAGGGCAGTCCACACAAACAGACCATATCTTTTGTCAACAAATGTGACTGACAAAAATATGCTTTACAAATTAAATACTGCCTCCATAGAGCCTGTGAAACAAGAAATATATACATTAATAATAACATTCATCACGTGTAACAGCCCTCTGTCAGTTTCCTTTTGTTAAAAACAAAAATCACAAAGCCACATTTATATTAGAAACTCCACACTTTTTGAATATTCAGCTCTTTTAAAATGATCCAGCAGAAGACACCACTGTAGTAAAATACACTGCTCATGGTACCACTCTCAAATATCATTCATTATTTAATTTCTGGGATTCTGGAAATTCAGCCATAAAAAAGAATGAAATCTTGCCATTTGCAATGATATAGATGGAGCTAGAGAGTACAATCCTAAGAAAAGTAAATCAGTCAGAGAAAGACAACCTTAGAATGAGAACCCGAAAGTTATGAACCAGGAAGAAGTTTTTTTAAAAGAAATAGCTAGGGGCGGGAGCCTGTGTAGCTCAGTTGGTTAAGCAACTGCCTTCGGCTCAGGTCATGATCCTGGGGTCCTGGGACTGAGCCCCACATTGGGCTCCCTGCTCGGCGGGAAGCCTGCTTCTCCCTCTCCCACTCCCCCTGCTTGTGTTCCCTCTCTCACTCTCTCTCTGTCCATTAAAAAAGAAATAGCTAGGAGCGCCTGGGTGGCTCAGTCGTTCAGCGTCTGCCTTTGGCTCGGGTCATGATCCTAGGATGGAGCCCTGCATCGGGCTCCCTGCTCCGCGGGAAGCCAGCTTCTCCCTCTCCCACTCCCCCTGCTTGTGTTCCTGCTCTCACTATCTCTCTCTGTCAAATAAATAAATCTTAAAAAAAATAAATATAATAGCTAATACAAAAACATAAAGAACTAAGCTTTCTTTAAAATATTATATGAGTATCTACTAATTTGTCATCATATTGCTAAGATTCTAACCCCAGAAGATATTTTATTATTGATCTAGGAAATAGCAATTAACTATGAAGCATTTTTAAAATTTAATTCTATTGTAAAGACATGTCACTTTAGAAATGTGTTAGCTCTGAATGCCTAATTGGACCTTGGAAATTTGTTAGACAAAACTTTTTAAAAAATGTTCCCTTTAAAAGAGTTTTCATTTGGGGCGCCTGGGCGACTCAGTCAGTTGAGCATCTGACTCTTGGTTTCAGCTCAGGTCATGATCAAGCCCTGATCCAGCTCCAAGCTCTGTAGGGAGGCTGCCTGAAGATTCTCTCCCTCTACCCCTCCCCTCACATGCATGTGCATGCACACACACATTCACTCACTCTCTCTCTTTAAAATAAATAAGTAATTTAAAAAAATAAATAAAAGAGTTTTCATTTGTGAACAGATAATACCAATGAACAATAGATTATGCTATCTGGGCTTTCACTTGGAAAATAATAATAATAAAAAAAGAAAATTATCAAAGAAATCATTAACAATTATTCTTACATATCAATATTATGTTGGATAAGTGAGTAAAATGGTAAGTAATTTACATAAATGACTAATTTGCATTAATTGAACACAGTCAAACTAAGCCCTTCTGGATTTAGTTGGGGAGAAGAAAGTAGAGTTAACTCTATAACTCAAAATAATAGAAAGCTAGTCTGAAACCTGAGGACTTCTGTAATCAAAACTTGTAGATTGGTTATTATTTCCAATTGCTCTCTCTCTCCCTGTAAGAGTATTACACATCCACATTCTTTGCCATGTGACTTTGCAGTACTTCTCACCAGAGAAGTAGGGGGAGTGTATTTCCCTGTCCCACTAAATATTAGGCATGGCCATATGACTTTTTGCAGCAAATGGAATATTAGCAGACATGACATGAACAAAAGCTTTAAATGTATTTGTGTGATCTAGGCTTCCTTCTTGCACTTCTGCCATCTGTCAGGAGAAGACCATCATGCCATAAGCAAATGTTCTCAGAGTGAGAGATCTGAACCATAGCCTCAAGCTGGGCCGTGCCAACTGATCTTTAGAGTCATAAGTTTGTTGTCTTAAAGTATTGAGATGTTTGTTAAGCAGCAATATTTCTGAAAATAGCTACATAATATGGGGATCCAAGTATGTTGATTTTTCCAAATCTCTTGCAGAAAGTAACCAATGTCCACATAGTCCAAGAAGTCAAGAACCCTCTTTTCTTCCCTTCCTCTTTCTTTTCCTCAAGCTCTCCTTTCACTGGAGGAAGCTACTGATTGACTTCTTTCTCATCAGCTACCAGCTAAAGGAAGCCGCCCCGGATCAGAAGCTGATAAAGGGGATACAGCTACTTGTTACAGCTTGGGATCCTGTGTGTCCAGTCTTGGCTTCCAATACTTAGAAGCAAGTGTCTGAGCCTCCTAGATTCTCAGATATAGACAGACCCTGAAAGGCTTGGCTTTCTAGGGAGGCATTAAAGACAAATTTCACTTGGGTATTTTGTCCAGGGTCAGACCTTCTTTTCCTTCCCCATTGCACCTAAAAAAAAACCAAGTTTCATTTTAACTTTCCAGGAAGTCTATTCCCACCTCTTCTCTTTCCTCTTTAAGCTTATAAAAAGATCTACAAATACGGAAAAGGAGAGAGGATAACTCAGTCATGGTAAGTTGGATCTGTTCGCAAATTTGAAGAATGTTTTATAAGATAAAAATATGCACTGGATAGACATACACACACTTTATTTGAATCTAAGCTATCACAGTCATTTGTTTTATTTAAAGGAAATATTCTCCATCAACAGGAATAAAAGAATTTTGAGTAGTATATATAAATTAAGAAACAAACTTACCTGCTTCAGCAGGGTTTTATTGGTCCCCAGTTTATGCTGTTCAATACTTTTTCTGACATAGACCCTTTCCAGAGGAGTCAAGTCTTCTTTCATTAGTGCATGTAGTTCTTTCAGTTGTTCATTTTCATTTTCTGAGGCATGCAAACTTAAAAAGAATTACTTAAAAGAATATCCCTTTTTATCCCATTTTCACATTATAAAAAAGTAAAATACAGATTTTCTAAGTTAACCAAAAAAAATAAAGCTTTTCCACTCTTCTTCAAAAACCAAATTTAAAATTATATAAAATTATTATACTTTTTTTAAAAAAAGATTTTATTTATTTATTTGACAGAGAGACAGCGAGAGAAGGAACAAAAGCAGTGGGAGTGGGAGAGGGAGAAGCAGGCCTCCCGGTGAGCAGGGAGCCCAAGGCGGGGCTCGATCCCAGGACCCTGGGATCATGACCTGAGCAGAAGGCAGACACTTAACGACTGAGCCACCCAGGCGTCCCAGAATTATTATACTTCTTTGAGCACTCTGACTTTTGGAATTCAGTGTTCTTACCTATAAGGTAAAATTGGCTTGGCAATCTTCCTGACACTCCCAACTCTGACGAACTTTTCAAATCCAAGACTGAGAAGGCTTTAAAGAAAACAAGGTAAAATAGATTCTGATTATTTAGAAGAACTTATAAAGCAAAGTTTACCTAATATTTATGTTATTAAAATTAATTTTATGTAACAGTGTATTTTATAGTTATAGAATTCAATCTGATATGCCTAAACTCAGTAAATGCAATGTAGCTAAGACTTTTTTATATAATACATTTTATAGAGAATTTTAAAATTATATTGAAGGTTCATTAAATGTTTATAAAATAGTGATGTCAGTATTTATCACAAATAAAACTGTCTCTAATGACATAATAATATGGAAAACAATAGCTACCATATACGTAGCATCAGGATTTATTAGGAATGCATACCTTATTTTTACATACACTATCTCACTTAATACTCATTTCAGCTCTGCAGGGTAGTATCTAATCTTAGAGATGAGGACTCCAAAAGTGAGGAATTTTGCTGAGGCCACAGAGCTAATAAGTAGAGTCAGCCATGATTCAACCAAAGCAAGTCTGTCTACCTTCAAAGGCTATGATCATTCTTCTACATACATCACCCCCAATTAGGGCTTTGTGAATAAGCAACTCTCATCTACCTTTCCCTCTCATGTATCTTACAGCTCTGGTTCTAGGCTAGAAACAGAGTAGAGAGCTCAATGAATATCCAGTCCTCTACAACATCTGTCACCTCAAATGGGAATTTAAAGAGTTACAACACTAAATAAACTATAGCTTTCCACACATAGTCTTCCTAAATAATTTTGAAGCAGTTTGTTTAATGTCAATGGATGGATAGATTTCAACTTCTGTGTATTTCATAGTCCTCATCCTGGAGACAGTCAGCTACTTTTCAGTCTCAAAACACAGATTACACGTTTTCAATGCAATTTTATGTTAATTTTTTTATAATAGAGGGTGCAGTATCCTCATCATACCACTAAAATAGGGTAAAAAGTATGTTTTGGGGCACCTGGGTGGCTCAGTCAGTTAAGCATCCTCTTGCTTTGGGCTTAGGTCATGATCTCAAGGTCATGAGATGAGCCCCACCGCAGGCTTCACACTTAGCGTGAAGTCTGCTTGTCCCTCTCCCTCTGCTCCTCCCCATGCCTCGAGTGCTCTCTTTCTAAAATAAATAAAATCTTTTAAAAAAAAAAAAAGTACATTTCATTTCTTCTCAAGAAACTCTTTGTCCCATCCTGTCCATTACAGTCAGAGCACATTGTCGAAAGGCACTGCTAAATGTTATTTTAATGTGAAGAAGTGTGTGAGTCTAGCCTATATGAAGTTGAGGTGTATATCCTAATTATAAATCCATACTTCTCAGGTCCTTATCAGAGGCTTAAACATTGAAGAATTTCTCCTAAATGTTTTAGTATTCAGTACTTACCTTCCTTCTTCATTCTACTTTTGTGATTTTTCTAACTTTTCTAACAGCCTACAGTTAAAATTTTCATCTCAAGCTGAGCAATCTAAACCTTTTCCTGTTTAGCCCCCAAGTAACTCCTCATTGTCTTGAATCAAAAAATATATTCAGTCTCTGTTTTAGATATTTAAGTCCTAATAAAGACTTAAAAAATATTTATATCTTGGGGTGCTTGGCTGGCTTAGGCAATAAGCATGCAACTCTTGATCTCGGGGTTGTGAGTTCAAGCCCCCACTGAGCACAGAGCTTACTTAAAAAAAAAGTTTAGGGGTGCCTGGGTGGCTCAGTCAGTTAAGCACTGACTGTTGATTTAGACTCAAGTCATGATCTCAGGGTAATGGGATTGAGCCCTGCATCTGGCTCCTCATTCCTCGCTCACTGTGCAGCCTGCTTAAGACTTTTTCTCTCCCTCTGCCCCTCCCTTCCCCCCCAACACACGCACACGTGGTGTGCATGCTTTCTCTCACTCTCTCAAATAAATAAATAAATCTTAAAAAAAAAAGTTTATATCTTTTATTCTAGGCCTAAGACTTTTTCATAAGGAAAGAATCAGAAATGGAGACACATTTATATTTAAGGATTTTTATCACAATATTATTTGTAATGGCAAAAATCTGAAAAATGTTTACTGATCAAAATTGCTTAATTAGGAGTGCCTGGCTGGCTTAGTCAGAGAAATGTGGGACTACTGATCTCGGGGTCCTGAGTTCAAGCCCCATATTGGGTGTAGAGATTACTTAACTAATAAAACTTTAAAAAAACAGCTTAATTAAAGTATAAGCAGGGGAGGGGGGAAAGATGGCGGAGGAGTAGGGGACCCTATTTCAGCTGGTCCCCGGAATTGAGCTGGGTATCTACCAAACCACTCTGAGCACCCACGAAACCAGCCTGAGATGTAAGAAGATCTGGATCTCTACAAACAGAATATCGCAGGCAGTTGGTTTTGAGGTATGAAGCGGGGAGCCGTGATTCTGTGGGCAGATATCGGAGGATAAACGGCAGCGGGAGGGTGCCTGGCCGTGGGGCTCCTACACCGCCGGTGAGTGACAGCCTCGTGCACTGAGGACGGGCACAGACTCACAGACGGGTAGTGCCGGGAAAGGACTTTAGGGCAGCCCCCGGGGTGGAAACCCAGAGTGACGGAGTCGCGCGCACGCGAACTGCAGCCGCCAAGACGGAAACCCGGTGTGCTGGGGTCACGCCTGCAAACTGCAGCCACCTGGACGGAAACCCGGAGCGGCGGGGTCGTGCCTGCGAACTGCAGCCCCTGGGGCAGAAACCTGGAGCGGCGGAGTTGCGCGGGCACGAACTGGGAGCGGCTGGCGGTTTTAAAAGCACAAAGGGCAGAGACGTGCCCTGACCTGGAGGCAGGACTGGGAGCGCTGCGGAGGGGCACACAACCCAGGATGCTGCGGTTTAGAGCAGCACGGACACAAACGGAGACAGTGTGGCCTGGAGAGCTCACTGAAGAACAGACTGCGGTCTCTCTGCTCTGAGGCAGAGGGTTGGAAATGGTCTCTTCTGCTCTGACTCGCGGAAGAGACGTGGAAAGCCGCCAGGGAAAGGCGCCAGAGAACAAAAGCCCCAAAACCTGATTCCCACTGAGCCCATCCCCTGCCACAGGGGCACAGGGCAACTCCGCCCAAACAGGGTTGCCTGAGTAACAGCGCGGCAGGCCCCTTCCACAGAAGACAGGCTGGGAAAACAAGAGGCCAGCAACCCTAAGGTCCCAAGAAAACAGGTGCATCTTGCTTGGGTTCTGGTCAATAATCTGGACTCTATACATTCCTTCAAACACCCATCAACAGAATGACTAGGAGGAGGAGCCCCCAAAACAGAAAAGACTCAGAGATTATGACTTATGCTGCAGATTTACAAATGGATGCAGATATAACCAAGATGTTGGAGATGGAATTCAGGCTAGCAATTGTGAAGACAATGGCTAGAATGGAGAAATCAATTAATGGCAACATAGAGTCTCTAAGGGCAGAAATAAAAGGTGAATTGGCAGAACTTAAAAATGCTATCAATGAGATCCAATCCAATCTAGATAATCTAACAGCTAGGGTAACTGAGACAGAAGAGAGAATAAGCGACCTGGAAGACAATATAATAGATAAAAAGGGAAAAGAGGAGGCCAGGGAAAAACAACTCAGAATCCATGAAAATAGAATCAGAGAAATAAGTGACACCATGAAGCGTTCCAATGTCAGAATAAATGGAATCCAGGAGGGAGTGGAGAGAGAGAGAGGACTAGAAGATGTATTTGAGCAAATCATAGCTGAGAACTTCCCTAATCTGGGGAATGAAACAAACATTAGAGTCCTAGAGGCAGAGAGGACCCCTCCTAAGATCAACGAAAACAGGCCAACACTCCGGCATGTAATAGTAAAACTTGCAAATCTTAGAACCAAGGAAACCATCTTAAGGGCAGTTAGGGGGAAGAGATTCCTTACGTACAGAGGGAGGAACATCAGAATAACGTCAGACCTATCCACAGAGACCTGGCAAGCCAGAAAGGCCTGGCAAGACATATTCAGGGTACTAAACAAGAAGAACATGCAGCCAAGAATACTTTATCCGGCAAGGCTTTCATTTAGAATGGATGGAGAGATGAGGAGCTTCCACGACCGGCAGAAGCTGAAAGAATATGTGACCACTAAGTCGGCCCTGCAAGAAATATTAAGGGGGGTTCTATAAAAGGAGAAAGACCCCAAGAGTGATATACAACAGAAATTTACAGGGACAATCTATAAAAACAAAGTCTTCATAGGCAACATGATAACAATTAATTCATATCTTTCAATAATCACTCTCAACGTGAATGGCCTAAATGCTCCCATAAAACGGCACAGGGTTGCAGACTGGATAAAAAGACAGGACCCATCCATACGCTGTCTGCAAGAGACTCATTTGGAACCTAAAGATACAACCAGACTGAAAGTGAAGGGATGGAGATCCATCTTCCACGCCAGTGGACCTCAAAAGAAAGCTGGGGTAGCAATTCTTATATCAGACAAATTAGATTTTAAACTAAAGTCTGTAATGAGAGACACAGAAGGACACTATATCATTCTTAAAGGTTCTATCCAATAAGAAGATCTAACAATTGTAAATATCTATGCCCCCAACATGGGAGCAGCCATCTATATAAGCCAACTGTTAATCAAAATAAAGAGTCATATTGATAACAATACGTTAATTGTAGGAGACCTCAATACTCCACTCTCAGCAATGGACAGATCATCTAAGCAGAAAATCAACAAGGAAACAAGAGCTTTGAATGATACATTGGACCAGATGGACCTCATAGATATTTACAGAACATTCCACCCTAAAACAACAGAATACTCAGTCTTCTCGAGTGTGCATGGAACTTTCTCCAGAATAGACCACATACTGGGTCACAAATCAGGTCTCAACCGATACCAAAAGTTTGAGATTATTCCCTGCATATTCTCAGACCATAATGCTCTAAAACTGGAACTCAATCACAAGAAAAAATTGGCAGAAATTCAAACACTTGGAAGCTAAAGACCACTCTGCTCAAGAATGTTTGGGTCAACCAAGAACTCAAAGAAGAACTTAAACAATTCATGGAAATCAATGAGAACGAAAACACATCAGTCCAAAACCAATGGGATACTGCAAAGGCGGTCCTAAGGGGGAAATACATAGCCATCCAAGCCTCACTCAAAAAAATAGAAAAATCCCGAATTCACCAACTAACTCTACACCTTAAAGAACTAGAGAAAAAGCAACAAACGACGCCTAAGCCACGCATTAGAAGAGAATTAATTAAAATTAGAGCAGAAATCAATGAATTAGAAACCAGAAACACAGTAGATCAGATCAATGAAACTAGAAGTTGGTTCTTTGAAAGAATTAATAAGATCGATAAACCACTGGCCAGACTTATCCAAAAGAAAAGAGAAAGGACCCAAATTAATAAAATTATGAATGAAAGGGGAGAGATCACGACTAACACCAAGGAAATAGAAACAATTATTAGAAATTATTATCAACAACTATATGCCAATAAACTGAGCAATCTGGATGAAATGGAGGCCTTCCTGGAAACCTATAAGCTGCCAAGACTGAAACAGGAAGAAATTGACAACCTGAATAGCCCAATAACCAGTAGCGAGATTGAAGCAGTGATCAAAAACCTGCCAAAAAACAAGAGTCCAGGGCCTGATGGATTCCCTGGGGAATTCTACCAAACATTCAAAGAAGAAATAATACCTATTCTACTGAAGCTGTTTCAAAAAATAGAAACAGAAGGAAAACTTCCAAACTCATTCTATGAGGCCAGCATTACCTTAACCCCCAAACCAGGCAAAGACCCCATCAAAAAGGAGAATTTCAGACCGATATCCCTGATGAATATGGATTCCAAAATCCTCAACAAAATCCTAGCTAACAGGATCCAACAATACATTAAAAGGATCATCCACCACGACCAAGTGGGATTTATCCCTGGGATGCAGGGGTGGTTCAACATTTGCAAATCAATCAATGTGATAGAACACATTAATAAGAGGAGGGAGGAGAACTATATGATCCTCTCAATTGATGCAGAAAAAGCATTTGACAAAATACAACACCCTTTCCTGATTAAAACTCTCCAGAGTATAGGGATAGAGGGAACATTCCTCAAGCTCATAAAAGCCATCTATGAAAAACCCACAGCGAATATCATCCTCAATGGGGAAAAGCTGAGAGCCTTTCCCTTAAGATCAGGAACACGTCAAGGGTGCCCACTCTCACCACTGTTGTTCAACATAGTACTAGAAGTCCTAGCAACAGCAATCAGACAACAAAAAGAAATAAAAGGTATTCAAATTGGCAAAGAAGAAGTCAAACTCTCTCTTTTCGCAGACGACAGGATACTTTATGTGGAAAACCTAAAAGACTCCACCCCCAAATTACTAGAACTCATCCAGCAATTCAGTAATGTGGCAGGATACAAAATCAATGCACAGAAATCAGTTACTTTCTTATACACTAACAACGCAACTGTAGAAAGAGAAATTAGAGAAACAACTCCATTTACAATAGCACCAAAAACCATAAGACACATCGGAATAAACCTAACCAAAGAGGTAAAGGATGTATACTCTAGGAACTACAAAACGCTCATGAAAGAAATTGAAGAAGACACAAAAAGATGGAAAAATATTCCATGCTCATGGATCGGAAGAATAAACATTGTTAAAATGTCTATGCTACCTAGAGCAATCTATACCTTCAATGCCATCCCAATCAAAATTCCAATGACATTTTTCAAAGTGCTGGAACAAACAATCCTAAAATTTGTATGGAATCAGAAAAGACCCCGAATCGCCAAGGAAATGTTGAAAAAGAAAAACAAAGCAGGGGGCATCACGTTGCCCGATTTCAAGCTATATTACACAGCTGTGATCACCAAGACAGCATGGTACTGGCACAGAAACAGACATATAGACCAATGGAACAGAATAGAGAACCCAGATATGGACCCTCAACTCTATGGTCAATCTTTGACAAAGCAGGAAAAAACATGCAATGGAAAAAAGACAGTCTCTTCAATAAATGGTGCTGGGAAAATTGGACAACCACATGCAGACGAATGAAACTCAACCATTCTCTAACACCATTCACAAAGATAAACTCAAAGTGGATGAAAGACCTCAATGTGAGACAGGAATCCATCAAAATCCTAGAGGAGAACATAGGCAGCAACCTCTTTGACATCGCCCACAGCAACTTCTTTCAAGATACATCTCCAAAAACTAGTGAAACAAAAGCAAAAATGAACTTTTGGGACTTCATCAAGATCAAAAGCTTCTGCACAGCAAAGGAAACAGTCAACGAAACAAAGAGGCAACCCACAGAATGGGAGAAGATATTTGCAAATGACACTACAGATAAAAGGGTGGTATCCAAGATCTATAAAGAACTTCTCAAACTCAACACACAAAAAACAAATAATCAAGTAAAAAAGTGGGCAAAAGATATGAAAAGACACTTCTCTGAAGAAGACATACAAATGGCTAACAGACACATGAAAAAATGTTCATCATCATTAGCCATCAGGGAAATCCAAATCAAAACCACACTGAGATACCACCTTACACCAGTTAGAATGGCCAAAATGGACAGGGAAAGAAACAACAAATGTTGGAGAGGTTGTGGAGAAAGGGGAACCCTCTTACACTGTTGGTGGTAATGCAAGTTGGTACAGCCACTTTGGAAAACAGTGTGGAGGTTCCTCAAAAATTTAAAAATAGAGCTACCCTATGACCCAGCAATTGCACTACTGGGTATTTACCCCAAAGACACAGATGTAGTGAAAAGGGCCATATGCACACCAATGTTCATAGCAGCAATGTCTGCAATAGCCAAACTGCGGAAAGAGCCAAGATGCCCTTCAACAGATGAATGGATAAAGAAGATGTGGTCCATATATACAATGGAATATTACTCAGCCATCAGAAAAAATGAATACCCAACTTTTACATCAACATGGACGGGACTGGAGGAGATTATGCTAAGTGAAATGAGTCAAGTAGAGAAAGTCAATTATCATATGGTTTCACTTATTTGTGGAACATAAGGAATAGCATGGAGGACATTAGGAGAAGGAAGGGAAAAATGGGGGGGGTGGGTGGAATTGGAGGGAGAGATGAACCATGAGAGACTATGGACTCTGAGAAACAAACAGGGTTTAGAGGGGAGGGGGGAGGGGGGATTGGTTAGCCTGGTGATGGGTATTAAGGAGGGCACGTACTGCATGGAGCACAGGGTGTTATATGAAAACAATGGATTGTGGATCACTACATCAAAAACTAATGATGTATTGTATGGTGACTAACATAACATAATAAAATTAAAAAAAAAGTATAAGCAGATCCTTGCATATGACAGAGCTAAGAAAAATTATATTTTCTAAGAGGATTTGATACCATAATCTTTTTTTTAAGATTTTATTTATTGGGGCGCCTGCGTGGCTCAGTCGTTGAGCGTCTGCCTTCGGCTAGGGTCATGATCCCAGGGTCCTGGGATCGAGCCCCGCATCAGGCTCCCTGCTCCGTGGGAAGCCTGCTTCTCCCTCTCCCACTCCCCCTGCTTGTGTTCCCTCTCTCGCTGTGTCTGTCAAATAAATAAATAAAATCTTAAAAAAAAAAAGGGAGATTTTATTTATTTATTTGAGAGAGAGATAAGAGTGTGAGAGCAGAGGAGGGGCAGAGGGAGAGGGAGAAAGAATCTGAAGCAGACTCCACACTGAGCACAGGGCCCCATGCAGGGCTGGATCCCACAACCCTGAGATCATGACCTGAGCTGAAACCAAGAGTCAGACGTTCAACCAACTGCGCCACCCAGGCACTCCAATACTTAATCTTTATGTGAAAAAAACAGGACACAAAATAAATAATACATTATGTTGAATGCTAAGTTTGGAAAATAAATGAGTATGTGTGTATGCACAAAAAATCTCTAAAGAAATATATTATCCGTATAGTCTGCATATTTTCCACCTTAAGCATTCATTTATGTAATTATAAAAGCTAATTTTTAAAAAGCCTACACATTTTGAAATAATGAGTTATTTCTCCTAATCAAACTTTTGTCATTTATGTCAAAATTCAGATAATTAAACATTGAGATATTGGTAAAATATATACTATTTTCTTTGCATTAAAAAAAATTTTTTTTAAGACTGTATTTATTTTATTTTAGAGACAGAGAGAAAGAGAGAGAGCGGGCATGCGAGTGTGGAGAGGGGTAGAGGGAGAGGGAAAGGAACAAGCAGACTCCACAATGAGGGTGGAGCCCAATGAGGGCTTGATCTCATGACCCTAAGATCATGACCTGAGCCGAATCTAAGAGTCAGATACTTAACTGCTTAATTGACTGAGCCATATAGGTGCCCCTTTCTTTGCATTTTTAATAAAATTTTACACAATCACAAAAATTTTATACCTGCAGGACAGATTGTGATTATCTTCCTTATATCCCTCTTATTAAAATCAAAAACTTAATTTGACTAAACTGATCAGCTATTTTACTATTATATGCTCATACAGACAGGTATATAAGAGAATAACCTATAAGTTGGTTCTGCGATTTTAGCCTACTTCCAAGGTTCTTGAGTCAGAGACAAAGGATTTTTATTCATGGCACAGGAAACAGCATAAGCATCCACAAATATGCACTGGTTTCCCTTGGCCCCCAAGTCCAGTGGAAAGATACAGAAGGTCCAGATGGATGCCTGCACATGCAATGTGCTGAGCTGCAGAAAAGAACACTGAACTTGGAGAGCCACTATTCTTATAACAATCAGCAAGCAAACCTGCTCTTTGTCCTGGAGGGAGATACTACCTTGTCAGTCAAGGTTGCTTGCTGCAAACATAACACTGAGAAATGTCTTGGGTAATAGTGGTCAGGGCCTTGCATCCTTAGCATCCCAGTAGGGATGCTCAGGGTCCCAGAGCAGATCGCCTCCCTCAACAATATACATTTTAGTCTTACATGACTGAACTTTTTAGTGAGTATCTTATCTTTGTGCCAAAATGGTCAGGTTTGGTATTTGATTTTATCCTACTTACAACCTAATAAACTTAGTTTATTACTGTTTCATTGATGCTGGCTCTTGAGTCAGAGACTAAGGCCTGGAATTTTTGACATACCCAGCAAAAATGTGCATGGACACTCAGGGCCCATGATGGATTGCCTCTCTCAACAATAACCTAAAATATTAACTACTGGGCACCTGGGTGGCTCAGATGGTTAAGCGTCTGCCTTCGGCTCAGGTCATGATCCCAGGGTCCTGGGATCGAGTCCCACATCGGGCTCCCTGCTCCTTGGGAGCCTGCTTCTCCCTCTGCTTCTCTCTCTGTCTCTCATGAATAAATAAATAAAATCTTAAAAAAATAAAAATAAAAAAAAATAAAATAAAATATTAACTACTTAGGAGTGCCTGGTTGGCTCAGTCGGAGGAGCATGTGACTCTTGGTCTTGGGGTCCTGAGTTCAAGCCCCACACTGGGGGTAGAGACTAAATAAATAAAACTTTTTAAAAAATTAAAAATAAAATAAAATAATAAAATATTAGCTACTTAAATACACTAGTCATACCTACCCAAGAAGTACTCTGTCCACAGCTACATTAGTGGAAGAAGAAATGAGAAGTTTCCATGGTCTTGCATTTCCAACTGTAGGAACTTCACTCTTTTCAAATAGCTGTACAAAAAACAAAATCACCACTGCCAGCAAATAACTCTTTCCTGATCCAAAAACACCTAATTATTTTGAAGGAAGGGGAAAAAATAAAGGCAGTGTCATAAATAAATTTCTGAAAGCACAAGAAACATTTCATCCATCTGCCTTCCTCTCTCCTCTGTTTAAATTAATTTATTCAAAAAATATTCACTGAATGGCCACTATGTGCTAAGCACAGGGGATAAGGAGATAACCAAAGATCTCCACATTTAATGAGACCCTAGTCTAGTTGGGAAAACAGATAAAGTAAAGGAACAATGATAAAATGATAAGGTAAGTAACACTGTTATGGTATTAATTAAAAAAAGAACATTCCTTTCTGCTTTGGTGGAGATGGGAATGTTTCCTAAAAATAAGAAGTAGCAGAATGAAGTCTTTCAGCATAAGATATCCAGACGACTTAAATAAAGGGTCATTCTAGGCAAAGGCATGACAAAGTATGTAGATGTTACCTATTTCTATACAGCCTATAGCAAATAGGCAAGAGACGAGGCTGACAAGATAGGCAAGAGGATAAATCATAAGAGTTCTGCATGGTATGGCTAAAAAGTTTAAATTTTGTCTTGTAGGCCAGGGACAGTCCCTAAAGGATTTTAAGCAACAGAACTGACTTAGGCAGATTGTATTTTGTAAAAACTACTTAAGTGAAAATATTAAGAAAGGTAAAACTACAGGTAGATCAATTAGAAAGTGGTGTGACAGTAACTGTTACAATATTGTTACAATACTCTAATACATGCTAACTTTCCTGAGTGCCTCCCATGTGACAGGCACTATTCTAAGACCTTTACCAACCAGTTAACTCATTTAATCTTCCAATCCTAAGAGACAGATGCTATTATCAACTCCACGTTACAAGGCAGGAAATTAAAAAGATAAGTAACCTGCCCAAGATCATATAGCTAATAAATAAAAGAGCCAGGATATAAACCCAGGATTCTAGCTTGAGAGCCCACCCTCTCACCAGTAGGCTATATGAAGGTATGGTGAAGGCTGGGATTGAGGTGATGCTAGTGATCTGGAGAGAAGAAAACCGATATGAAAGAAAGGTAGACACTAGAAGGGAAACATCTCAGTGACTGATCTGATGAGGGAAGATAAAAAGAGAGTAGGAGGAGGATTAAGAGAGTCACTTCATCTAGAGAGAAAGAGTAATCAAGGATGACTCCCAGACATCTAGCTTGGTCAACAGGGTGGATGTGATGTAAATCCTCAAAGTAGCACAAAACAGCTCTGGAGTGGAGGTCTGTGAGAGGAAATGAGCTAAAGGGGTGACAGAATCCAAATAGAATAATTAGCTCTAAGAGGGGAAAGTAAAGCTCCCTTACTGGGACAGAACCAAACGGGGTTAAAAAATAGATTCAAACTTAGGTAAACTGGAGGATGGCAGGATATTGAGAGGAGTTTCTGTTATAAGCTCCATTTCCTGTTTTAGAGGCAAGATCAGTTTCAGAGAGAGTGGGGCAGGGGCCAGGAGGGGTTATGAGAATGAAGGTTTGGAATAGCTGCTGGGGAGGATGAAAGAGTAAACTAACTAGGAATTAATAAAAGGCTTTGCTGCTCAGAGTTGAAGTTCACTCTGATAGTGCAACACATGGATATCTAGATCACATCTGGATGCTGTGAATAATGAGTGCAAGATGCTACTCATTCATCAGATACGCTGCCTATTCTCCCTTTCAGGGTGGTCAGTTCTGCTCTCATCTAATAGTTTACTAAAGTAGGTTCAGATTCAAAATAATCTATGCAGAGTTTTTCTGGAATCTTGTCTGACTAGGAAATTACAAGCAGGCTAAGTTACAAAAGCTTATATAACAGGATATTCACTAAAACTATTATCTTTCTTACTTCTTACCATGTATGATCGTGATAGGGAGGGTATGGATTTGCAGTTCCTTCACTTCTTCAACATTTCCATGGGATGCCATCATTTGAGCTATCTGAATTAAAGCTGTAGCTTGATCCTTATTTAACTTGTGTGCCTGAATTAATTCACTAGCTAACTGCAACGTTGCTTCTAGGCTGAGAAGTTCAAATTTTGTGTTGATATTTGAGAAGGCTGGTGGGATAAATCTTCTCTTATTGACTTTCTTGTTGTTAACTATAGTTGATGAAGACCTAGTATAAAGGCAGCAAAAAAAAAAAAAAATCAAAGAAAAATGAGCGGTTTTTGAAATAGGTAAATAAACCTATTCATAGCTTAACCTTCACTTCATACGCATCCCAGAGAACATTTTTTTAAAGGCATAAATGCATATATGCCCCAATCTGAAGGAGGGGGAAAGAGAAAAGAACTAACGTTTGTTGACCATCAACTATGTGCAAGTACTATGCTGAGCATTTTACATACTATTTGATGTAATCTTAAAAACAACATTAGGAAGTAATTACCCCAAATAAAGATACAGAAATATTAAATTTTTTCCCAAAAAGCACACAGATAATAAGTGGTGCACTGACCTAAAGCCCATGTTCCACTATATAAGGCTGACAGATAATTAATATAGCCTCTATTTCAGGTAATACTGCAATAAATAAATTGGCTTTATTTCTATTTCTATAAAGAAATTCTATATAGAATGAATTCATTTCAAAGATTAAATAACAAAGATAGATAATAATATAATGGAATCAGAAGGATTTTAATTTTTTACCTAGAACTTCCATAAAATTCCAAATTAGAAACTATACTTTTTCTACCATTTTAGTGAATTTAATAGAATATCACTTCCAATATTTTAAAAAGGGGTATGGTACTTGAAAAATTAAAAGTAAGTTATAGGTTATGTCAAGAATAAAGTTAGCATCAATATACATTACTGAATTCAACCTGTAAAAGGATTCTTTTAGATATTAAATCATTTGAGGCATAAAAATACAAATGAATAAAAAAATTAACACTCAAAAAAGTCCTTAAAATATTATTCCTTGACAAATGGAAAAAAATTGCAGTAACATCCTTTTATTTTTAACTAGTGACTAACAGTAATCTCATGGTCTCTGAAAGATAATAAGAATATTGTTGGCAAAAATTTATGTAATGTACTTTTGATTTCATTTTCAAATTCACATTTAGTCACATTTTGGAATACCAATGACCCAAGGGTAAAATAATGACTTACATTGTTAACAAGTACTGTGTTAGAGGTAGAGTAGCTGGATTAAAGTTGTCCTGAATGTTTTTCAAAGTGGTCAGCTCTGTGCTAGCATTACAAACCAACAATGCATGGACCACTACTGTAGAGAGAATGCAGAAAATGAACATTTAATATAAAAAAATGGATCATAAAAAAACTATTAAAAATGTTCAGTCGGGTGTCTCAGTTGGTTAAACATCTGACTTGATTTCAGCTCCAGTTGTGATCTCAGGGTTATGGGATCGAGCCCTGTGTTGGGCTCTGTGCTGGGCATGGAGCTTGCTTAGGATTCTCTCTCCCTCTGCCTTCCGCCCCTCCCCAAATGTTCATATAACTCAGAGCTTGGCTACTGAATTAATCACATGACATAAAATAAACTCTTAAGTATATATGGAGGTCCTTTTATCCATTAAACTACAATACTACCCGCTTATTCATACTTTTCATAATGGGTATCCATAAATTGCATAACTTAAATAAAATTTAGACTTCTATACGTCAGCTAATGAGCAAGAACAACTGTTCTGAGTTAGTGCACGGTGACACTGCTTGACAGTTCCAACTAATAAGCAGACCATCTTGTGCTGTACAGTAGTTATTTGTGTAATTTCTGAACATTTTATTTGTTCAACTATTTTATAGGAAAATATGGAAAGCATAAAGTTAGAATGCTGATATGGGGGAAAGAACTGCAATAAATACGAAAATATGCATATGAAAGTGACATATTAAGTAACAAATGTTTAGGTAATTAGGCTTTTACTGGACTCAAGCTAGTTGACTAGCTTTTTCAGTTCCTGAAGAAAAAAATCAAAAGTTAAAAATGTATATGAAATACTTGAAATGGGGACGCCTGTGTGGCTCAGTCGATTAAGCATCTGCCCTCGGCATAGGTCATGATCCCAGGGTCCTGGGATCGAGCCCCGCATCGGGCTCCTTGCTTAGCAGGGAGCCTGCTTCTCCCTCTGCTTGTGCTTGCTCTCTCTCACAAATAAATAAAGAAAATCTTAAAAAATAAAAATAAAAAAAAAAAACTTAAAGTGAATCATTAAATGTTGTGTCTCTAATTATAGACCAAATTCAACTATCAGGAATTATTCCAGAGATCAAGAGGCATAAAGAAATCTATAGATTCTTAGAACTGGATAGGGATTCAGGCTACTAAAACTTCCTTTATTAAAAAATAATAAGGATGGGGGTGCCTGGGTGGCTCAGTCATTAAGCGTCTGCCTTCAGCTCAGGCCATGATCCCAGGGTCCTGGGATCGAGCCCCGCATCAGGCTCCCTGCTCCGCGGGAAGCCTGCTTCTCCCTCCCCCACTCCCCCTGCTTGTGTTCCCTCTCTCGCTGTGTCTCTCTCTGTCAAATAAATAAATAAAATCTTTAAAAAAATAAAAAAAATAATAATAAGGATGGTAGCCTACTATCTTATTAAAACTTTCTCAAAATAAAAATCATACCTTCCTGTTCCATTGCTGGCAAAATCCCTGTAAAATCTACAAGACCTTCTCAATGTAAAAAGAAATGATGTGTTTACTAAGTGTACCCTATTAGAAAAATAAACCAAAAGAATTAAAAAAACCAAGAGAATCAGAACTTAATGTAAGAAATGATTTAAGAAAATTCTTCTTTATACTTTTAATGTTTATATTTTTAAAAATCAGTTATATAAAAATCAACTTTAGGGGAGCTTGGCTGGCACAGCCAGTTAAGTGTCCACCTCTTGGTTTCGGCTGAGGGTTGTGGTCTCGGGGTCATGAGATCGAGCCCCGCACTGGGCTCCGTGCTCAGTGTGGAGTCTGCTTGAAATTCTCTCTCCCTCTTCCTATGCCCCCCCACCTCTCTTTATCTCTCTCTCAAATAATAAATGGATGCATTTTTTTTTTTTTTAAGATTCTATTTATTTATTAGAGAGAGAGACAGCGAGAGAGGGAACACAAGCAGGGGGAAAGGAAGAGGGAGAAGCAGGCCTCCCACCGAGCAGGAAGCCCGATACGGGGCTCAATCCCAGGACCTTGGGACCATGACCTGAGCCGAAGGCAGATGCTTAACCGACTGAGCCACCCAGGTGCCCCAATAAATAGATGGATCTTAAAAAACAAATCAACTTTAACAAATACTTAAGTGAGGGTTCAAGATTTTATTATATTGTTAGCCCTCTGAGACTTGAACTGCAGAAATATTTATATATTCAACTTTTACACATATTTTCAGGAAATAGAGATGGATGCTTTTTTTTTTTTTTGTGAGAGAGTGTGTGTGAGCCAGGGAGGGGGGCAGAGGGGAGGAACAAAGGGAGACGGAGAGAGAGAATGTTAAGCAGGCTCCAAGCCCAGTGCAGAGCCCCACCCTCACAACCCTAAGAACATGATCTGAGCTGAAATCAGGAGTCAGACACAGCCGACTGAACCACCCAGGCGCCCCGAGGTGGTTGGCTTTTTGTTGGCCTTAATCAAATAATCCCACACAAAGTTAGCATCCTTGCTCACAATGCATCTTATGTCTATCGTTCTTCTTTTAATATCAATTAATATGGGCATGATAACACTTACCGTTAGTGGGCCAGTTAGAGGGGAAATAACCTTTCAAAGGTAGTAGCTCCACCTCATTGATAGATGATGGTCCAAAGAAAGCACTACATGCAATAAAAGTATCCAATTCAAAGTCCAGGGTTTTTGAAACCACCCAAAGATCATCTGAAAAGACAAACATTTTTTTTTAAAGATTTTATTTATTTATTCATAAGAGACAGAGAGAGAGAGAGGCAGAGGGAGAAGCAGGGAGCCCGATGCAGAACTCGAACCCAGGACCTGGAATCATGACCTGAGCCGAAGGCAGAAGCTTAACCATCTGAGCCACCCAGGCACCCAAGACAAACATTTTTTAAAGAACTCAGAACTATGCTCAATTCAAAACTACTTTGGATTTCTTACATGCCTAGTCATATGTTATTTCTCCAAAACCAAAATTAGTTATTATCTACCAGATTCCACCCAAACTAAGATCTGAATAAGTAACATTTTCATGTTTTAATGCAATTACTTTTATGTTTTTAAAGTTATTTTATGATTATATTAAAAAATATAAATAAAGCAACATAACATCTAACTCATCTTTCTTATAAAACAACTTTATAGCTATATCAGACTTTCCCAAGGTAGAACATTAGTCTAAAAAGATGCTCTGCCATATAATGGTTTTCATGCACAAATAAAGTTGGCAATCTGTGGATAGAATACAAGTTCTCTTAACAGACTTCTACTTAACTGATGCTCTAGATTAATTAATGTTCTTCTTTCTGTATAACATGCCATCTCCACAGCATATTGAGTACTCATAGCTAGTAGGCTATTTCCCAGAATACCTGTACACCGTTTCTACCACCAGTTGAGTTAATACAAAGAGTCAATTGTATTTGTTCTAAAACTTATTTATACCAGTTGGATTAGTTATAATATTATAACTTAATCAGATATTATTTGAACCATTATGAGTATGAAGAAAAATAATTGTTGCTTTAAGAAAATTAAATAATTTAGAAAGACTTAAGATTTGCTTTAAAAATTTTAGCCACAAAACACAAAAAAACTGCCTTTGACTCAAGTATAGATGAGATATATGTAAAAGATTAGAAGAGATTGAAAAAATTTAAATCACTCTACACTTAGATTGGTTCACACGTTCTTGCTCCATGTTTAAGAATTCAGAGTGGTAAATCTTTTTTTTTTTTTTAAAGATTTTATTTATTTATTTGACAGAGAGAGAGTTAGCGAGAGCAGTAACACAAGCAGGGGGAGTGGGAGAGGGAGAAGCAGGCTTCCCGCTGAGCAGGGAGCCCGATGCAGGGCTCAATCCCAGGACCCTGGGATCATGACCCGAGCCGAAGGCAGACGTTTAACAACTGAGCCACCCAGGTGCCCCAGAATGGTAAATCTTTATGGGTGGTGTATTTGTGGGTATGGTATATACAAGATAAAAATGATCACCAATCAAAAAACCCATAGTCTAAGCAAAAGCCTTAATTCTTCATCAAAAGATCATTAAATAAAAATATATTCAAATATTTTAAGTTTAAATGTTCATATGCATTATTTATTATAATCCTTAACTTAAATGAACTTTGAAAATTAACTGACAAATCACGAGTCTCAACTGCATCATAAAAGATCATTTACTGGCTACATTCCCATCTTGGGAAGTCCAATGCATCAGCATATTTAAGGTTCTGAAAAATCTTAGATTAAGGTTATTTGCTTAACACAGCATTTTCCAAATTTATTTAAACACAGAATCTATTTTTTTTACATTGACTTTTATCAATACCCCCATAGAACTATTGTTTTAGAAAATGTTTATACTTTAGAAAAAGCTGATTTATATTATAGTATATTTTATATTTAATTTTTAAAAATATTTGCCGGGCGCCTGGGGCTCAGGCAGTTAAGCATCTGACTCTGGATTTCAGCTCAGGCCATGATCTCAGGGTCGTGAGATCGAGCCCCACCTGGGGCTCTGCGCTGAGCTTGGAGCCTGCTTAAGACTCTCACTCTCCCTCTGCCCCTCCCCTGTTCTCTGTCTCTCTCTCTCAAAAAGAAAAAAAAAATGCCAACTGAGGTAACATATAAACAATTTATTCCTTATTTGCTAATATTTATTTAATCTAACCATCACCACAATTTTTAAAAAGATCTCCAATTCAATATAGTTGACAGAAAAAAATTGTCCACCTTTCCTTTCTCTCTATATCCCACTGATATGGCAGGAAAAATTTGAAATACAAATCTAATATAATGTTAAAAAACAGCCAGTGGGAAAGGGAAAGGCATGCCTACCTCAGAGCAGTGAGATTCTTACAGAAGCCACAAAGAGAATAGTAAAGGATGATGATAAAAATCTTACAAATTTAGGAAACTCCTAATCCTTTATAGATGATAGAAAGGAATTCTGGGATTGGGGGAGAGAGGAAGAGTTTTCCCAGCAGATTCCCAGGATAACCCCAACTTCACCACCAAGGGGACAAAGAGGAATTTTGAGTGTCGAAGGTCAGCTAGGACATTAATTAATGGATGATGGAATAATCCTATCACTCTTGGAACAGCTGACTCCAGGATTTGTTTTGAGGCTAATTTAGTCTTTGGCTAAAACAAAGACTGCCAGGAGGACTTTAAGATAGAGAAACAGGGCAGCAAACTACATAACTACTGCCACCAGAGTTAGACAAATAGATAAGAATCTATTGGCAGGTCATGTATCTATGGGAATATATATTTTTTTAATAAAATACAATAAGCCTGGTGCACCTGGCTGGCTTGGTGGAGCATGTGACTCAGGGTTGTATGTTTGAACACCACGTTGGGTGCTGAGATGACTTAAAAAAAATAAAATCTTAAAAAAACAATAACAACACTATGGACTCTGAGAAACAAACTGAGGGTTCTAGAGGGGAGGGGGGTGGTGGGATGGGTTAACCTGGTGGAGGGTAGTAAAGAGGGCACGTATTGAATGGAGCACAGGGTGTTATATGCAAACAATGAATCAGGGAACACTACATCAAAAACTAATGATGTAATGTATGGTGATTAACATAACATAATAAAAAAAAATAAAGTAAAAAAAAAAACCAGTAACAACAAAAAACCCCACACAGTAACACATATTATATTCTGGGTCAACAGACATTTTAAATGTCAGACAGGTGCTATTATTATCACCATTTTATTGATGAAGGAAGACTGAGGCCCAAAGAAGTTAAATAAATTATCCATAGATACAAGGCCAGTAAATGGCAGATCTGGGACTAAACCCAACTCCCTGACCTCATTGGAGCTAACCAGGCTGGGGTCCACCTTCACCCATTTGCATTGCCAGAAACAGCAGCTGATACCACCAGGGGAAAATTCGTTTACAGGCCAAAATAATGAGACATTTAAGAAGAACAAAGACTTCAAAGAAAAACATACTGGATTACAGAGTCCTACAGAAAAGGAAATACCAGAACAGATGGACAAATAATTTAAATTTAGCCTGAAAAGAGATTTTTTTTATGAGATAAGAGATGATAGTAGCAATGCAAAATAAGACCAAGAAAATAAGGAAAAAGAAATGAACAAAAATATTAGGTTGAAAAATATTGTAGTTGAAATAAAGTTATAACTGATGGGATAAACAGCAGAATGGATATATCTGAGGAATAACTAAGCAATTTAGAAGACCATACTGAGGATGTTTCCCAGAAAGAAGAAGGGACAAAAGCCCAGACAATATAAAAGAAATGTTGAGAGTCAAAGATGCTAATATTGGAAAAGTCCTAGAGAGAGAAATAAAAATAAAATGAAGATTATTTGAAGAAATAGTGGAAATCAATTTCCCAGAATTTAAAAAATAGAAAAGATAAAAGACTTTAGTATTTTTTTTAAGACTTTTATTTATTTATTTGAGAGAGAGAGATAGAGAGAGCACAAGCAAGGGGAAGAGGGAGAAGCAGGCTCCCCACTGAGCAGGGAGCCCCACGTAGGGCTCGATCCCAGGACCTGGGACCACGACCTGAGCCGAAGGCAGACACTTATTAACCGACTGAGCCACCCAGGTGCCCTGACTTCAGTATTTAAAAAAAAAACAAAAACAAAAAAACAAAACACCCTATGGAGATATAAATGACATACAAAAAGCTATATATATTTAATGCTTATACTGGATGAGTTTGGAGATAGAGGACTTTAGACTTAAAAGGCCAACAGTGTGCCCAAGAGGAGAAAAAGGAAAAACTCTTATTTAGATACATTATAGGGAAATATAAGACTAAAAGTCAGAGAAAAATTAAAATTCTAAAGCTTCCAACCAGAAAGAGCAAATAACATGTAAAGGAGTAAGAATCATAATGCCACCAGATTTTTCAACAGCAAGCACATAACCAAGTATGTTAATATTTACTTAAAACATATAAAATTGCTGCTTCTGTAGGCCCAAAGTATTAAATGAAAAGAACTTAAGGGGCGCCTGGGTGGCTCAGATGGTTAAGCGTCTGCCTTCGGCTCAGGTCAAGATCCCAGCGTCCTGGGATCGAGTCCCGCATCGGGCTCCCTGCTCCTTGGGAGCCTGCTTCTCCCTCTGCCTCTCTCTCTCTCTGTCTCTCATGAATAAATAAATAAAATCTTAAAAAAAAAGAAAAAAAAGAAAAGAACTTAAAACCTAGAATTCTAAATGTAGCAGAACTATCATTCAAATATGAATGTACAATAAAAATATTCTCAAGTATTCAAGGCTTAGGAGGTTTACCATTCAAAGACCTACATTCAAAATAGTTTTTGATGAAATATATTAATGAGAAAAATCCAGAAGATGCTAAAAGGGAAACATGAAATAAATGTAATTAAATTACCTTGGACAAGTTTATAGGCCTCTTTTAAAAGGTAGTTATGTTCAAGGATAGGAAATAAATCCATACTAACCTAAAATTTATGGATTTACATTAGTGCTATTCAAAGTAGTCTATCTTAAATAGTTTTGTTTTTGGTCTGCAACATGAAGTTTGTGCTAGAATGCAATCAACAAATCAATATAATGCTTCCTTCATTCAGAAATTTAAAATACAACTGGTTAGGGGTGCTGAACTCCCGCAGTCAAAAATCTGCATATAACTTTCAACTCCCCCAAACTTAACTACTAATAGACTACTGGCCAGAAACCTTACAGATAGCATAAACAGTTGATTAACACATATTTTGTGTGTTATATGAATTATATGTTATATTCTTATAATAAAGATAGAAAAAAATATTAAGAAAATCATAAGAGAGGGGCGCCTGGGTGGCTCAGTCGTTAGGCGTCTGCCTTCGGCTCAGGTCATGATCCCAGGGTCCTGGGATCAAGCCCCGCATCAGGCTCTCTCCTCAGCGGGGAGCCTGTTTCTCCCTCTCCCACTCCGCCTGCTTGTGTTCCCTCTCTCACTGTCTCTCTCTGTCAAATAAATAAATAAAATCTTTAAAAAAAAAAAGATCATAAGAGAAAATATATTTATAGTACTGTACTGAATTTATTAAAAAAGTCATGTATAAGTAGACCTGCACAGTTCAAACCTATGTTGTTCAATAGTCAAGTGTATGCTCTTTAGGAATTCATTTATATAAACCTATAAACAAAGAGAAGCAAGATGCTGATGAACACAGGGATGAAAATGATAATCACTTTAGGAGAGACAGCCAGATGAGTTATTGGGGTTACTCTATATTAAACGTAGGTAGCTATAAAGGTACTTGATTTTGCTTTGGTTTATAGATTCACAGACACTTACATTATTTAAAATAACTAAATAATTAAAGCAAGCTACATGAGGACCAATGATAGGAGTAGGTCATGAAACCAAAGATAATGATTAACCCAATTTAGCGCATCTAAACACCTTAGAAAAAATTCTTTTAAGGATTTTACTTCCAAATATATAAAACTTGTGGTCCATTGTTGTCAAATTGTGCAATGACAGAAATATCAAGAAAATCATTGCATTTTCAGTTTATTTTTGATATTAGGTCAGAGTACAACTGAATTAATATAGTTATTTATATAATGCTGAGAAGCTAGTACAATTTCTTAAACAAAATTAAATAGATTTGAGGATCCTTTAGTAAAGTTTTTTAAAAAACTAAAATTTTAAAATATGCGTTTTGGAAATGGTCCAATTTATTATACAATAATTCACAATATATGCTACTATTAAACAGTATTTTATAAAACCTCTTTAATATAAAGAATTTACAGAGCTGTTATGTAACTGAGATACAAGGCTAGACTCAGTTACCAAAATGATCAATTAACTTACTTTTGCTGTATGTTGAAGAACTTTCCTTCCGACTCAGCTTAAGATAAAGTTTGCTTTTAGGTTCAGTATAAAATTCAGGATTTACAGTAGTAAACTTCTTTAGTTTGCCATACTGCTTTCTTTGAAAATCAATTCCTTTTCTGAAAAATGAGTAAAAAATAAAAATGAATTTAAGTATTAAGGTACAAATTTTTTACTGAGATATAAATGTCATACAACATTATAGTAGTTTCAGATGTACAATAAAATGGTTTGATATATGTATATATTATGAAATGATCACCACAGTAAGTATAGTTAACATCCATCACCACAGGTACAAATTGTTCTCCTTGTGATGAGCATTTTTTTAAAAATTTATTTATGTATTTGGTGGGGGAGGGGCAGAGAGAATCTCAAGCAGACTTACCGCTGAGCACAGAGCCAAATGTGGGGCTCGATCTCATGACCCTGAGATCAGAAACTGAGCCAAAATCAAGAGCTGGACGCTTAACTGATTGAGTCACCCAGGTGCCTAAGAGGAGCACTATTAAGATCTACTCTCTTAGCAACTTTTAAATATATAATACAGTATTATTAACTACAGTTACCATACTGTACATTATAATTCCAGGACTTACTTTATAAGTGGAAGTTTGAAGGTACAAATCTTTTTCTTTTCATCTTTAAAATACAATATTAAAAGGAAAGAACCAGGGTGAATGTATGTTTATGTACTTTCATACATGTACACAAAATAAAAAAGTATTGTGTCAAAGGAAGAAAATAGCAACCATCACAGAATTATTAGTTTTAAAAGAGACTGATAGGAAAAGTATCCAAGAAGTATATAAAAGAGTATATCTCAGTTTTAATAACTATAATAAATTATCCCCATTATTTCCCTATTTTCTAGGTTATTATGATGATTAAATGAAATAATACATGCAAAGTGCTTAGGAGAGTGCAGAGCATGTATAAACTCCCCATAGATGTTATTAAATTACCATGCAAATGTTCATTATAGCTACATTTTGGATAATCCCACTTTTATAAGACATGTTTCCAAAATGTAGCATTCTGGGGGCACCTGGGTGGCTCAGTCCTTAAGCGTCTGCCTTCGGCTTGGGTCATGGTCCCAGGGTCCTGGGATCGAGCCCCACATTGGGCTCCCCACTCAGTGGGAAGCCTGCTTCTCCCTCTCCCACTCCCCCTGCTTGTGTTCCTGCTCTCACTGTCTCTGTCAAATAAATAAAATCTTTAAAACAAAACAAAACAGGGGCGCCTGGGTGGCTCAGTCGGTTAAGCAACTGCCTTCGGCTCAGGTCATGATCCCAGGATCCCAGGTCCCAGGATCGAATCCCACATCGGGCTCCCTGCTCAGCAGGGAGTCTGCTTCTCCCTCTGACCCTTCCCCCTCTTATGTGCTCTCTCTCACTCTCTCAAATAAATAAATAAATAAAATCTTTAAAAAATAAAAATAAAACAAAACAAAATGTAGTATTCTATTACCCTATAAAACTACCTAGTTCAGGCTTATGAATGACCACTATTATCCTGCACTGATAAAAATTATTCTTATGGTTGATTGTGACTGTATATAAAAATGATTAGAGGGGCACCTGGGTAGCTTAGTCATTAAGCTTCTGCCTTCGGCTCAGGTCATGATCCCAGGGTCCTGGGATTGAGCCCCACGTCGGGCTCCCTGCTCTGCGGGAAGCCTGCTTCTCCCTCTCCCACTCCCCCTGCTTGTGTTCCTCTCTTGCTGTCTCTCTGTCAAATAAATAAATAAATAAATCTTAAAAAATTAATTTAAAAAATGATAAGAAAAATAGCATGCCTGCCAGTCACCTTCATATTGTTGACACTGCTTGATGTTTAGAGGGGGCCAAATATAGCTTTAGAAAATTATTCCCATTTTACAGTTAGAAAAACTGAGGCTTTAGATACTTTTAGATATTTTTTCTATCTCAATCTCTTTTAAAACTAATGATAATCAGGGCCCCCTGGTGGCTCAGTTGGTTAAGCATCTGACTCTTGATTTCAGCTCAGGTCCATGCTCAGTGGAGAGTCTGCTTGAGATTCTGCCCCCCCGCGCCTCTGCTCCACCCCCAACTCGCTGTCTCTCTCACTCTCTCTCTAAAATAAATAAATAAACCTTTAAAAAAAAAACAAATGATGACAATCATGTAAGGTTATTATTTTCTGATATAATTACAGGCATTATTTGGTACCAAGAAACATACCTCACCAAAAGTTGGCATTCCTCAAAGAGCGGAATCTTTTGACTTCTTAAGTATAAGCCAATACTCTTTATATCACTTAAAACCATGCTAGGTAGACAGTCTTCTTGTGTTAAATATTCTGGGGTCATTTCTTCAAGCCACTTGAAAAATTTACATCGGTCAACTTTGGGTCCATCACAGGTATAAAAGAGACGACCCTAAGAGGAAAAAGATACTACAATTTAGTAAGAGAAATTTTATATTTTACTGTTTTTGTATTGTGTTTGTCAAGACTTGTGTCTGGCATTAACGTACTCCAATAAATTATTCATTATACAAGTTAATCTTTTTATTAATATCAATTTAAACACATTAAAATTTAAAACCACCTACCTTTCCATTTATTTTCTCCTTATCAAAAAATTACATTATCCTGAGAATATAAGCTTATTTGAAAAATAAAATTTATTGTTTTCCCCATTTAAAATGTTCACTATAGAAAACCAGAAAGCTACCCAGAAACAACTACAAGAAATACCTTGTGCATTTCTTTTGGCCTTTTTTGTCATTCACATAAGTGTGTGCACATGCACATGAAAATATACACATGCATACTGTTTTAAAAAAAAAATAAAACTCAGATAATGATGTGTTTTCTACTCCATAACCTAACCTTTACACACAACATACTGTACACATGACAACAATGTCATCAAATTATCTTAAAAAGAAAAAAAAGACTTGATGGTTCTATATTTTATTCTATGGTTATATTATATTTAAGAATTCTTGCTTTTTGGGGCGCCTGGGCGGCTCAGTCATTAAGCGTCTGCCTTCGGCTCGGGTCATGATCCCAGGGTCCTGGGATCGAGCCCCGCATTGGGCTCCCTGCTCCACAGGAAGCCTGCTTCTCCCTCTCCCACTCCCCCTGCTTGTGTTCCCTCTCTCGCTGTGTCTCTCTCTGTCAAATAAATAAATAAAATCTTTAAAAAAAAAAAAAATTCTTGCTTTTGACAACTGAATTTATATCTAAATTTATATATGAAATACATAAACATTTTACTAACTTGACTTCTTCTATAATAATACATTATCAGCAATGTAAATTAAATTATTATGTTTTATATTCCTAAGGCCTTATCTTTTACTCATACTGGAGATTACATAATAGACTACTTCAACTTTCACTTCTTTCAGGCTCATCTCTGCATTCTCTAAGACGTCAGGTTGGGAGATAATCTTTTCTCAGTGCTCTAACTGTAACTTGGGCATATCCCTCCTACTGTATCAGTTACACTATTATACAAAATTTCCTTTTATGTTTCTTTCTCCATCCACCACTATGTAATAAGTTCCTAAGCAATCTGAAGGATGATCTTTTTTTTTTTAAAGATTTTATTTATTTATTTGACAGAGAGAGAGAGAGACAGCAAGAGAGGGAACACAAGTAGGGGGGAATGGGAGAGGGAGAAGCAGGCTCCCCACTGAGCGGGGAGCCCAATGCGGGGCTCAATCCCAGGACCCTGGGATCATGACCTGAGCCGAAGGCAGTCGCTTAACCGACTGAGCCACCCAGGCGCCCCTTGAAGGATGATCTTAACTCATACTTTTGTATCCTAGAACACAGATAATCTTTCAATAAAAATTTCCTGGGAGTTTACTGTATGTTAGTTACTAACACCTCAAGTGGCTCCTAATCAAGACTTGATCTTTAACTAAGCTTGTCATAAAGCAACAGGTACCTACACTTTTTACAAGTTTTTGGTGGGGCAACAGGCAAGGAAGGGAACAATACCTTATTTGGACCTTCCTTTTTAACCATGACAAGTTTTGCAGGTTGATGATGATGGCAGGATGGCACATTACTTTCTACATTTTTCAGTTTCTCTCCCTTTAATGATGTGTAAAATGATATGTCAACTTTTGAAAGAGCTTTGTGCAACCTCTGTGCCAACCCAAACAGCAATATATTTAGATGTTCTACAAAAAAAAAAAAAGATAAGTACAGATGAAAACTAAATACAAAATAATTGTTTGTATCATGTGTATTGTTAGCTAAATTAAAAAAAAGCCTTTTAACAGAGTAATCTATAACCTAATGCTAATATCCACTTTTTTAAAGTTAAGTTTTGTCGTTGTACAACAAAAAGAACTATCAAAACTAATCATGCATCATGTTTAAAATTTCTTAACAAAACCATTTGTAACACTTCTAGTTTAAAAAAAATGAAAAATTATAACTTGAAAAAGGTAATACTGTCATTTCCCACTTATGAAACTCAATTTGACCTGCAATTAGAATATGTTACTGTTGAAAACCGGAGGAAACATGGAAAATAACAAATCTCAAGTAGAGAATTTAATATGAAAAGTCACAGTATATTATGCTTTCTCGCAGCTATACTACTTACACTAAGCAGCAATTAATCATAATAAAATAGAAAGACAACAGTCATACCTATGAGACAAGATGTAAAAATCTGCTTATAATGAGCAGGAGACTGAAAAACAGCTGGTATATGAATTTGCCTTTGGGGAAGACAAGCAGATTTTATTTTCTGCCCACTTGGGAAGCATAGCTCAGAGCCATTTATCTCCTGAAATGGAATAATTCAAATTATAACAACTCCAGAAAAATACTGTTTACTACTGAGTAAATTACTTTCTATAGATATATTTAACACATTTTTCTTTTAATTTTCAGAATTCTTGAAAATCATTTGCTAATTTTAAATGAGACAGTAATATAGCAAGAATGGCTATGCATAGCACTTTTTTTTTTGAGGCATGTGCATTTTTTTATTATGTTAATCACCATACATTACATCATTAATTTTTGATGTAGTGTTCATGATTCATTGTTTGCGTATAACACCCAGTGCTCCATTCAGTACGTGCCCTCTTTAATACCCATCACCAGGCTAACCCATACCCCCACCCCCCTCCCCTCTAGAACCCTCAGTTTGTTTCTCTGAGTCCATAGTCTCTCATGGTTCGTCTCCCCTTCCGATTTCCCCGCTTCATTTTTCCCTTCCTGCTATCTTTTTTTTTTTTTAACATATAATGTATTATTTGTTTCAGAGGTACAGGTCTGTGATTCAACAGTCTTTACACAATTCAAGTGCTGTGAATTGCATAGCACTTTTAATCATGTAAATAAAACTAAATGTTTTTTGTCTGTCCCTTAATAAGTTTTTAGTTTTTGCTAGGAAAAACTTAGCTGATAAGAACAAGATTATGGGGGCGCCTGGGTGGCTCAGTGGTTAAGGGTCTGCCTTCGGCTTAGGTCACGATCCCAGGGTCCTGGGATCAAGCCCCGCATCAGGCTCCCTGCTCTGCAGGAAGCCTGCTTCTCCCTCCCCCACTCCCCGCTGCTTGTGTTCCCTCTCTCGCTGTGTCTCTGTCAAATAAATAAAATCTTAAAAAAAAATACATATATATGTGTGTATATATATATATGTATATATATATGAACAACATTATGTGCATTATGTGTTTCAATTTATGGTTACAACTACAATAATTGTGCACAACCAATGCATAATAAGATGTAACTTTACCTTAACAATGATCTGATTGGCAAAACTGAACTGAGAGTGAAAAATGAGAACAATCACAGTAATAGTAGTAGTGGAAGTGGAAACAGTTGGAGCTATAATTTATTAAGTACTTATTATGTGCCAGACACTGCACCAGACACTTTCAAATATATAATTTCATTTAATGCTCACACTACTAGGAAAGATTTTAAGTCAAAGAAGATATGACTGTACCTAGAGTTCTGGAAAACTCAAATAAGGGAAAGAAAAAAAAAAAAAAAAGCCATCCACTCCAAGAGTAAAATCATTGCTCCTATATGATTTTGGTAATTCTTCTGTTAAAATTCAGACAGTAACTATTGGAAAAAATGCACCAAGATACATTGGTACACTTCCTCACCTGTAAATTTCCTGTTACACTGTAGATATAGCAGGCAGACTCTCTTAACATGTTTTGAAGTTTTTCAGTCTTGGAAGTCTGCTTTATACTCAAAGAGAGTGCTTTCTTTCTGGGAACCAAATCTTGACTGCTAAAATCCTGCTGCTGTTGATGGAGCATGCCTTTTAACATTTGCAAATGCATAGAGTCTAAAGAGCTTTTATTCACAGCATCATTCTGTTTTTCACCTGTGTCACTAAAATGTGTCCCAGATATAACCTCAGCAGAGAAGCCATCTGTTACTTTCTTATCGACTCTGTTTGAAGTAGTCAAATTGCACTGGGGTATGTTCTGATATTTCAGCCACTTGCTTTGAGTAGATACATTATTGAGAAGTAAAACGTCCCTTGGAGTTATTTCTCTAGATTCTTTACAGAAGGAAGTTTCACTTTGGTCCTCAAGCCCACAGCGAAAAGAAAGAACTCCTGAATCTTCACACAAATTGAGTATGTGGGGGGAACCAGAAGATTCTTGCCTGTCACAGTTGATCACGTATGAACAAGCATCTAAATCAGGTGACCTTTCAGCAGGTGGCAAGGTAATAAGTGGAACTCGGGTTCTACTTACTATTGGAAGCCTTTGAAAGTTCTTATTCTCCAGAGAACTGGATTTTTTGATAACTGGGGAGGAAAAAAAAAGAGCTGATTAAATAAAAAAAAGTATTACAGTCATCACCTAGGCTCTAAAAACCAGTAGCTATCTGTACAAAAAATAAAAAGTACCAACTTGCCTTGAAAAAATAATAATAATTTTATTTCCTTTTCCATAATAAAAAAATTTTAATGATTTTAGTCTCAAAAAATAAAGATTTCAAAGCTTAAGAGACTCAAAGTTTAAGGTTGATGAACTTGCAATCCTTCTCTTTTTCTTTTCCCCCTTAGCTAAGGATTCACCCCCGCCCCCACCAATCACTAGATTATATTTATATAGCACTTAAGTTTTCAAAGTACTTTACAGGCAAGAAGGGATTTAGTATTCTTATTTTACGGATGAGACTACCAAGACCTAGAGGTAACATGACTACTGACTGGTAGAGTCAGGACAAATACTCAGAACTTGTTTGTGCTCAACCTTACATTCCTACTCCAGAGACTGAAGTTCATGGTTTATTTATCTGACCATGTGACTATAACTTCCTTTATATTTACTACACTCATGAATTAGTATGTTAACATTCAGGGTAAAGAAGGTATTTAGCCTTATTCTGATCTATTGGTATGTGATAAGAGTTCAGTTCTGGTAAACTCATGTTATGGCAGATCTTAGCTGAGTTTTAGAATTCCTTTTTTCAGGTGCGCCAGGGTGGCTCAGTCATTAAGTGTATGCCATCAGCTCAGATCATGATCCCAGGGTCCTGGGTTCGAGCCCCTCATCGGGCTCCCTGCTCTGCGGGAAGCCTGCTTCTCCCTCTCCCACTCCCCCTGCTTGTGTTCCCTCTCTCGCTGTGTCTCTCTGTCAAACAAATAAAAATCTTAAAAAATAAAAAAATAATTTCTTTTTTTAGCAGTGTTAGTAATAGATATATTCCTGAAAATATAAAAAGCAATAATAAATATTTGTTGAATAAATAAATGAATGAATACTACTACATGGAAAGTATATAAGCTTAAAGTTTTTATCTGACAATGCTATGGTTTCCTATTTTATGATAATGTACCTTCTTGACAGACTTATTATTTGTTGGAAATAAACTCTGGAGATCACTTGGGAAGGTAGTAGAGCAGTAGGTGAGCCAAAGATATTCTTCTATAATGTTAGATTATAATTCTAACAAGTCAATCAAGCAACACTGACAGAAAAGTTAAAACCTCATTAAAGAGTAAAAGACTGGCATAAAAACAGACATATATATCAATGAAAGAGAATAATAGAGTCCAGAAATCAGTCCACACTTATATGGTCAATTAATCTATAACAAAGGAGGCAAGAATATACAATGGGGAAAATCTCTTAAACAACTGGTGTTGGGAAAACCAGACAGCTACATGCAAAAGAATAAAACCGGACCACTTTCTTACACCATAAACAAAAATTAACCTGAAATGGATTAAAGACCTAAATGTGAAACCTAAAATCATAAAACTCCTAAAAAACAACATAGGCAGTAATTTCTTTGACATTTGCCATAGAAACATTTTTCTTTTTTCTTTTTTTTTTTTTAAGATTTTATTTATTTATTTGACAGAGAGAGAGCCAGTGAGAGAGGGAACACAAGCAGGGGGCGGAGGGAGAGGTTGAAGCAGGCTCCCTGCACAGGGCTCGATCCCGGAACCCCGGGATCATGACCTGAGCCGAAGGCAGATGCTTAATGACTGAGCCACCCAGGCTCCCCTAGAAACATTTTTCTACACATGTCTTTTCTGATAAGAGAAACAAAAACAACATTAAAAACTATTGGGACTACACCAAAATAAAAAGCTTTTGGACAGCAAAAGAAACCATCAACAAAAGAAAAAGGCAATGTACAGATTGGAAGAAGGTATTTGCAAATGATATATCAGATAAGGGGTTAATATCCAAAATACATAAAGAACTACAACTCAACACCAAAAAACCACAAGTAACTCCATTAAAGTGGGCAAAGGATATGAAAAGACACTTTTCTTTTTTTTCTTTTAAATTTATATATTTATCTTAGAGAGAGAGAGTGAGCACATGCGCAGGGGGAGAAGCAGAGGGAGAATGATAGAATCCTCAAGCAGACTCTCCGCTGAGCATGGAGACTGATGTAGCTTGACATCAGAACCCTAAGATCATGACCTGAGCTGAAATCAAGAGTCGGCCGCTTTACTGACTGAGCCATCCAGGCACCCCTGAATAGACATTTTCCAAAGACATACTTATGATCAACAGACACATGAAAAAATGTTCAACATCACTCATCATCAGGGAAATGCAAATTAAAACCACAATGAAATACCACTTTACACCTGTCAGAATGGCTAAAATAAAAAAAGACAAGAAATAACAAGTGTTGACAAGGATGTGGAGAAAAAGAACCCTATGCACTGTTGGTGAGAATGCAAGTTGGTGTAGCCACTATGGAAAACAGTATGGAGGTTCCTCAAAAAATTCAAAATAGAACTACCATATGATACAGTAATTCCACTACTGGGTATTTACTGAAAGAAAAGGAAAACACTAATTTGAAAAGATATATACACCCCCATGTCTACGCAGCATTATTTTCAACAGCCAAGATATGGAATCAACCCAACTGTCCATCCTTAGATGAATGGATAAAGAAGATGCAGTACACACACACACACCATGGAATATTAGTCAATAAAAAGAATGAATCCTTGCCATTTGCAACAACATGGATGGACCCAGAGGGTATAATGCTAGGTGAAATAAATCAGAGTAAGACAAACACCATATGATTTCACCCATATGTGGAATTTAAGAAATAAAACAAAGAAAAAAGGAGATAAACAAAATAACAGACTCTTAAATACAGAGAACAAACTGGTGGTTGCCAGAGGGGAGATGGGTGGGGGGAGGAGTGAAATAGATAAAGGGAGTTAAGAGCACACTTATCTCAGTAAGCACTGAGAAATGTATAAAATTGTTGCATCATTGTATTATACACCTGAAACAGAATACTACATGTTAATTATACTTGAATAAAAAATTAAAAATAAATAATTTTAAAAATAAAGAGTGAAAGACTCACGGTCTAACTATGAAAATCATCTATTATTCCATTGTCACTTCACTTGTTTAGATACCCAATCCTCCCACAATGACTCTTCCCTACCTTGTTTTCTCTACCAACCACACCCAGTAAACCTTTTCCAACCCAACTACTCATTCACATTACAAAGTTTTTCTTTTTTATATCATCCACCCATGACCAAAAAAATTACGTACAACTTCACCCCTTACCTAATATGGCTTTGGAATCAGGGGAAGATCCGTTGGTGAAATTACAAAAAAAGAAGAAAAATTAGTGGAAAGAATCCTACAGAATGTACTGTACTTACCAAGAAGCAGGAAATTACTCATAGGGAAGAGTCAAATATATGAAAACATGGAGACCTGGAAATACAACTATGGAAGCAGCAGCTGAAGAGCTCCCTGATATTGCCAGGATCCCAGAGCAAAAACAGGGGAAAGTAAGAGGTTAGACCACAGTCAACTAATGGTGTAAATGAAACATTCATAATGAACCGTTCCCCTGGGAGGGGAGTGGGCAATTGAGGGGCCTGGCTCTGGAGTCAGAGCTATGAGAAGAACTGTAATGACAGAAGAGACTTTCAGAGGTCCATGATGAGAAACTGACAGGCAAAATAAGAAGGAACCTGTGAATTAGAAGGAAATACTGTATTTGGAAGTAAGGACCATCTGAAATAGAAAAAGGATGTGGGAAAGCTTGAGGGGTATGACACTGAATCTGGTCCCAAGATTATTTTTAGTTTAGTAACAATTTCTCAAATAAAAAACTTCATTTTACACAGAGAGATATTAGAGGACTATGATAGTAACTAAGTTGAGGAAGTGAAGGTCACCAGGTAAAGTTCTTTCTTTCAGGGACTCCTCAGAGAATTCTAGCACAAAGTCTTCATCTCTTGAGTTCAAAGAAAAAGTAGAAACAGGGTTTAATGTAGAGTTCTTTTGTTCTGGTGATGTCACCTATTCAGAAAGAAAAAACAAAACTACTGACCAAAATGTTATTACATTTTTTCCCTATAGTTTGAATGAATTCTAATAATCTACATTATAAAAATAATGCTTTCAAGCACATTATGAAGAGCTATAGTAGGGCAAAGATTCTTCCCAAAAGGGCAGGATAGAATAAACTCACTAAAGTCAATAATAATAATAAAAAGTAAAATACAGAACATAAAAACTACTGGATTTATGGGGCTCAGTCAGTGGGTGGCTCAGTAGGTTAAGTGTCTTAACTTGGGCTCAGGTCATGATCCCAAGTCCTGAGATCGAGTCCCACATTGGGCTCCCTGCTCAGCAGGGAGCCTGCTTCTCCCTCTTCCCCTCCCCCTGCTTGTGCTCTCTCTCTCTCTCTCTCTGTCAAATAAATAAATAAAATCTTTTTAAAAAATAAGTAAAAAGGGGCTCCTGGGTGGCTCAGTCGTTGAGTGTCTGCCTTCGGCTCGGGTCATGATCCCAGGGTCCTGGGATCAAGGCCTGCGTCGGGTTCCCTGCTCAGCGGGAAGCCTGCTTCTCCCTCTCCCACTCCTCCTGCTTGTGTTCCCTCTCTTGCTGTGTCTTTCTGTCAAGTAAATAAATAAAATCTTTTAAAAAATAAATTAAATAAATAAATAAATAAATAAATAAATAATAAAAACTACTGGATTTATTTGAAATGGGTCAGATTCTGATTTAGATTGATCTGGGTTATGGAGATTTGGTTCTGAAGATGAATTTCCAGTCGAAGGGGCTTAAGATGAACTCAGACCTCATGTTTAGAGCTGTGAAAGTAAAACTTCCTGCAGACTCAAGGAATAAACAGCTTTCTCTTAATGTCTTCAGGTCTAGGGTTTATCTACAGTTGACCTAAATCTCAAAATATTGCTCCCAAATGGAGTGAACTTTTTTGATATATTCCAGACCTGAAGTCATATTATTCATTATGTTATTCTCCTTATAACAGTATTTAATTTTCTTGCTGCTTCCAGAAATTAATCACCTTAAAAATCTAATATGATGATCACATTTGATATATATATATTTGTATAACAATAGAATAAAAGAATAAAAGTTTGGAAGAATGCATACCAAACTGTTAAGAATGGTTGGTTTCTAATGGAGGTGGAATTAGGGGAAAAGTGTTCTTGAAACTTTATATACTTCTGAATGATTTAAACTTGTTAGAATGTATCTGTTTATTTTTTTAGTAAATTACAATAAAGATAAAAATTTATATACAAGTTTTAAAACACTTTCTTGATTAGCCACTTGGTTCTAGGTGCTGTGCTAGGAAATAAGGATGTGAAGATGAATACTCATGATCCTCACACCCAAGGAATTCAATTTAGTAGAAGAAACAAACTAATGAGAAATTACAGTCAATCATCACCATGGTAATAGTCTTACTATATTTACAAATTCTTACTGTGTGCCAGGGAGTATCCTAAGCACCTTATATTTTTAACTTATTTGATCCTTACCACAATCATAGGAGATTGGTACTCCCATTTTTCCTTATTCTACCACTTAGAGAACTGAGAAAGAGTAGTTAAGCAATTAAACTTGTTTAAATTCACCCAGCTTATTAGCAGCAGAGTTGGCATTCAAACCTAGGCAGTCTCCATTGTATTACACCTTCAACAAAAGTAACAATAAGAGGCAGTACTTCCTGAGTATTACACACTGAGTATTACATCCACAGTGCATTCTCTACAAACTGGCCACAGAGTTCTTTCTAAACATAAGTTCAACTATTTCCTTCCTCTCATTAAAACTCTAATGGTTCCCAAACTCTCTCAAAGTACAAGAAGGTTCTGAAAATGTCCTGTGCAGCTGCCCTGTAAGATCAGGCCCTTTACTTCCTCTTTGATCTCACTTCCTACCACTCTCCATTCATTCATTCCAGGGCTACCTCCTTGCTGTTCTACAAATTGGCCAGCATTCCCCTGCCTCAAAACCTCTCTACTTACTATTCCTTGTGCCTGGAATGCTCTCCCTCCAGATATCTGCATGGCATGTGTGTGCTCTCCCTTCCTCTCTCTCCTTCTAGATCTTTACTCCAGTGTCATTTTATTAGAGGCCCTATTTTACCTATAAAATAGAACTCTATCCCCTTTACACAGCTTTATTGTTCTCCATAGCACTTAAAACCCTCTGAGGTACTATATACTTGCTTATTGTCTGTTTCCTTTCATTAGAACGCAAGTTCCAGGAAAGCAGATCTTTGCCTGGTTTATTCACAGGCCTATCTCTAGCACGTACAACAGTGTAACACACAATAGTTGCTCAAAAAATATTTGAGGAATGAGTGACTGATTGACTAAATATGCTAATCTTTTTAAGGAGTTTTCTGCATCTATAGTCACTACTTCTCACGTCTCATTTACTATTAAATATACTCTAAACTGGTTTCTACCCTCACTATTTCACTGAAACTGCTCTTACCAAAGTCACCGATGATCTCCAACTTGCCAAATGAACAGTTTCTTTCACTTTACAACAATAACTGACATAACTAGCCCTCTCCACCTCCCAATTCTTGAGAATGGGATATAACATTCTCCTTTCTCTACACACTCTTGAAATGAACCCCTCCATTCTCAGTACTTTAAACTTTGCTATGTGCAAATGACCACACAAACTTCTCTGAGCCAGACCCAGGTACCCAACTTCTAACTTCCTATCTCTACTTGACTGGCTCATGGGCATTCCTTGTCTGTGTCTGTATATTCACCAAACATGCTTCTCCCTGCTGTGGACTGAAATGTGTCCCCCACAAATTCATATGTTGAAGTTTTAGCCCCCAATGTAACTGTATTGGGAGATAGGGCCTCTAAAAGATAACAAAGTGTAAATGATAAAGGAGGTCATCATAAGAGTGGGGCCCTGATATGACAGAATTGGTGTCCTTATAAAAAGAGAGCTTGCATTCACTTGCTCTCTTTCTCTCCACATGTACACACCTAGGAAAGGCCCTGTCAGGATATAATGAGAAGGTAACCATCATAAAGAGAGTCCTCATCAGAGACCAAATTAGCCAAAGCCTTGATCTTGGACTTCTAACCTCCAGAACTATGACAAAATAAATTTCTGTTGTTTACGAGACCCATCCCGTGGTATTTTGTTCTGGCAATCTCAGCTCCTCCATCTTACTCCACTCAGTGAAAACCACCGCAGTCTACACAACTGTTAAGTCAGACAGCCAGGAATCTTTCTTCTCCATTTTTCTTCACCCTACTATCTATATTCAATCCAGCAGCATCCATGCTTCTAACTCCTTTCACTGCCACAATCCCTACCTGCAAGTCCTTATCATTCAAGGCTCCTCTTAACTGGTTTCCACCAGCAGTGCCCACTAAACCCATCTTCCATAGAGCAGCCAGCAAAACCTTTTAAAAAGGTGAATTAAGTCATGTGGCTTTCTGCTGAAAACACTTCATGGATTTCCCAGTGGAACATAGAGTACTATCAAAATTCTTAACCTCGACTGCAAGACTGTGTATCTGGTCCTGCTCACTTTTCCAATCTCTAAGTACCACTCTCCCTTTCACTCACTACAATCCCGTTACTTTGGTTTTCTTCCACTTTCTCAAGCTCACTCAACTTTTTCCAATCCCGCAGTATTTACACTTGCAGTTTCTTTGCAAGGTATGTTCTTCCCCTCACTGCTGCCATAGCTGGAGAAGCCTTCCTAATTACCCATAAAGTAGATTCCCCTATAATTTCAGAGTACTTTGACAGCTTTCCTACATAGCAATTATTTCAATTTATTTGTTTGCTTGTTCTCTTGATTAACATCTCTCTCCCTCCTTTAAACGTCTCAACCTCTTTCTCCTTGGCCTTTAAAGACAGGGATCAGGGGCACCTGGGTGGCTCAGTCAGTTGAGCATCCAACTCTTAATTTCGGCTCCAATCATGATCTCAGGGTCATGAGATCGAGTCCAGCTCAGCTCTACACTCAGCACGGAGTCTGCTTGACATTCCTCCCTCTCCCTCTGCTCCTCCCTCCACTCACTTGCTCTAAATAAATTAATAAGTAAAATCTTTAAAAAAAAAAAAAAAAGGGGGAGATCATACCTGTTTTGTCCATTACTCTATACCCAAGTCTTACAAGTTCTGACATACACAGGGCATTCAATATTGTTGAATTGCTATTTATACATGAATTTTGTATTTCCACAGTAAAATTTCATAGTCTATTTCACACATGTTCCACACATTTCCAATTAAGATTATACCTAGGCATTGTATATCATTTGTTACTACTGTCGGGATTCTTTTTCTGTTATATATTCTAACTGGTATAAGAAGGTATTTAACATTTCAAGTTTATCTTATCTTCAGCTACCTTACAAAATTCTTCTTAAACTTCTCATTTTTAATTGATTCTTCTATTTCTTCCTCTCTAATTATGTATGCCTCTCTTATCATGTCATATTAGAAAATTCACAACACCTTTGAGTAATAAGATAGCAGTCATCCACATTTTATTATTTATTCTAACAAATTACACTGCTGTTTTATCACTAAAATAATGTTGGTTGGTTATTGATAAATTTCTTGATCGTGTTAAAAAAAAAATCCAAAGATTTTTATCTTTTTAGTTTTTGCTGGACTCATTTCTTCTAAGATTACCAAGACTTGTTTTTAAAGACTTATTTGAGAGAGAGAGAGAGCATGGATAAGCAGGGGGAGAGGTGGTAGGAGGGGAGAGAGAGAGAGAGAGAGAGAGAGAATCTCTAGCAGACTCCCTGCTGAGTGCGGAGCCTGACTCAGGCTCGATCCCAGGACCCTGAGATCATGACCTGAGCCAAAATCAAGAGGCAGCCACTTAACTGACTGAGCCACCCAGGCATCCCAAGATTACCAAGATTTTTTACTCTAAACCATTAAAGTTCTCCTTACATTATACCTTATTTGCTTCCCATGAAGTCTTCTCTGCTGATTTACAATTGTAATCCAAATGATATGAACATTCTGAATTTTTAGGAGAGAAATCTAAAATAACTGTGGAGAAGGAAAAAAGCATGGATTTTTACACAACAGTTTGTTCAATGTCAAATAACTTTTAATGTTATATTTTACTTAATTTACTTACAGTCATTTTCAATTGAGTCCTTATTACACTCAGCTCTCACTTGAAAATTATCTTCAATATTAAAGCTAATACCTCCTTTTGGAAAGTTTTCTTCATTTGGGAACTAGAAAACAGAGATCCATTTATCAGTTTATTTAGTAAAAAGAAAAAGTGTGTGTACACATCTGTATCTTTATCTACCTCCCTATATACACACACATAGTCCATGGTATAACTTGAGACACAGAGGAACACAAGCAATATGTTATGAAGCCAATTCTATTCAGGGAAAGCAGAGTACATTACGTATCATCAATTCTTATGATTCACATTTCTTATATCTTAACATCATTGAAATAAGGAATGAACCCTAACAGTGATAACATTGTTACATCTCTAGAGCACAGGCAACAGTCTTAACATAGCTGGCATTGCTGCGCAAGTGAAACCATGTGCAAGTTAGTCATACTGTTCATATAATAATCACTTAAGTATGAGTTTGCATTAACATCACACATTAGGTAATTTTGCTGTTTAAATGTCTTCAAAAGGATAACATTATCATTTGCCATTGAACAAAAAAGTATTGTGTTCACAGAAGGGCAAGGAAGCAAAGCAGTGTGATATATCATAAAAAATCTACACCCAAATAAATCCAAGGCTTCTTACAACAAATATAACATCAAAAATCTAAGTGAAAGTGAAAAAGCTCTAGAGCTCTGTTTCACAACATTGTAAATATACTTCGCATGACTTAACTGTACACATAAAAATAGGTAAGATTGTAAATTTTATGATTTTTTTTTTACCACAATAAAAAAGTTTTCTTTGTTTTTGTTTTTTTAAGTAGGCTCCACACCAAGCGCAGAGCCCAACATGAGGCTCAAATGCACAACCCTGAGATCAAGACCTGAGCTGAGACCAAGCATCAGATGCTTAACCAACTGAGCCACCCAGGGGCCCCACCACAATAAGGAAGTTTTTAATAAAAAATCGAAGTGATAAAGCATTGCATAATGTTAACTGCTCTTCTTCTTTAGTGTTATATAATGGTGCTTCTTTTAATCGGATAGTACCTGGGAATTTGATGAAATACAGAATATATTCTAAGCGTCAGAGACTACTATTGAAATCTGCCACACTTATACCAAAAAGCTCTCCTCTCTGTAGGTAAGCCTGGTCATTTTGCCTTAAAATATATTTTATAAACTCATGATATAAAACATGACCATAGTGATGTATGCAATAATAATTAGAAATAAAACAAATGGACACAAATTTTTTTTCAATAGGAGTACTTCTCTAATCTATTCTCTTCAAAAAACCACAGGAAATAGGGGTGCCTGTGTGGCTCACTTGGTTGAACGTCCATCCAACTCTTGGTTTCAGCTTGGGTCAGGATCTCAGGGTTGTGGAACCAAGCCCCGTGACGGGCTGGGTGCTCACCACAGAGTCCACTTGGGATTCTCTCCCTTTCCTTCTCTCCCCCTGTCTGACCCCACCACTACATGCACAGGCTCTCTCTCTCTCATAAATAAAATCTTTTAAAAAAACACACAGGAAATAAGACATAGAAACATCTTTTATCTTTGATGAAACTAAGAAACAATGGTAACGCTTAATTACAATACAATATTAAGAGGATGGGGAAGAATATAGACTTGGTTAAGATGGAAGAAAGTTAAACCAAAGTACCTACTACAGGGGGCCTAATAAGAAGTAAACTGATTTACCCTTATAGCCATGGAAAACACTTAGAAACCATGGCATTCTCAGGGGATCCTCAGCAGAAAAAGTAGGCTATAGTAGGCTGAAAACATTTGATAAAAGTTCTAGAAAGAAAAACCAAGAAAATAGTGGGGAAGAAATTACCAAAAAAAAAAAAAAATTTTTGAGAAAGAATTTTTTAGGGGCACCTGGGTGGCACAATTGCTTAAGTGTCTGACTCTTGGTATTGGCTCAGGTCGTGATCTCAGGGTTGTGAGACTGAGCCACCCTGTTGGGTTCCTTGCTCAGCGCACAGTTTGCTTGAGATTTTCTCTCCCTCTCCCTGCTCCTCCCGCTTGTGCACTCACTCTCTCTAAAATAAATAAATAAATCTTTAAAAAAAAATAAAAAATTTTTGTAAGACTGGTGGACTTGTATGTGCAGGATGAAAAGATTCACTGAATGTCCAGTATACAATTTGAGATATAGGGAACCAATCTAGGACATGGGCAAAGGTCATTCTTAAAATGTCAACTATACACGGGGCACCTGGGTGGCTCAGATGGTTAAGCGTCTGCCTTCGGCTCAGGTCATGATCTCGGGGTCCTGGGACCGAGTCCCTCATCGGGCTCCTTGCTCAGCGGGGAGCCTGCTTCTACCTCTGCCTGCCACTCCCCCTGCTTGTGCTCTCCCTCTCTCTCTGGCAAATAAATAAATTAAATCTTAAAAAAAAAAAAAGATGTCAACTATACAGTGCAGATTGGAACAGATGGATGGAGGACCTAGGAAAGAGGTCCTAAGGAAAAAAAAATGGAGTTAACAAAGATTATCTAATAAGTTTGTGTGGATTCCTATATTGAAAAGTACTTTATAAGCTTTTGGAGCATGTGAAAAATCTTTAGCCTAATATTCAAAGAACACTAAGCAAAGTTTAAAAAATGAGACAATTAGAAACAAGAAAATAAAACCAAAATTATAAAAGAAATAAAATGTAACCATAGTATATTAATTGGCTCAGCTGTGAAAAATATTAAAACACTGGGGCACCTGGGTGGCTCAGTCGTTGAGCATCTGCCTTTGGCTCAGGTCATGATCCCAGGGTCCTGGGATCGAGCCCCGCATCGAGCTCCCTGCTCACTGGGAAGCCTGCTTCTCCCTCTCCCATTCCCCCTGCTTGTGTTACTGCTCTCGCTGTCTTTCTCTCTGTCAAATAAATAAAAATCTTTATTAAAAAAATATTAAGGGGCGCCTAGGTGGCTCAGTCGTTAAGTGTCTGCCTTCGGCTCAGGTCATGATCCCAGAGTCCTGGGATTGAGCCCCGCATCAGGCTCCCCACTCGGCGGGAAGCCTGCTTCTCCCTTTCCCCCTCCCCCTGCTTGTGTTCCCTCTCTCACTGTGTCTCTGTCAAATAAATAAATGAAATCTTTAAAAAAAAGTAAAACATTTATAATAATAAAAATGTTGAATACCGCTTTATCTAAAAATTATGACATAGCTATAATAGGAATCTAAGAGAATTTATAAAGCAGGAACTCAGAAATAACTTATTTTAATTAATGTAGCCACTATAATCATTAGATCTTACTAAAGATAGTGTAAAACCATGATAATAGTTAATAAAAGCAACAAAATTTATTAATAAGAAGCACAAAATGAAAACTTAAGGATTTTGGCTCCAGAAACCATGAAAGAAAGCCCTGACAGATCTGATTACCTAAACATTAAAACTGTATTTCTGCAAAAAATCTGAGTCAAAACATTAATACATTAGGAAAAATGACAAATGGTTAATTTTCTCAATATAAAAAGAACTCCTACAAATCAAATATATGAACAAAGACCCTGTAATGCCAAAACTGTAAAACATTACTGAGAAAATTTTAAGATCAAAAGATCAAAATAGAAAGATATTTTATTACAATATTGAAACGTATCAATAAAATATTCTAAAAATGTTAATTTTCTCCAAGATTTATATATACAATGAGGGGCGCCTGGCTGGCTCAGTCGGTAGAGCATGTGACTCTTGATCTCACAGTTGTGACTTCAAGCCCCACGCTGGGTGTAGAGATTACTTAAAAATAAGATCTTAAAAAAAAAAAAGATATATACACAATGAAATTCCAGTCAAATTCCTAGCATGGTTATATACATGGTGGAAATTGTTAAGCTTATTCTAAATGTATACGGAAACACAAAAAGCTAAAAAGAACAAGGTGAAAAGATTTAGAGATAAATGAAAACATTCTTTATAAGACATGAAGACTTTTAAAACTACAGACCAATGAATCAGAATAGAAACCAAAACTAGACTCAAAATACATGAATACCTGATTTATGGCAAAGGGGGCAAGGCAAAGGAATGGAGAGAAGACAGCCTTTTCAATAAAGAGTGCTTGGTCAAATGGATGTCCAAATGGGAAAAATATGAAACTTTATCTATACCTCAACACATAAAAATCAATTACTGGTTAATTGTACATCAAGGTGTGAAAGGCAAAATAATAAAGCTTCTACAAGATAATATGAGAGAATATCTTCATGATCTCCAGGTAGAGAAAGATTTCTTAAACAAGACAAAAAAAGTACTGATCATAAAGGACACAATAGATAAACTGTTATTATGTTAAAAATTATAAACTTCTATTCATCAAAAAGCATCATTAAGAGTGAAAGACAGACAAATGTAGGGATCCGAAGGGGTACATGCACCCCAATGTTTATAGCAGAATGTCCACAATAGCCAAACTGTGGAAAGAGCCAAGATATCCATTGACAGATGAATGGATAAAGAAGATGTGGTATACCTCACACCAGTCAGAATGGCTAAAATTAACAAGTCAGGAAACGACAGATGTTGGCGGGGATGCGGAGAAAGGGGAACCCTCCTACACTGTTGGTGGGAATGCAAACTGGTGCAGCCACTCTGGAAAACTGTATGGAGGTTCCTCAAAAAGTTGAAAATAGAGCTACCATATGATCCAGCAATTGCACTACTGGGTATTTACCCCAAAGATACAAAAGTAGGGATCCGAAGGGGTACGTGCACCCCGATGTTTATAGCAGCAATGTCCACAATAGCCAAACTGTGGAAAGAGCCAAGATGTCCATCGACAGATGAATGGATAAAGAAGAGGTGGTATATATATACAATGGAATATTATGCAGCCATCAAAAGGAATGAGATCTTGCCATTTGCAACGACGTGGATGGAACTGGAGGGTATTATGTTGAGTGAAATAAGTCAAAAAGAGAAAGACATGTATCATATGATCTCACTGATATGAGGAATTCTTAATCGCAGGAAACAAACTGAGTGTTTTTGGAGTGGGGGGTGGGGTGGGAGGGATGGGGGGACTGGGTGATAGACACTGGGGAGGGTATGTGCTCTGGTAAGCGCTGTGAATTGTGCAAGACTGTTGAATCTCAGATCTGTACCTCTGAAACAAATAATGCAATATATGTTAAGAAAAAAAAAAAAAGAAGAAGAAGAAGGTAGCGGGAGGGGAAGAATGAAGTGGGGGAAATCGGAGGGGTAGACGAACCATGAGAGACGATGGACTCTGAAAAACAAACAGGGTTCTAGAGGGGAGGGGGGTGGGAGGATGGGTTAGCCTGGTGGTGGGTATTGAGGAGGGCACATTCTGCATGGAGCACTGGGTGTTGTGCACAAACAATGAATCATGGAACACTTCATCTAAAACTAATGTTGTAATGTATGGGGATTAACATAAGAATAAAAAAAAATGGTAAAAAAAAAAAGATGTGGTATATATATACAATGGAATATTATGCAGCCATCAAAAGGAATGAAATCTTGCCTTTTGCAACAATGTGGATAGAACTGGAGAGTGTTATGCTGAGCAAAATAAGTCAATCAGAGAAAGACATATATCATATGACCTCACTGATATGAGGAATTCTTAATCTCAGGAAACAAACTGAGGGTTGCTGAAGTGGTGGGGGTGGGAGGGATGGGGCGGCTGGGTGATAGACATTGGGGAGGGTATGTGCTATGGTGAGCGCTGTGAATTGTGCAAGACTGTTGAATCACAGATCTGTACCTCTGAAAGAAATAATACGTTATATGTTAAAAAAAAAAAAAAAAGAAGATAGCAGGAGGGAAAGAATGAAGGGGGGGGAAATGGGAGGGGGAGATGAACCATGAGAGATGATGGACTGTGAAAAACAAACTGAGGGTTTCTAGAGGGGAGGGGGTGAGAGGATGGGTTAGCCTGGTGATGGGTATTAAAGAGGGCACGTTCTGCATGGAGCACTGGGTGTTATACGCAAATAATGAATTATGGAACACTACATCAAAACCTAATGATGTAATGTATGGTGATTAACATAACATAGTAATTTAAAAAAAACGTTGAAAATAAAAAAAAAGTGAAAGAGAGTCAGGGAAAATATCTGCAAAGTATACAACTGACAATGAGTATATATCCATTATAAGAATTCCAAAAATTAATTAGAAAGATAAACACATCAATGAAAAACTAAGAAGGGGTGGGCGCCTGGGTGGTTCAGCTGGTTAAGTGTCCAACTCTTGATTTTGGCTCAGGTCATGATCTTGGGGTCCTGAAATCGAGCCCCGTGTTGGGCTCCTCCAAGCTAACAAGGGAGTCTGCTTTTCTCCCTCTACCCGTCCCCTATATGCGCACGTGTGTGCGTGCATTCTCTCTCAAATAAATAAATAAATATTTTTTTTAAAAACTGAGGAAGAAACCTGAGCAAATACTTCATCCCCAAAGAGAATACAGAGAAGGCCAATAAGCATACAAAAAGGTCCTAGCCTCATTATTAGGCAGGAAAATGCAAACTAAAACCACAATGAAATACCACTACATATCTACCAGAATAGCTAAAATTCAAATCAAAAACTTTCAGCACCAAGCGTTGATGAAGATATAGAGTAATGGGAACTCGTATATACTTCTGACAGAAATGTTAACTATAATAACCATTTTTGGAAAGCAGTTTGCCATTATATACTAAAAGTAAAGATACACATACCTGGTGACTCAATAATCCCACTCCAATGTAGTATAACTGACAGAAACATGTCATGTGTGTACATGTTCAGGACAGCACATGAACATTCATATCAGCATTATCGGTAATAGGCCCCAAATGCAAACGACTGAAAAATGGATAATTGGAGCGTATTCATACAGTGGAATAGTACACCAGCAATGAAAATGAATAAACTACAGACACAGGCAACTACATGGATGAATTTCAAAACTGCAGTGTTGAACAAAAAGAACCAGACACAAAAAATACATTGTATATTACTCTATTTACATCAAGTTTTAAAAGCAAAACTAGGGCACATGAGTGGCCCACTCAGTTAAGAGTCTGCCTTCAGCTCAAGTCATGATCTCGGGGACCTGGGAGGGAGCCACGCATCAGGCTCCCTGTTCAGCGGGGAGTCTTCTTCTCCCTCTCCCCCTGCTCATGCTCTCTCTTTCTCACTTGCTCACTCTCTCTCTCTCAAATAAATAAAATCTTAATAAAAGCAAAACTAATATATGGTATTATAAGTCAAGATAGTGGTTATCTTTGGAGGGAATAGAAAGGGATAGTGGCTGAAAGGGGGCCAGGGGACTTCTGGGATGCTGCTAAGGTTCTATTTCTTAAGAGTGGAGGTTACATGAGTGTGTTCACTTTGTGGTAATTACTGAGCTGTGTACTTATGGTCTGTGCACTTATTTTGTATGTGCATTATGCTTTAATAAAAAAGAAAAAAATTGGGGTGCCTGAACCGGTGGCTCAGTCGGTTAAGCGTCTGCCTTCGGCTCAGGTCATGATCCCAGGGTCCTGGGATCGAGTCCCACGTTGGGCTCCCTGCCCAGCAGGGAGCCTGCTTCTCCCTCTCCTCCCTGCTCATGCTCTCTCTCACTATCTCTGTCTCTCTCTCAAATAAATAAATAAAATCTTTAGGAAAAAAAAAAGAAAGAAAAAAATGTGCATCTCTTTAACAGACACTGTTTCGAATATATGCATATCATTCTCTTATGACCTCTATTTGGTAACAATTGAGAGGTGCTTGGTGTCATACTTAGAGAAGTGGGGATAGGGATAACTTATATTTGTTCAAGGATTTAAATATAATCTCTTCATAAAATTTAGTATTGACATAAAGAAAATGATTTGGCAAGGTGCAACTATAAAAAATATTTTTACCTGCAAGAAATCAATCTGCATACAAGCGCTAGTCAATTTTGGCGTCAATAAACAAGTGTCTGTCGTGCGGTTTTCATATTCAATACTATCTGGAAACTGACCGCATTCTAGCTGTGAGCTGTGTCCTCTGACCATCACAGCACTAGTAGCTGATCCTTTCACTTGGTGTCCTTGAAACTCAACAGGCTACAAGTAAATTATTAAAAATGAGTATTGCAATAAATACACATTGATATATAGTCACAATGTATATATACACAGGAAATAAATAACAATTTAGCTTTCTATTAAATACTACTTAATGTAAATAATTATAAGTGACAAATGCTGAAAACCAGAAAAACTAATTATCCTAACACATGCTAATTATAAAACATAAATCGGTTATTGATTTAATTGAATTCAAGTTCAACATTAATAAATATGAATTTTTTATTAGGAGCATAAGAAGTATAGTTATAATGGACTAATTAAACCAGAAAGATATAGTTGTTCCTTTCTCTATGCTTCCCCGTACATTATACAACTTTCCATTATAGACTTATCACATTATACTACAATGAAGTTTCTTTTCATATATACCCTAACTGTACTGTAAGCTCCTTGAGGGAAGAGACCTGTTTGTTTCATCAGGGTATCACGTGCATTTAACACCATGCTTGGCATATGGGAGGCAGTCAATAAACATATGATAATAGGAAGTAAGGGAAGAAATACAGGAAGGATTTTCCTTTGTTCAGGCATTTTGTAAACTATCAGGCTTCACAGAAGAGGGATGGTGGGTTCTCTCCCAGAAGATCTGATCCTATTGCTCTGAGAACAAAGGCCTGAGAATGTGATGCCAATACAGACATGTACTTCAGAGAGGTACTGTGATCTCCTCACAGACCTGATCAGCTTTCAGGCTTCAAAAGGCTTTCTCTGCTGCCCCCTTGAGGGTTCTAGGATTTTTATTCCTCACAGGGTGACAAAGCCTACCCAGAAAGTGGAAAATTAAGATTGCTAATAGAGCCAAAGGAATGTAAAGAATGAATTTATTTCTAACTGATAAATTAACAACAAAATTATGATAGTAAATAATCTGAATATTCTCTTATTTTAGGATGAAGATTCTATATCACACATTTGAAAGGAAAATTAAACCTAAAATGTCCCTTATACTTTTGCTGAAAATATCTAAATTTTAAAACATACACATTTCAATTAAAAAAGTCTCAACGGTTAGACTCTATATTTCTGATTTGTTTGATAGGGAATACACATTTTCTACAAGCAAATAGATGCCCCGTTTTCTATGCTTCCATGTAGATCTCTTCTAAAGATCTGTTGAGTTTTAGGAATAGAATCATTATTTGTAAAACCCAACTATTTATATGCTATTTTCCCTCCAAACTTTTGATATGGAGTAGATGGCACTACTTAGAGCTTGGGTTATATATACTTCTACAGAAGTAGGACTGGTAGAGGAGACTATAATATGTTCAAGGCTATAAAGATCTTCATTTTGTTCTCGGCAGAACATTCATTATTTATACGTTATTTATCTTCCTGTCCAACCTCTAGGGTATGCATCATATATATGCATGATGCATTATTAGCTCACTAGTAAAGAGAAAGGGCTCAAGATCAAACAAGGGGTAGCAGTCATTAGTTTTTCTTGTTCCTAAAACCAGGTTAATTCATTATGCTCATTGACCTTCTGACCATGAAAACTCTGAGAGTGGTATAAAAAAGAGCAGGAAAAGACAGTGGATTAGAAAATCAAAGTTGTTCACAAATTTTACCGTAGGGTCACAGGTTTTTCTCTCTAATTGTGTAGTGATAACATCTAGAAAAGCAGTCTCTTCATCTCCCAAGGAAAAGAACTAGAATAAAATACCAATAAGCATGTTAGCTAGAAGAGTTCTGTAGGCAGCTCATGAGTATGATGGGAAAATACTCCCAAAACTTAAAGTATGCCATTTGAAAATCTTACTCCTGTATATACATACATATAATTAGCTACATCTAGCAAAGGAGTTCTCCAGCAGATAAGGTACTATGCTAATTAATTTTATTTTTAATTTTATTTTTTAAAGATTTTATTTATTTATTTGACAGAGAGAGGCATAGCGAGAGAGGGAACACAAGCAGGGGGAGAGGGAGAGGGAGAAGCAGGCTTCCAGCCGAGCAGGGAGCCCGATGTGCGGCTCAACTCCAGGACCCTGAGATCATGACCTGAGCAGAAGGCAGACGCCTAAGGACTGAGCCACCCAGGCGCCCCATATGCTAATTAATTTTAAATTCAGCAATAAAAAATTCTAATTCTAAAAATTTTTTTAATTTCTTTATTTTGAGAGAGAGAGAGGGAGGAAACACATGCACACACAGAAGGAAAGGGCAGGGGGAGAGAGAGTATCTTATTTTTTTTAAGATTTTATTTTTTAAAGACAAAGTGCAAGAGTGCACATGAGTGGGGGGAGGGGAAGAGGGAGAAAGACAAGCAGACTCCCCGCTGAGCAGGCAGCCTGCCCCCGGGGCCTGAGATCGTAACCTGAGCCTAAGGCAGATGCTTAACCCACTGAGTCACCCAGGTACCCCAGGAGAGAGAGAGAATCCTGGGCAGAGTCCCCACTAAGCATGGAGCTGGACTTAGGGCTCAATCTCACAACCCTGAGATCATGACCAGAGCTGAAATTAAGAGTCAGATGTTTAACCAACTAAGCCACCCATGCGACACTAATTCTAAAAATTTTAGTTAAATATTTTAACACTAGAAAAAATTGTTGCATACCTAATAATCTCCATCTAATCTAATATTTAATATTAATGCAGATTATTTAATTCAAAAATTAGTATGAAACCAAAGGAGGAAAAATTGTAAACAGTGTTAACAGTTTATTTAAAGAATGAATCAGAGTACCTGGCTGGCTCAGTCAGTAGAGCATGTGACCCTTTTTTTTTTTTTTTAAGATTTATTTATTTTAGAGAGAGAACAAATGCCAAGGGGAGGGGCAGAGGGAGAAAGAGAGAAAGAATCCTCAAGCAGACTCCCCATTGAGCACTGAGCCTAACACAGGGTTTGATCACGACCTAAACCAAAATCCAGAGTTTGCCGCTTAACTGGCTGTCACCCAGGCGCCCGAGTAGAGCATGTGACTCTTAATCTCGGGATCATGAGTTCAAGCCCCATGTTGAGCATGGAGCTTACATTAAAAATAAAAATAAAATAAACCATTTTCTAGCAACCATAAAAACACAAGCTACAGACAACAGCAACTAGTCATGTTTAGTTAATCAAGTAACCATATCAAATAATCATAATTTCTACTATGAATTAGATAGACTTTGAAAAGGAATTTAAACAAGAAAACAATTTTTATGTTTAAAAAATATATAGAAAAAAATTTCCTCAATAGACAGAAGAGGTAAAGTAGCATATTTCTTCAAATAATGATAACCTTCCATTAATAACACAATACATTAGCACATCTGCCAACTACTCTTGAAAACATTCAACTCAAATTTTAGAATTAGGGGCGCCTGGGTGGCTCAGTTGTTAAGCGTCTGCCTTCAGCTCAGGTCATGATCCCAGGGTCCTGGGATCAAGCCCTGCATTGGGCTCCTTGCTCCGTGGGAAGCCTGTTTCTCCTTCTCCCACTCCCCATTTGTGTTCCCTCTCTCACTGTGTCTCTCTCTCTGTCAAACAAATAAATAAAATCTTTAAAAAAAAAAATTTTAGAATTAGAATTTTCTAATACAGTGAGTTTAAAAACCAATTAGCACAGCACCTTCTCTTCTGCTTTGTTATGTATAGCTAATTGTAGAAATAAAACTAGCAGAAATAAAAAAACAGTGCCATTAAGTATATCCTCAAAGAGCACCCTAACTTTAAATTTTGGAAGTTTTTCTATCATTAATGTACATGAAGAGGTTGTTTCAGAAAGTTATAATATGAAAGGTATTACAAAAATGCAAATATTCTCCTATATTAATGCTAAAAAGATTTAAATAAATTTTTTTTACAAAAGATAAGACCTTTTTAATTCCTGTGAGATTACAACAGATTTTTAAAATATATATATTTATTTTAAATGGCAACTCATAGGCGCACCGGGGTGGCTCAGTCAGTTAAGTGTCTGCCTTCGGCTCAGGTCATTTTCCCAGGGTCCTGGGATCGAGCCCAGCATTGGGCTCCCTGCTCAGTGGGGAGTCTGCTTCTCCCTCTCCCTCTGCTGCTTCCCCTGCTCATGCTCTCACTCTCTCAAATAAATAAATAAAATCTTAAAAAAATAAAAATAAATGGCAACTCATTCTGGAGAATGATAGTGTTTATTTCCAGTTTATACTTTGTGATAACTGTCCATGAAAGAGTTTAAATCATATTTTTTCAAGTGAAAAAAAGAATTAAGAATGTGATCATTTGTAAGCTAAATAATGCAGTTGCTAATTATGATTTTATACATTTGATCTTATTATATAAGGATGAAAAATGATTGAGCCACCACTATGTGAATTTTACTTGTTTTGTTTTGTTCTTTTTTGGCAACAGAGTTGCAGGTACAGCTATAATAGTCAATGTCAATTCTTGGATTAAGTGATGATTCTAAGTTTACAACCTTATTTGTGATAAAAGATTTGTCATTTAACCAAATCCTATTGACCACACAGGCCATTTATACAAGACAGTAGGCTCACCTAAATAAGTATAAAGGGGTAACTAATTACAAATGATATTGAAACTGACAATATAAAATATAAAACTATATGCCATACCTATATATACAACTACAATTTCTGGCTACTTTATATTTTAAAAATTAACTCACCTGCAAAGACTGAAGTGGTTCACTTGCTTCAACTTCTTTTTCTGTTATAATCTTAGGAACAGAATATTAATATAAGAATAACTAAAAGATACTAGTAAGTTATAAATAAAATATAAATTTCTATTAGACATAAATAAAACACTATCACTAATAATCAAAAGAGCAAAAACTAAATGTTAATTAAACACTATTCTGACTTAGCAAGAATTGAAATTTTTTTTTTTTTTTTTTTAAGATTCATTGGGGCACCTGGGTGGCTCAAATGGTTAAGCTTCTGCCTTTGGCTCGGGTCATGATCCCAGGGTCCTGGGATGGAGCCCCGCATTGGGCTCCTAGCTCAGCTGGGAGTCTGCTTCTCCCTCTCCCTCTGCTGTTCCCCCTGCTTATGCTCTCTCTCTCTGTCTCTCTCTCTGTCTCAAATGAATAAAATCTTAAAAAAAAAAAAAATTTATTTATTAAAGTGGCAGAGAGAGCGTGAGAGGGAGGGGAGGGGGAGAGGAAAAGAGAGAGAATCTCAAACAGACCTCGCACTGAGCACAGAGCCCAATGCCGGACTTGATCCCACAACCCCAAGATCACAACCCAAGCCGAAATCAAACGCCCAAGCAACCAAGCCACCCCGGTGCCCCAGAATTGAAAATATCTTAGTACTGGTGATTGTGAAATGAAATAAATATTCATACTGTAAAGCAGTAAGATTTTTAGATTTGACAGTGTAAATCAAGAAAATTGTTCTTAGCCGTTCAAGTTATCAGTTCCACTTGTGGGACTCAAATCTTTTTTTTTTTTTTTTTTAAAGATTTTATTTATTTATTTGAGAGAGAGAGACTGAGAGAGAGAGCGCGCATGAGAGGGAGGACGGTCAGAGGGAGAAGCAAACTCCCCGCTGAGCAGGGAGCCCGATGCGGGACTCGATCCCGGGACTCCAGGATCATGACCTGAGCCGAAGGCAGTCGCTTAACCAACTGAGCCACCCAGGCGCCCCGTGGGACTCAAATCTAAGGAGATAACTTAAAATGTAAACACTGATTTATGTGCAAAAACATTTGCTAAAGTTTTATTTATCCCAGCAAAATGCTAGAAATAATTTAAATGTTCAAAATAGGGCATTGCTTATCCAAAGCATAGAATATCCACAGGATGGGATGGTAAGTAACCTCTAAAAGATATTTAACTGCTGGTCTGTGGTGAGCCACCAATGTGGTCTCTGTTCCGCAGGATGGCATTTGTTAAAGTTGTCAAGAATAAGTCTTACTTTAAGAGATACCAAGTGAAATTTAGAAGATGATGAGATGGGGCACCTGGGTGTCTCAGTCGTTAAGCGTCTGCCTTCGGCTCAGGTCATGATCCCAGGGTCCTGGGATCCAGCCCTGCATCGGGCTCCCTGCTCAGCGGAAAGCCTGCTTCTCCCTCCCCCACTCGTCCTGCTTGTGTTCCCTCTCTCGCTGTCAAATAAATAAATAAAATTTGGAAAAAAAAAAAAAAAGATGACGAGGACAAAACTGATTACTATGCTCAGAAACACTTGGTAATTCAGGATAAAAATAAATACCAAACACATTAATATTAATACAGGATGACAGTTTGTGTGGCCAACAGAAATATCATTTGTCAGATTACTTATGCCCACATAGAAGGAGATATGATAGTTTGTGCAGCTTAAGCTCATTAACTCCCAGAGTACGGTATGAAGGTTGACCTGACAAATTATGCTGCGGCATATTGTACCAGCCTGCTGCTGACCCACAAGCTTCTCAATAGATTTGACATGGACAAGATCTATGAAGGCCAAGTGGAGGTGACTGGAGATGAATGCAATGTGGAAGCACTGATGGTCAACCTGGTGCCTTCACCTGCTATTTGGATGCAGGGCTTGCCAGAACTACTGGAAATAAAAATTGGGGGAGCTGTGAATGGAGGCTTGTCTATTCCTCACAGTACCAAATGATTCCCTAGTTATGATTCAGAAAGCAAGGAATTCAATGCAGAAGTACATCAGAAGCACATCATGGGTCAGAACGTTGCAGATTATATGCATTACTAATGGAAGAAGATGAAGATGCTTACAAGAAACAATTCTCTCAATACAAAAAGAACATAACTCCAGACATGATGGAGGAGATGTGTAAGAAAGCTCATGCTGCTATATGAGAGAATCCAGTCTATGAGAAGAAGCCTAAGAAAGAAGTTAAAAAGAGGTGGAACCATCCCAAAATGTCCCTTGCCCAAGAAGAAAGACTGGGGAGCTCAGAGGAAGGCAAGCTTCCTTAGAGCTCAGGAGCAGGCTGCTGAGAGCTAATAAACCAACCCACAATTTTCTGTGAAGATTTTTCAGATAAAGACAATAATAAGCTTACTCACCAAGCAGCTAAAAAATTAGCTAAACAAATAAATAAGTAGAAGATATATTTAAGAAGTATCTTAATAATGTGAGAAACATAATATATTAAGGGGAAAAGATATAAAACTATTTGTACACATCAATCTAACCATATTTTTAAAAATAGGCCCCAAACATTAATAATAAATATCTATCAGTGATAGGGTAAGTTTTATTTGTCTTCACTTTTTTTGTATTTAAAAAAGAAAAAAATAGTAACATGGAAAATAGAGTAAGATACAAAATGGGGGCAAATGAAACATTTCACTTTCTTTTATTTCAAACATGTCTTCTAGAAAGAGCAGTGCCATATAATGAATATCCCTCCAAATATGCTAAAAGCATCCCCAAGGGGTGCCTGGGTGGCTCAGTCGTTAAGTGTTTGCCTTCGGCTCAGGTCATGATCCCAGGGTCCTGGGATCCTGCTCACTGGGAAGCCTGCTTCCCCCTCTCCCACTCCCCCTGCTTGTGTTCCTTCTCTCGCTGTGTCTGTCAAATAAATAAATAAAATCTTTAAAAAAAATAAAAAATAAAATAAAATAAAAATAAAAGCATCCCCAAGAAGAAACACTAATTCTAGAATTTCAATGTATTCTAATTAGTACTATAATTTTTATAATATTACCATGGTTCCTAAACTGTTCAACAAGGTACTTTGAGATGCCAGAGTGAACTCAACAGGAGCTGCACAAAATGTTTTAAATTTAAGGGAAGGGGTGTCTGGGTGGCTCAGTGGGTTGAGCATCCAACTCTTGGTTTTGGCTCAGGTCATGACCTCAAGGTTGGGAGATTGAGCCCTGCATTGGGCTTTGCGCTCAGCAGAGCCGCTTAAAAGATTTTCTCCCTCTCCTTCCCTCTCTGCTCCTCCCCTGGCTTGTGCGTGCTCTCTCTCTCTCTCTCAAATAAATAAATAAAATCTTTCAAAAATTATAAAACTTGGGGCGCCTGGGTGGCTCAGTTGGTTAAGCATCTGCCTTCAGCTCGGGTCATGATCTCAGGGTCCTAAGATCGAGCCCTGCATCAGGCTCCCTGCTTAAAGGGGAGTCTGCTTTTCCCTCTCCCTCTGCCCCTCCACACCATTCATGCTCTCTCTAGCTCTCTCTCTCTCTCTCTCAAATAAATAAAATCTTTAAAAAACATTACAAAAATTTTAAAATTTAAATAAATTTAAGGGAAATACAGTGTCACTTGACATCTGTTGATCACTGAATGAACTACTAACTCAAGGTAGTTCATTTCAACATCAGATCTTTTTTTTTTAATATTTTATTTATTTGACAGAGAGAGAGAGAGAGATCGAGAGAGGGAACACAAGCAGGGGCAGAGGGAGAGGGAGAAGCAAGCTTCCCACTGAGCAGGGAGCCCAATGTGGGGCTCGATCCCAGCACCCTGGGATCATGACCTGAGCCGAAGGCAGACGCTTAATGACTGAGCCACCCAGGAGACCCTCAACATCAGATCTTTTATCATCTCTTTCAATGGCATTATATCTTTGTAAAGTTGAGTTTTCAGAAACTGCTATGATAAAAATCAATTACCATGGAAAAATCAATGAGAACAAGAAAACTAATCTATTTCAAGGTTTGAAAAGTTACGTGGTGCCCAACAAGCGCATACATCCCATTAGTAATTGCGTTTAATTAAAAATAAAATGCTTACATTGGGCTCCACACTGGGGGTGGAGCCTACTTTAAAAAAAAAAAAAAGCAGGATGGGGGAGTGCCCCTGGGTGGCTCAGTCAGTTAAGCACCAACCCTTGATCTCAGTTCAGGTCTTGACCTCAGGGTCGTGAGTTCAAGCCCCACACTGTGTTCTGCGCTGGATGAGGAGCCTACTTATAAAGTAAAAAGTAAAGTAAAATAAAATAAAAGGCATATAGTAATCATTTCACAATATATACATGTATCAAATCATTATATTGTAAACCTTAAACTGATGTGTTATATGTCAACTATATCAATAAAACTGGAAAAAATAAAAATAAAAAGCTTACTAAATTAGTAGGACATAATACTTATTAAGTTGTTTAATACTACTAACTACTTAATAAATGAAACTGCTAGGCTCCTTTTTTTTCCCCCAAAGGATGTAATGAAAATAATTACTGAGATACAAGGTCGGGGCGGGGGGGGTCATGAGATAAGATATATTGGGACCCTCTATATTACTGTAATCTCATTACAAAGAACAGAACATTCTATATCAGAATAAAAGAATATAGGAAAAAAATGTACCTGATGAGAATCCTGGTTCAGATGAGGCAACTTTCGTAAAGCTTGTGAAACTCCTGCAGTCAATGGTTTCCTAACTATAGTAGATAAAATAAAATGATTTTATTCATCATACATAGTGTTTTAAACTTTAAAAACTTATTTCTAGGGGAGCCTGGCTGGCTCAGTCAGTGGGGCATGTGACTCTTGATCTCAGGGTTGTAGGCTTGAGCCCCACACTGGGCAGAGGTTACTTAAAAATAATAAAATCTTAAAAAAACACAAAAAACCTTATTTCTAAAACTGAATGAAATGAGGAATACAACTTAAACTTGAAGATGAGGTATTCTTGATAATTGTTGAATCTGGATTTTGGATATTTCAGGATTCACTGACTATTCTGTGTATCTGTGCAGTGTATGTGTAGTCAAACATTTTCAAGATAAAAATTCAAGAAAAAGGGGCGCCTGGGTGGCTCAGTCAGTTAAGCTCTGCCTTTGATTCAGGTCATGATTCCAGGGTCCTGGGATAGAGTCCTGCTTCAGGCTCCCTGCTCAGCGGGGAGCCTGCTTCTCCCTCTGCCTGCAGCTCCCCCTGCTTGTGCTCTGTGTCAAATAAATAAAATCTTAAAAAAAAAAAAAAGTAAGAAATAAGAAAATGTTGATTTTTTTAAAATTCAGGAGAAAAGAATTTTTTGGTTGCTTTCTAAGTCAATAGTAGAAATGCTTCCTTTTGTTTTTTCAAACTAATTGAAAAAATAAATACCAAGTCAACAGCCAATAACCTACACTAAAAAATGCTAAAAATGAGATATTAACTGTTAGAATAAAGCCAAGACCATTACACTGCTGCTATGTGCAAACACAGACAACAAAAAAGCACTTAATGCTATTTCTATCCTAACCCTATTTAACTATGGTTTGAGAAAAAAAACTTCAATTATCTTCTAAGTACATTGTGCCAGACACTGGGAAAACAGCAGTTTCTTGAAAAAGGAAGGCCACAGAAGATAAAAAAAAAAAAAAAAAAAGATAAATTCAGATTATGATACAAAAGAGCTTTGTAACAAAGGTTGATAGGACAGAGAGTAATGTTAGATAGGATGATGGGAAAGATCTTTTATGGGAAGTGACATTTAAGTTGAGATCTGAATACAAGAAAAAGCTACGAGCTAAGCCAGAGGTAAAGATGTTCAGAAAAAAGTCAGAACACATATAGAGTCTCCCACCAACAGGAGAGTTGGCAAAGCTACAGAATGAAAAAGAAGAGAGGGTGGCCAGGCCATACCACCTAATTGAGTATGTTTAAAAATAGGATTTTGGGGGGCATCTGGATGGCTCAGTTAGTTAATCGTCTGCCTGCGGCTCAGGTCATGATCCCAGAGTCCTGGGATAGAGCCCCACATCAGGCTCTCTGCTTAGCAGGGAGCCTGCTTCTCCCTCTCCCTTTGCCTGCCACTCCCCCTGCTTGTGCTCTCTCTGTCAAATAAATAAAATCCTTAAAAAAAAAAATAGGATTTTTTTTCCTTAAAAAGGTACATATACAATCATTTCAATTTCTTATAAAGTCACCAAGAAGACTATAATTTTAAAGTGATTATTAATAAACAAATAATTATTGTAAAAATGAAAATCAGAGGCACCTGGCTGATTCAGCTGGGGAGCATGCAACTCTTAATCTCAGGGTCATGAGTTCAAGCTTCTTTTTGGGTGTAGAGATTATTTAAATAAAAAAACTTTATTGTAAAAAAAAAACATAGCTAAATCTAGTGTAAACTTCAATTTTAGTCAATTGTTACTTCAGGTTTCATTATTTTCCTGTTAAAATTCAGAATACATTAAATGAAATCAAAATAAGTAGATTTTGGAACTTGATGCTATTTCTAAAAAGGGCTTTAAAAAGGCACTGGTGAAAATTGTATTTTTTCCTTCATGCATTCACTCAAGAATAAAACTCTAAATGAACATTTCTAAGATATATTCAGTAATCTCACAAAAACTTTAATCTACTGGAAAAAAAATTTTTTAACACTTTCACACATCCTAAATTGGTGGCAAAACCGATTCTCACTCCATGAAGTCAATTATTATATTCCAATAAATAGATTCAAGTTTCTCAGATTGTCTCAAGAAAACCAACTTATTTCTTTTTAGAGAAATATATCAGAAAACAAATAGTCAATCCTCATTACTCACAGAACCTACCTACTCACTAAAATTTATTTGGAACCCCCAAATCAGTACCCTGTTTTTTTGAGGTCATTTGTAGACATGCAGAGCTACAAAAACTGAGCTGCCTGACATACATTCCCAGCTGAGGTAGAACAAGGTGACACTGCCTCCTTGAGCTCTTACACTATAAACAAGTGCCCTTTTTGTGGTCTTATTTTAGTAGCTTTTTTACACTTTGGGGCTTTTTGTAGGGGACTTTGCTATTTACAATATTCCCTACGCATACTGTCTAGTGTTCCTAAGTGCAAGAAGGCTCTGATGTCCTTTACAGAGAAAACGTGTGTTAAAAGAAGTTTTTTTCAGGAATTACTCATAGCGCAGTTCACCATGAATTCAATGTTAACAGATCAACATTAATTAATATCTTTGAATAGAAACACTCATAAAAACAAGATTTTGATCAATTGATAAAAATGCTCTGACCAGAGGTTTGAAGGAAACTACCCCTAAAAGCAATGACTCATTTTTCACTAATTCAGTGTTTGTGTTGATTCAATAGAACATAACTACCACAAATAATGAGAATCAACTGTAATCCTCTTTCCAACTTGATGAGAAAAAAGATTTCTTTTTTTTTTTTAAAGATTTTATTTATTTATTTGACAGAGAGGGAGAGACAGCGAGAGAGGGAACACAAGCAGGGGGTGTAGGAGAGGGAGAAGCAGGCTCCCCGCTGAGCAGGGAGCCCGATGCTGGGCTCGATCCCAGGACCCCAGGACCATGACCTGAGCCAAAAGCAGACGCTTAACAACTGAGCCACCCAGGCGCGCCGAAGAAAAAAGATTTCTTAAAACTAAATTCTATAATTCCTGTATCTTCATATAGGAATTTATATCCTTATATATTACATAATTATATCTGCCCCTACTTATTTTTCATGAAAATTTTTTTCCTTTTTATTTAGAAAATAAACTATCAATTGCCATCAAACTTAACTACATTTTAAACAAATATTTCAGGAGGTACAATAATTTATTCTTATCTTTCTCAGGAATCCCTTGAGGTATTTAAATAAGAATTCAATTTTAACTTTCGAGTATCCTAAAGTACCCTGTTCATTCACAATTATATGAACCTAATATTTATATTTATTAATATGTCCTACATTGGTTTTCTTTTTTAAAAAATGCTACTGGCAACATACCATAAGCAAAGTCAAAAGACCAATGACATATGAAAGAGAATATCTGCAACACACATCACCAGTAAAGGGTTAGTATACCTAATATATGAAAAAAAAAACCTCGGGGTGCCTGGGTGGCTCAGTTGTTAAGCGTCTGCCCTCAGCTCAGGTCATGATCCCGGAGTCCTGGGATCGAGCCCCGCATAGGGCTCCCTGCTCCGCAGGCCTGCTTCTCCCTCTCCCACTCCCCCTGCTTGTGTTTCCTCTCTCGCTGTGTCTCTCTGTCAAATAAATAAATAAAATCTTTAATAAATAAATAAATAAATAAATAACCTCTTAAAAATCAATGAGAATAAAAAGACTGACAGCCATTAAACATCTGGACAAAAGGGGAGGACAGTTCATGAAAAAAGATGTACAAATGCTGCTTAAACATATGAAAAGATGTTAAATTTCACTTGTAGTAAGAGAAATACAAATTTAAATACACTGAAATGCCATTTCTCATTTATCAGATTAGCAAAAATTCCAAAGCTTGGGAACACACTCTATTGGCAAGACTGTGGAGAAAAAAGCACTCTCATACATTACTGGTGGGGATAAGAAATGGAGGGAATTTTGAAATATCTAATAAAGTCACACATTTACCTAGGAACCCTACTGGCAGGAATTTGTCCTGAAGACACACCTCAAACAATATGCAAACATGCACACACATATATATACATATATACGGCTACTTAATATTACATTATTTGTAATAGCAAAGTATTGGAGACAGGTTGCATAAATGATGGTTCATCCACACAGTGGAATATTACACAGATGTAAACAAAATTAGGATGTGTCCTATGAATTGACATGAAGCAAACTCCAGGATATACGAAGTGAAAAAAAGGTGATGAAGAATATATAGAGTATACTATCTCTTGTTGAATAGGAAGGGAACAAAAACGTAAATTATGGAGGTATTTATTTTTGCAAAAAGAAACATAGGTATGACATATTGGCTATGTCTAGCAGATAGGTAAGAAAAGGATGAAAGGCATAAGGAAGGCATCTGAGTTTATGTTTTTATACAGCTTTGATTCCTGAACTAGGTTAATATTTTACATAATCGGAAATAAAAATAAATCAAGGATGGGCAAAAAAGTCCTCATACCGAATATAAACAGTGAATATAACTATATTTACATCAAATTATAACATAATCACACTGAAGAAAATAACCCAAGTAACTTTTTAAAAATATTTGAGAGAGAAAGAGCACCTGTGTACGCACACCTGAGCAGGGGAAGAGCAGAGAGAGGAAATCTCAAGCAGACTCCCCACCGAGCACAGAAGTGGATGTGGGGCTCAATTCCACAACCCTGAGATCATGATCTGAACTGAAACCAAGAGTCAGACACTCAAAGAACTGAGCCACCCAGATGCCCCACCCAAGTAACTTTTGAACATAATACTCTATGTATTTTCAGTAGGATACGTTGCAAAAACAAACCAAAGAAGGGGTGCCTGGGTGGCTCAGTCGGTTAGGCATCGGCCTTCAGCTCAGGTCATGATCTCGGGATCCTGGGACGGAGCCCCGGGTTGGGCTCCCTGCTCAGTGGGGAGTCTGCTTCTTACTGGGCCCCTCCCCACCGCTTGTGCTTTCTCACTCTTGCTCAAATAAATAAAATCTTAAAAAAAAAAAAATGGATTTGTGAACTTTACAAATTTGTAAAGGTTTTTTGCTAGTAGTGATACCAGTGTAACAATTAGGAAGCCATTTGATATGTATTGTAGAATTGAGAAAGTAAAATACTAATGTTGTTGGGAACCAGGGACCTTTCTCATTTTGGTAGTAAAGTAATATAATCATGAAATTGAGGAAAGACAGAAAGAACCCAGTGGTTAAGAATTGGAATTAGAGATATCAATATGAACTCATGATTTTTTAAAAAAGTATCTTCTAACACATGTCCAGAAATGTATGATAGGAATGGATATTCACATACATATGTGCCTGTATATGCTTATATATGCACAAAATATTTCCAGAAGGATACCCTGGAAGGAAACTGTGGCTAATTCTGAGGAGTGGACTGAAGGACTGTACTAGAAAAGTGACTTTTCACTATATTATCCTCTATTGGAATTGATTTTACCAAGTACACATATTACCTATTTAAATACTATGTAATTCTGAGGTGCCTGGGTGGCTCAGTCGGCTAAACATCTGACTCTTGGTTTTGGTTCAAGTCATGATATTGGGGTCATGAGATCAAGTCCTGCATCACGCTCTGTGCTGGGCATGGAGCCTGCTTAAGATTCTCTCTCTCCTTCTCCTTCTGCCCCTCCCCCAGCTCACAGGCGCACCCTCTCAAAAAAAAAAAAAAAAAAATTACTATGTAATTCTTTAATGTAGCCTCCAAAGCAAATACTTTTCAACCTCTGAGCTATACAGAGAACAATCCAAAACAAACATGCCAATCTAACCTTCAGGATTGCTATCTGGCTCATAAGTCCACAGAGTTCCTTGTTGTTTAAAGGTAGCATATTTCTTTTTCAATACTTCCAAGCCTTCTAAAGCCGTACTGTGTTCAGACAATGACTTTAAAAGGGAAATGTTATTTACTAATCCAGAGAGTTCCAAAGGATTTCTAGGACTATTCCAATATTGTTTGCTTTCTCCATTAGTTTCTACTTCAATATGGTCATGGTCTAAACTTCTAATGCTTCGCAAATCTTCAGATTCAGGAATATATGCTTCTGTGTCTTTGGAAATAGGATGCTTTTTTTCCAGAGGGTACAAAGAATTGGAGACTTGGATATTTGATTTATCAAGAGCAATACATTCCTCAGAGTGATTATGATTAACATTTAATTCTTGGATACTGATGTTGCTGCTTGAAGTTGACAGTAAAACCTGTTCATCATTTTTGTCTAAGTTACTTCCCATAATAAAAGTCTGAGGCTCAGTCTGTTCTGAGAATAGGCTATTTTCAGCAGTCTGATTAGTGGCTATGTTTACAAAAGGAGTATGTAAATTCAAGCTTATACCTTTAGATTTATTCTGTAGTGAAGCAATATCATAGTTAATTCTGACTTTTTGAATAGATTTATTAGCATTTTCATTATTATCTATAAATACATTATCAGTTCCCTCTAAAGATGAGTCAAAACTGCTTAATGTGTCACTACACACTTCTATTTCTTTTCTAATGTTTCCAGCTTTCCAAGGTCCTGTGTCAACACCTACACAAGCTTTATCACAAAATTGTGATAGCAGAGTCTCTTTAATAGGAAATGTCTCTGTAGGCTTATCCCTGATAGATGTTAAAAGAGACAAATGTTCACTGCCAACTTTCTTACAGCTTATATCTTCACATCTCTTCTGAACACCTGAACTGCTGTCATTAACCAAAGCTTCTTTTACCCAACCCCCTGAATCCTGGGAAATTTTGTTGTCTTCCTGTGATTCCTCCTCAGTGTCGCTGGTTTCAAAATTGTTCAGATTAAAAGTCACCTCCACAAGTGGCTGTGTTACATTACTCATAGGTTCAGGAATACTATTAAGACTTCCATTATCAGTATTACTTTTAAAAAGCATGTTGGTAAAGTCATCAGAGAGCCTAGAATTGTTGCTTATAGAAGACTCCGTTCGCAGATGTTCAGATTCTGGCAGGACTGACGTCGGCTGTTTATATTTTTTTTCTGGTGTTCCACATAGATTTATCTCCTGAGCATTTTCTCTAATGAGAATTGATCCTTTTAGACACATCTGGTCATTCTGTCTAACAGATATTTTATTATTTTTTTGAATGTCAGATTCTGATAATAAGCCATCACATTCCACACTACTACAGGTAACTGGTAAGCTGTTGCTTTTACAGAATGAGGGAATTTCTAATTTTACTTCCTGATCCAAAGATTGATCATTATCATCTACTGGCTTGTCTTCATTATACTTTTTACCCTTTTCAGCACATGTTTCAAAGAACTGTTTCCTTTCTTGTACCAAAAGGTCTTTCAAATTTAAATTTGTATTATCTCCCTGGACCTTGGGTTTCCTTTCTATATTATTTCCATCTTCAGTAGAAGAATGTACAGGTGAACTCTGTGAGGATAAATACATGGCCCATCGGCTTTTATTTCTCATGATATTTTCGGATTGATGCTGGTGGTGTAAACTCTCTGTACTCTTCTTCACCTCAGCACACTCTTCTTGTTCAGTTATGCACTTTGGTTTAGTAGGAGTGTTTTCATTTCCTTGTAGTTGTATCTGAGGGAGATGTTCTGTAATCCCAGAATTTAGTTCTTTACACACACCAGTTGATTTGGACTTCAGAAGAGCTAATATCTGTGCTTTGCTTCTGATGTTTTGTGAAACTGCTAAACAGTGAGATGTCAAACCATCTTTTTTTATAGTCTCATTGGTCAGTACAGAATCTGAATGCTTATTTACAGAATAGACAGGAGAGCAAAAATAATTTTCTTCACATAGCATTTCTGGGTTATTCTTGAAGGATGGAGTAGAGACAATAGAAGAAAAATGTAAGCCATTTGTCTCTCTGTTCTTGTAAGTGATACTCTTCTCAGGGTCTGTTGGCATATTATTTATATCTTTCTTACCAGCAGTAGAAAACAAAGGAGGTGTGCTGTAGAAGGGAGAGAGAAAAATAGGACCAGGTTTCTTAGCCTCAAGTGATGCAGCTGATTCACCATTTTCTGTAATAATCATTTTCTTTGGCACTTGACGTGGTCCTCGAAAACCCTAAAAATATTAAAACAATTATTAGCTGTTCCATTATCTATAAAGAAACTTTGATATGAACTGGCTAAAAAAAAAAGAAAAAGGAGTGTGTCTGTTTTGTAAGGTAAAGTAATAAAGATATAAAATTTACAAGATTAAAATGTAAACACTCATTTGTATTAAGATTTTTCTAGTTAGGGTTTACTTCCTCTCCACCTAAACATATATTATGAAGTACCATTTTAATGATAGAGTGCAATAGTTTCAAATTCACTACTTCTTGAAACAATATTATAAATACATATTGATTTATTATTTTCAACAGAGAAACTTACAGTAAACTTCCTTTTTAAACCAGCAGGCTGACATCCAAGGGACCGGCCAGAGGATATAAATCTCCTTGGATTTAACTCCGGTGCTTCTTTAATGACATCCTGTTTAATAGCTATGCTCCCAGCAACTTTAACCTCCTCAACTGTGATTAAGTATCGATCACTTTCTAAGTCATCTCCAGGCTTCACCTAAATTTTAAAGAATAAATTTTAAAAAACAAATAAATTTTAAAAAATAAATTTAAAATCATATACATCTAATTATTTAATTATGTGTTCCAATAGGTCATTAGCACTAGCAAGACACAATAGATAATAATTGTTAAATGTATGAATCAATACCTAAATCTTCATTTATTATTATAGACTAGTTGTCAAATAAGCACAAAAAAGGATAATAATATAGCAAAAATTTTTCATTAATTTGTTTATTCAATAACACATATATGAGACCCTTTGTTGCATGCAGGAGGTACAAAGACAAGCAAGACAAATATGCCCCTTCTCAAGGAGTTCACTAAGAACCCATACAACTAAATGTAATTTTTAAAATTAGAGGTATCAGGGCGCCTGGGTGGCTCAGTCGTTAAGCGTCTGCCTTTGGCTCAGGTCATGATCCCAGGGTCCTGGGATCAAGCCCTGCATCGGGCTCCCTGCTCCGCAAGAAGCCTGCTTCTCCCTCTCCGACTCCCCCTCCTCGTGTTCCCTCTCTCTCTGTCAAATAAAAATAATAATAATAAAATTTTTTAAAAGAGTGTCTGCCTTTGGCTCAGGTCATGATCCCAGGGTCCTGGGATCGAGCCCTGCATTAGGCTCTCTGCTCAGCGGGGAGTCTGCTTCTCCCTTTTCCTCTGCCTGCAGCTCCCCCTGCTTGTACTCTCTCTCTCTGTCAAATAAATAAATAAAATCTTAAAAAAAAAAATAAGATCGGGGAGCCTGGGTGGCTCAGCCGTTAAGCATCTGCCTTTGGCTCAGGTCATGATCCCAGGGTCCTGGGATCAAGCCCCACATCGGGCTCCCTGCTCAGCGGGAAACCTGCTTCTCCCTGTCCCACTCCCTCTGCTTCTGTTCCTGCTCTCACTAACTCTCTCTCTGTCAAAATAAATAAATAAAATCTTAAAAAATAATAATAATAAAAAAATTAAAAAATTAAAAATAAATAAGATCATCAACCTAGTTGGTGATATACAAAATCTGTGTATTATCACAGACAATATGCTTAGTCTTTCCTAATGAAATGATTTAAGATGAAATAATAACAACAGTAGTTATGCCCAATTAAGCATCTACTAAGATAGTGCTTTTCATAGACCCTTTTGATAAATACAAAAATACCACAACCATTATTAATGCTATTTAACACCATGGCTGGAGAGCCTGGGTGGCTCAGTCGTTAAGCGTCTGCCTTCGGCTCAGGTCATGATCCCAGGGTCCTGGGATCGAGCCCCGCATCGGGCTCCCCACTCAGCAGGAAGCCTGCTTCTCCCTCTCCCACTCCCCCTGCTTGTGTTCCCTCTCTCGCTGTCTCTCTCTCTGTCAAATAAATAAAATCTTAAAAAAAAAAAAAAATTTAACACCATGGCCAAAATCAACACAATGATAATAAGAATATGCATTTTTTTTTTTAAGATTTTATTTATTTGACAGAGAGAGAGACAGCGAGAGAGGGAACACAAGCAGGGGGAGTGGGAGAGGGAGAAGCAGGCTTCCTGCTGAGTGGGGAGCCCGATGCGGGGCTCGATCCCAGGACCCTGGGATCATGACCTGAGCCGAAGGCAGACGCTTAACGACTGAGCCACCCAGACGCCCCAAGAATATGCATTTTAACACTTTTAGAATCACCATACTAAACTGCACTTTACATAAATTATTTCTAATTTTTACACCAACATAATAAAGTCTGTCTTATGGTCTGTTTTACAGTACAGAATTTAGACACAGAGAGGCTAGGCTAGCTAGGAAGCATTTTAAAGTGGGAAATGAACCCAGAATGACCAAACTTTAATATCCTTATTCTTTACACTAAAATATGCCTTTAGTTCCCTTTCTTTCTCCAAAAGGGGAAAACAGAGAATATTTGAGAAAATATTATATATAGGAATAATTTCCCAAAATATTTCCCACTATAGTTCTCAGCCTATCAAGACCATGTAATACAATTAAGTTAGAGTCAATTTCTGGGGTCAGATCCCAGCCCTACCACTGTAATTCTATGAACATGGGCAAGTTACTGAACCTTTCTGTACTGCACTCCTATTCTAAAAAAAAAATCACAGCGTTGTGTAAAGATTAAATGAAATATCTAAAAGTTTTTAGCAAGGGTGTGGCTAATAATAAATGTTGAAGAAGTATTAACTATAATTAATGCTATTAATACCATGTCTATACTCTTTAACAAAATTCATATAGAAATTTTTTTAACTTAAATACAGAGATTTAAGTAACTTAAAAATAGAGATTTAAGTAACTTAAAAATAGGATAGAAACATTAAAATACCTCCAAGCACTTCAGAAATATACTCTCCAAACATTCTCCTTTGTCATCATATAAAATTGCCTATATTAAAACAAAATAAATGTTAAAAAGAAACAAATTCTGCTTTTCTTAAACATTTTCAATAGCAAATCAAAAATGGTTGTATGAATAAATCCTATAATGAAAGAATTACCCAATTTGTTTTGGATTAGAAAGTACATCTATTTCAAATGTTTCCTAAGCAACTATTCAATCTGTGCAAGACAGCAAAGGTATATGCCTAAGAAATTCATGAACTTAATCTCTGCCAGGAGGATCCTGGAATGGAAATGGGAAGAAAACAGAATTGGAATGCATTAGAGGGCAAAACAGGAGGCAAGATGAGTAAACAGGGGTGCCTGAGTGGCTCAGTTGGTTAAGCATCTGCCTTGGGCTCAGGTCATGATTCCAGGGTCCTGGGATTGAGCCCCAAGCTGGGCTCTCTGCTCAACAGGGAGTCTGCTTCTCCTTCTGTGCTCTCTCTCTCAAATAAATAAAATCTTAAAAAAAAAAAAAAAAGGATGTGACATGGAGGATTGGGGAGATGATCAGTGCTTGAAATAAGTCATCAGCATTGGGAAAAAAGACTTATATGGGGTATAAGGAATAAAACTTGTTGAATGGAAGCAATAAGGGAGAAAAAGGAAGTTAAGGTAATTATAATTTTCTGGCTTTCTCCTTATGTCTTTAGCCATTTTTTTTTTTAAAGATTTTATTTATTTTTATTTGAGAGAGAATGAGAGAGAGGGAGTACATGAGAGGTGGGAGGGTCAGAGGGAGAAGCAGACTCCCTGCCAAGGAGGGAGCCCGATGCGAGACTCGATCCAGGGACTCCAGGATCATGACCTGAGCCGAAGGCAGTCGCTTAACCAACTGAGCCACCCAGGCGCCCTGTCTTTAGCCATTTTTTATAGCACTTTCTCCACTAGCCCTTTAAATGTTACTGTTTCCATCACTTTGGAGAACAGTTTGGCATTCTTAAAAGGTTAAAAACAGAGATGCCATGAGATCCAGCAATTCCACTCCACTCTGTACATATACAGAGCAATGAAAACATATGTCTTCACAAAAACTTGCACACAAATGTTCATAGCAGCAAAAATGGCAGCCAAGGGTTGCCTGGGTGGCTCAGTCATTAAGCGTCTGCCTTCGGCTCAGGTCATGATCCCAGGGTCCTGGGATCGAGCCCCACATCGGGCTCCCTGCTCAGTGGGAAAGCCTGCTTCTCCCTCTCCCACTCCCCCTGCTTGTGTTCCCTCTCTCGCTGTGTCTTTCTCTGTCAAATAAATAAATAAAATCTTTAAAAAAAAAAAAATAGCAGCCAAAAAGTGGAAACAACTCAAATCTGTATCAGTTGAAGAATAGATTAAAAAAATGTGATATATCCACACAATAGACTATTACTGAGCAATAAAAAGAATAAAGTATTGAAACATGCTTCAACATGGATGAAACTTGAAAACATGCTAAATGAAAGAAGTCATTCAATGAAAGACTACCTATTGTACCATTCCATTCATGTGAAAGGTCCAGAATAGGCAAATCTATTGAGGCAAATCTACTGAGACAAAGAATAAGAGCAAAAGTTCTTACAATGACCAATAAGGCCTACATAATCCCCTTGATCTCCATTCTCATCCTTGCTCACTCTACTCCTTGTTGTCTGCCTAACCCACTAGACAAACATTCATTTAGTTTACTGGTCTGTCTCCTCCATGTTGTTTCCATGAAGTCAGGGGTTCATGTGTTTTGTTCCCTCTGCATCCTCAAGAACAGTGTGTAACTCATAACAGGTGCTCAAAAAACATCTGTTAAAGAAATAAATGTAGGGGAGCCTGGGTGGCTCAGTTGGTTGGGCATCTGCATTCAGCTCAGGTCATGATTCCAGGTCCTGGGATGGAGCCCCACATTGGGCTCCCTACTCAGCAGGAGTTCTGCTTTGCCCTCCTCCTCTCTCCCTGTGTTGCGTGTGTGCTCTCTCTCTCAAATAAATAAAATCTTCAAAGAAAAAGAAAAAAAGAAAGAAATGTATGAATCCACTCCAGAAGCTTCAAATATCATCTAAATGCCACGTACTCCCAATCAGTATTAGTAGCCGAGAACTTTCCTGAGTTGCAGGTCTCTATAGCCAATTATTTAAATGTTCCTATGACACTGCAAATTCATTAAGTTCAAAATGGAACTCAAAATCTTAATTTTGGGGTGCCTGAGTGGCTCATTCGGCTAGGCATCTGACACTTGATATCGGCTCAGGTCATGATCTCAGGGTCGTGCGATCAGGTTCCAAGTCGGACTCTGCACTCAGTGCAAGGTCTGCCTGAGATGTTCTCTCTCCCTCTGCCCCTCTTCCTGCTTGCATGAGTGCGTGCACTCTCTCTATATATGTATATATAATAAATAAATCTTTAAAAAATTTTTTAATTTTTTCTCCTAAACTTACGCTTTTTCTTTTTGAGATATCCTATCTCAGTACCTCAGTGTATCCTATCACAATACAAAAACCTGAAAGTCATTATGGATTTTTCTCACCTTCCATGTCCAAGACCTTAAGGTTCTATAATAATTTCACAATTTCTCTCTAATCATCCTTTCTCTCCATTGTCATTGCTAATGCCTGCTTGGTCAGACCTCCACCACTTTTTGTCTACATTATTCTTTAGCCTACAGTCTTCTTAAATTCAATCTTTCATCCTACACAGCTTAAATGTTATGTTATACATTGTTGCCAGAATGATATAAAAAAGAAATATGATTATGTCACTCTTCTGCTCATAATTCTTCACTGGCTCCTAAAGCTGAGTATACAATGTCCTCTGTGATAGGACTCCTGACTACCTCTTCAAGCCATATATTCTACAATTTCCCAATATGAGCCCTTCATTCCAGGCATATTTAACTGCTTATAGTTACCCAAATTTTTAATAGTTTCATCCTCTATGTTGTTATAGCTATGACACCATCTTTAGCTCCCCTCCCTCCAACCTATCAATTGTTTACGAAAACAAATATTCAAAAAATACTCTTTATCTGGAAAGACTTCTCTGAACCAGAATCAGACTGATATCACTCCCACAGAACCTTAAGCATATCTCTATACATATTATAATCCTTATGTTCTTAGATAAAAGCTGCTTAAAGACAGAAACTATTAAGTTACCATTTATTGCATTCTTACAATGTGCCAGGTACTTTAAGAGGTTTATACATTTTCTCATTTAATCCTCAAGACAACTGTATTAAAGGGACTGTAGGCCTTGAAAAGCTAAATAACTTGCCAAGATTATACATCTAGTAAGTGAAGAGCCAGGATTCAAACTAAGGTCTATGTGACATTAACTGGTCTTCCACATAGCCTTTATATGTCTTATTTAAATTGTCCCACTGCCTACCAGCAACATGTTTATTAAATGACTCAATTAATGAAAATAAGTAACCCTGACAGTAAGAATTTGGATAGGTAAAGATAATACTAGCAAGAGAAATGGTGTAAGCAGTGGCTTGGATTTGAGAACAAGGGTGTTACTTAGTATACAGAGAGATTACTAACTTTCCTGATCACAGAAAATCCCTGGAACTAACTTGAATTTATCTTGTTTTCCTATGACTTATCAATGTAAGGGATAAAATAGACATTCAAATACATGCTAGGGGCGCCTGGGTGGCTCAGATGGTTAAGCGTCTGCCTTCGGCTCAGGTCATGATCCCAGAGTCCTGGGATCGAGTCCCGCATCGGGCTCCCTGCTCCTTGGGAGCCTGCTTCTCCCTCTGCTTCTCTCTCTGTCTCTCATGAATAAATAAATAAAATCTTTAAAAATATATATATTAAAAAAAAATACATGCTATACGCTGAAGATAAAATTGGATTACACCACTAGCGTAACCCAATATTACGATTTTGTACCCAAAGACATGAAGGATATGCAGAATCTAACCAGATGCCTTTTTAATATAAGACAAAATCTGTAAGACTTTGAAGACTTAGCCCAACCAAATAGGAAAAATATTTTTTAAAAAATTACATAGGGGGGCGCCTGGGTGGCTCAGTTGGTTAAGCGATTGCCTTCAGCTCAGGTCATGATCCTGGAGTCCCGGGATCGAGTCCCGCATCGGGCTCCCTGCTCGGCAGGGAGTCTGCTTCTCCCTCTGACCCTCCCCCCTCTCATGTGCTCTCTCTCATTCTCTCTCTCTCAAATAAATAAATAAAATCTCTAAAAAAAAAATAAAAAATAAAAAATTACATAGGGGCACCTGGGTGGCTCAGGCGTCAAGCGTCTGCCTTCGGCTCAGGTCATGATCCCAGGGTCCTGGGATCGAGCCCCACATTGGTCTCCCTGCTCTGCAGGAAACCTGCTTCTCCCTCTTCCACTCCCCCTGCTTGTGTTCCCTCTCTCACTGTGTCTCTCTCTGTCAAATAAATAAATAAAAATCTTTAAAAAATAATAAATAAGATTAAAAATAAAAATAAAAAATTACACAGAATATCATCAACAGTGAATGGATTAGTTTAAGACAAATTATTAAAAAATATGAATGAAGATAGGCATAGACATTCATCTACTCAAATCAAAAGAAATAGATGATATGACTTAAACCCAAGATATCAACTATGAGGGGGCGCCTGGGTGGCTCAGTCGTTGGGCGTCTGCCTTCAGCTCAGGTCATGATCCCAGAGTCCTGGGATCGAGCCCCGCGTCGGGCTCCCTGCTCGGTGGGAAGCCTGCTTCTCCCTCTCCCACTCCCCCTGCTTGTGTTCCCTCTCTCGCTGTCTCTCTCTCTGTCAAATAAATGGGTAGGATCTTTAAAAAAAAAAAAAAAAAGATATCAACTATGAGACCCTTCCTAAAGGGCATGGACTTGGAGATCCCATTGTTACTCCAACTAAACACAAGGTTCAACATGTCCCTTTATGATGCTGGTAAGGTTACAGTGATTATAACCCTAGGTCTCAACTCTCAGGCCGGAATCTAATTTGTAACTTCAGTTCACTGGTATAACTCTAATTTACTTGGGACAGTAACATTTTTATTTAAAGTTAGTTAGTTTGTTTATTTAAAGTACTATTTATTTATTTATTTACTTACTTACTTACTTACTTACTAAAGTACTCTCTACACCCAATGTGGGGTTCGAACTCATGACCCCAAAATCAAGAGTCACATGCTCTTTGGACTGAGCCAGCCAGGGGGCTCTTATGGGAAAGTGCCTTTTAACTCCTGAAACATTTAGAACTGGATAGTGATAAGGCAGTAATTCAAACCAAAAATATCAATGTTTTGAACTAAGATCATGAATAGGTTTTAGTAATTATGCAATTAATGATTTTAAAGTAATTTGTGTTATTTTAATTTTCAAAAAATATTTTTTACTTTTATTTCTTTCTTTATTTTTTAAGATTTTATTTGGGAGCGACTGGGTGGCTCAGTGTTAAGCGTCTGCCTTTGGCTCAGGTCATGATCCCAGGGTCCTGGGATCAAGCCCTGCATCGGGCTCCCTGCTCCACAAGAAGCCTGCTTCTCCCTCTCCGACTCCTCCTCCTTGTGTTCCCTCTCTCTCTGTCAAATAAAAATAATAATAATAAAATTTTTTAAAAGAGTGTCTGCCTTTGGCTCAGGTCATGATCCCAGAGTCCTGGGATTGAGCCCCACATCAGGCTCCCTGCTCAGCAGGAAGCCTGCTTCTCCCTCTCCCACTCCCCTTGCTTGTGCTCCTTCTCTCGCTGTGTCTCTGTCAAATAAATAAAATCTTTAAAACAAACAAAAAAATAAATAAAGATTTTGTTTGTCAGAGAGAGAGAGCGCGCGCACACACAAGCAGGCAGAGTGGCAGGCAGAAGGGGAAGCAGGCTCCACGCTGAGCAAGGAGCCAGACACGGGACTCGATCCGAGGACACAGGACTCCATCCAAGGACCCCGGGATCATGACAGGAGCTGGAGGCAGATGCTTAACCAACTGAGCCACCCAGGCATCCCTATTTTTTACTTTAAAAGGTACTTATAGGGGCGCCTGGGTGGCTCAGTCAGTTAGGTGTCCGACTCTTGATTTTGGCTCAGGTCATGATCTCAGGGTCATCAGATCGAGCCCCACATGAGGCTCCAAGCTGGGCATGGAGTCTGCTTAAGATTTTCTCTCTCCCTCTCCCTCTGCCCCCTCCTCCCCAACCCCGCTCCCTCTCTCTCTCTCTCAAAAAGAAAAGGTACTTTAATGCTTCAATTTACATTTTACATGCATCTAACAGATTAGACAAATTACACATTAATGATTCCAAATGTGTAACTGAGAAATTCATTTTGGATAGGTTACTTTTTAATTGAAAGTTAATTTTACTAAGTTTATAAACAGCATTAGAATACTTATATTTTAAGGGCGCCTGGGTGGCTCAGTCGTTAAGCGTCAGCCTTCGGCTCAGGTCATGATCCCAGGGTCCTGGGATCGAGTCCCACATCGGGCTCCCTGCTCGGCGGGAAGCCTGCTTCTCCCTCTCCCACTCCCCTTGCTTGTGTTCCTGCTCTCGCTATGTCTCTGTCAAAAAAATAAATAAAATCTTTAAAAAAAAAAAAAAAGAATACTTCTATTTTAAGAATAACTGTTTATGTTTAATTTCTTAGATACACTAGAAGGATTTAATTGGGAGGTTTTTGTTTGTTAGGGCAACTAAAATGCTAAAGAAAGAAACTTAGGGGCAGCTGGCTGGCTCAGTCAATACAGCATTCCACTCTTGACTTTGGAGTTGTGAGTTCAAGCCCCACCTTGGATGTAAAGATTACTTTAAAAAGAGGGGGTGGGGTGGTACCTGGCTGGCTTTTTTTTTTTAAGATTTTATTTATTTATTTGAGAGAGAGAGAGAGAAAGAGAGTACGAGAAGGGGGAGGGTCAGAGGGAGAAACAGACTCCCCGCTGAGCAGACAGCCTGATGTGGGACTTGATCCCAGGACTCCAGTATCATGACCTGAGCTGAAGGCAGTTGCTCAACCAACTGAGCCACCCAGGCTCCCCACCTGGCTGGCTTGGTAGGAGCATTTGACTCTTGATCTCAGGTTTGTGTGTTCAAGCCCCATGTTGTGAGTGAAGATTACTTAAAAAAAAAAAATCTTAAAAAAAAAAAATCAAATAAATTTGTAAATTTAAAATATTTAAAATATTTAAAATTTTATGTTTGTTGACAGACGGATTATTAAAAGTATCTAGTTTGGGGCAACTGGATGGCTCAATCGGTTGAACGCCTGACTCTTGGTTTCGGCTGGGGTTGTGATCTCAGAGTCATGATCTCAGGGTCGTGAGATGGGGCCCTGCATCAAGCTCTTCACTGGGTGTGGAGCCTACTTGGGATTCTCTCTCCCTCTCCCTCTGCCCACTAGTGCTCACACACACTCTCTCTTTCAAAAATAATAATAATAAAATAAAATCATTAAAAAAATATACCTAGTAGGGCACATGGGTGGCACAGTTGGTTAAGTGTCTGCCTTCAGCTCAGGTCATGATCCCAGGGTCTTGAGACTGAGGCCCACATCAGCAGGGATCCTGCTTCTCCCTCTCCCTCTGCCCCCCAACTTGTACTCTCTCTTTTGCTCTGCGCTCTCGCTCTCAAATAAAATCTTAAAAAAAAAAGTATTTAGCTTGTGCAACTTAAGTTGACTGAACATTAAACCCACTGAAAGTTAAACTAAAGTTAATAGGATTTGTAAATTGAACTTGAAGGCTTAAAGCAAAACTAGTTTTTCTTTTAATTTTCTGTTTTAATTGTTAATTCACTAATAATAATAAGTAGCCTTTACATTGAGAAGCTTGTCTTACTGATAACTTCACAATGATAGATATGTGGAGTAAGAACAGAATATGGAATAAGTCAATCAGAGAAAGACAATTATATGATTTCACTCATATGTGGAATTTAAGAAACAAAACAGAGGATCAAAGGGCAAGGGAGGGAAAAATAAAATAAGACGAAATCAGAGAGGGAGACAAACCATAAGAGACTTTTTTTTTTTAAGATTGTATTCATTTATTTGACAGAGAAAATGAGAGCACAAGCAGGGTGAACAGCAGAGGGAGACTGAGAAGCAGACTGCTGAGCAAGGAGCCCGAAACAGGGCTCAATCCCAGGATGCTGGGATCATGACCTGAGCCGAAGGCAGGTGCCATCCTAAGCCATCCTAGGCCATCCACGCACCCCAAAAGACTCTTAACTATAGGAAACAAACTGAGGGTTGCTGGAGGGGAGGCGGGGGGGGGGATGGGGTAACTGGGTGATGGACATTAAGGAGGGCACGTGATGTAATGAGCACTGGATGTTATATGTAACTGATGAATCACTGAACTCTACCTCTGAAACTAATAATATACTATATGTTAATTAATTGAATTTAAATCAAATAAATTAAAAAAAACAAAACAGGGAGATCTGTAAATGTAATAAAGTTGTTCTTTTAAATTTGTAGTATTTTTTTTTTTAAAGATTTTATTTATTTATTTGAGAGAGAGAATGAGAGAGATAGAGCACATGAGAGGGGGGAGGGTCAGAGGGAGAAGCAGACTCCCCGCCGAGCAGGGAGCCCGATGCGGGACCGGATCCCGGGACTCCAGGATCATGACCTGAGCCGAAGGCAGTCGCTTAACCGACTGAGCCACCCAGGTGCCCTAAATTTGTAGTATTAAGAGAGACAATAGACTGCTTAGGATATGGGCTCTGGAGCCAAAAAGCCTAGTGTCGCATATGACTCCTCCACTCTCTAGCTGTGAGATCTGGGGACAAGCTACTTTATCTCTCTGTGTCTCAGTTTCAACCTCAGTAAAATACAGAGAAAAACAGTACTCTAAAAGGGGAGTTATGTAGACTAAGTAACTTGACACATTAAAAGCATGCCTGGCACATGACAATATAAGTTTTTTTAAAAATCCATTTGGGGGAGGGGCAACTGGGTGGCTCAATCAGTTAAGCGTCTGCTTTTGGCTCAGGTCATGATCCCAGGGTCCTGGGATGGAGCCCTGTATCGGGCTCCCTGCTCGGCAGGGAGCCTGCTTCTCCCTCTCCCTGTGCTGCTCCCCCTGCTTGTTCTCTCTCTCTCTCTGTCAAATAAATAAAATCTTTAAAAAAAAAAAATCCATTTGGGGGAGGGTAACAGGGGGGTTGCTAAATGGATGAAGGGAGTCAAGATTCAAAACTCTAGTTATAAAATAATGTACAGCAGGGCGCCTGGGTGGCTCAGTCGTTAAGCATCTGCCTTTGGCTCGGGTCATGATCCCAGTGTCCTGGGATCGAGCCTCACATCGGGCTCTCTGCTCAGCAGGAAGCCTGCTTCTCCCTCTCCCACTCCCTTGCTTGTCTTCCCTCTCTCGCTGTCTCTCTCTCTGTCAAATAAAGAAATAAAATCTTAAAAAAAAAATGACCATTAGGGCGCCTGGGTGGCTCAGTCATTAAGCGTCTGCCTTCGGCTCAGGTCATGATCCCAGGGTCATGGGATCGAGCCCCGCATGGGGCTCCCTGCTCTGCAGGAAGCCTGCTTCTCCCTCTCCCACTCCCCCTGCTTGTGTTCCCTCTCTCGCTGTGTCTTTCTCTGTCAAATAAATAAATAAAATCTTTAAAAAAAAAAAAAATGACCATTTTTTTAATTATGATGACCATAATTAATAACACTGTATTGCATATTTAAAAGTTGCTAAGAGTAAATCTTGAAAGTCCTCATCACAAAAAATAAAAGGAAAAAATCATTTTAACTATGGTGACAGATGGTAACTATACTTATTATCATCATTTTGCAATGCATACAAATATCAAATTATTATGCTGTATACTTAAAACTAGTATTATGTTAAATGTCAGTTATACCTCAATAAAAACAATAAGCAAACAGAGCTCTCCCTAACTGGGTGGGCCCTATCCAATCAGTGGAAGGACTGAAGAGAACAGAAAGACTGAGTAAGAGAAAACTCCTCCTGCCTGACTGTCTCTGAGCTGGGACATGAGTGCTCTCCTGCCTTTTGACTCAAACTGAAACACCAGCTCTTCCTGAATCTCAAACCTCCCATCATTTATACTGAAACTATACAATTGGCTTTGTTGAGTCTTCATCTTACCAACTACAGATCTTGGCACTTAACAGCCTCCACAATCACATGATTCAATTCCCTAGAATAAATCACTTCTTTTTCTCTCTCTCCATATACATATATATACATAGACAGAGACTCGGGCATCTGGATGGCTCAGTCAGTTAAGCGTCTGCCTTTGGCTCAGGTCATGATCCCAGGGTCCTGGATGGAGGCCCACATTGGGCTCCTTGCTCAGTTGGGAGCCTGCTTCTCTCTCTCCCTCTACCCCCCAACCTCGTGCTCTCTCTCACTCTCTCAAAATAAATAAAAAAAACTTTTTTTAAAAAAAAGACAGATTAAAGAGAAAGATTTATATATCTTTATATATTTCTGTGTAAGTACATACACAACTGAGTTCTAAGGAAAACTTTAATGTTTGAGAAGAGAATGAGCCCACAGAAAATACTTAGATGTCAATAAGCAACCTCAGGAAAGTGTGGTGTCACAGAAGTCAAACGAAGAGTTGTTATGAAGAATGGAGGAGCCAAGGCTGTTGCATAAGGTCATGAGAACTGGTATGAGAAAATTACAATTCAGCAGATGCAGATACTTGGGGTGAAAAAAGAAACCATAGAGAAGGATCAGCATATCTAGTAAAGTGAAAGATCACCCAGTAAATAATTCTCTCAAGACCGTTAGGATCAGAGGGCCTGGGTGGCTCAGTTGGTCAAGCACCTGACTTTGGCTCGGGTCATGATCTTGGGGTCCTGGGATCAAGTCCCGTGTCGGGTTCTGTGCTCAGCGGGGAGCCTGCTTCTCTCTCTCCCTCTGTCCCTCCCCCAGCTCATGCTCTCTCTCTCTCTCAAATAAATAAAATCTAAAAAAAAAACAAAAAAAACAAAACCCCTTCCCCCCAAAAAAGACAGGATCATATCATAACCAAAGTAAATGATTCAAAGAAAACCTGAAAATAGAAGAACTCTATACATAATTTTAGACATTGGCAGCTTTCCTAAAATGGTGTGTCAACTCTGTATGTACCATTCCACTGTGAGCATTATGGTGTTAGAAATATATTTTAATACAGTTTTTTTGTATCATTAAACTCTCATTGCCTGTAAAGAAAAAATGTGCCAAAATAAAAAGTTTTACAGAAAACCTAATTCAAATTTTAAAAATCAAAACAAATTAAATAATATTTACTGAACTTTTAAAACATACAAATTAATCACTGTAACGTGACAATCATTTGACAACTTTTATAAGCTGACAACTATATCAGCTTAGGAACATATCCAACATTTTATCATCTACAGAGTCTTCTTAATATTCAATCAAAAGGCAAGAATCTAGCTTTTGGACGCCATAGTCAATTTTCTTGTACTTACTTTGTTTCCTAAATGAGTGATCTTCAGAATTCCATCTTGCCACACTTTTGACTTCTTCATCTTTTGATGAGTATACAGTACCTTATTTCCAAAAGTACAAAAGAAATGGTTTCTACTTACATGTATTAAATGTTGCATATTCTTATACCCTTCCTATATAAAAAAATATTTAGATATCTTTTAATAAAATAAAAGATAACATAACAATAACAATAAAATATCAAGGTCCCTGGATGACTCAGTTGGTAGAGCATGTGACTCCTGATCTCAGGGTTTTGAGTTCAAGCTCCATGTTGGGCATAGAGCTTACATTAAATAAATAACAAAACATAAATTTTTAAAAAAGGAACTCAGTAGTAAAAGGCACGGCAGGGGAGAAAGGAGAGGTAAAATCTAAGGAGAAAAGTGAAAACTTAATTGAACAACAAAAATCATTTTGAGCTTCTCAGTCATCAGTGGGAAGGAAAAAATTTGTTGGGTTATATAGAAGTCATCATCTGAGCTCAAAATGTAGTCCAGATTCCTAGAGGTTCCCAAGACTTTTTCAGGAGTCTTGGGGTCAAAACCATTTTCATGATGTTATTTGTCTTTTCACTCTCATTTCTTCCGGCATGCATAGTGGTCTGCCAGGGTTATGTATGTGCAGTGTTGCAAGATTCAATTTCAGACTAAATGCAGAGGCAGATCTGAGAATCTAGTTGTCTATTAAATCAAATGGTAAGGGGATTTGCAAAAAAATGTCTATAGCAATGCTACTTTTTTCAATGTGGTTTTTTCCTGTTGTTGTTTTGGAAAATACAGCTATTTCCATTTTTAAAAAGTAATTTATGTTCAATGTAATGGGTTTTTTAAATGAATTAATAAATATTTTTTAAATTTCTGAAAGACATCAATAAATATAAGCCCCATTATCAGAAATTCTCTGGGCTCCTCAATAATTTCTAAGAGTATAAAAGCATCCTAAAACCAAACAGTTTAAGAATCACTGATCTAGATAGAAGAGGCATGGCAATTCTTCAAAAGAAATTATTTCCTGATCCTAACAAAGAGCTTACAAAGGGTTTGTTCCAAAGGATTTTGTATAACTAACATGAGTAGTAGGCAAGAGATAAAGTTGCCAGAAAAATACAGGGCAGGGCACCTGGGTGGCTCAGTTGGTTGGGCGTCTGCCTTCGGCTCAGGTCATAATCCCAGGGTCCTGGGATCAAGCCCCGCATCGGGCTCCCCGCTTGGCGGGAAGCCTGTTTCTCCCTCTCCCACTCCCTCTGCTTGTGTTCCCTCTCTTGCTGTGTCTCTCACTCTCTCTCTGTCAAATAAATAAATAAAATCTGTAAAAAAAAATACAGGGCAATATTTGAGACATACATACTTATACCAAAAAAATTACTGTTTATCTGATACTCAAATTTACCTAAGTGTCCTGCTTTAGTTTTGGGTTTTTTTTGGTTTTTGTTAAATGTGTCAACCCCAGCAAGATATCTGTGAAATGTAGAAGGAAGAAATAAAAAAGGAAATAATGGGAAGCCTGCCTGGCTGGCTCAGTCAATGGAGTATGTAACTCTTGATCTCAGGGTTGTGAGTTCAAGTCCTACACTGGGTATAGAGATTACTTAAAAATAAAATCTTAAAAAAATTTAAAAATAGAGGATTTAAAAAAAAGAAAAAAGGAAATAGAGAAAACTGTTAGACTCACAATAAATTCCTGGCTTTCCATTATTTCTTCTGAAATTATAAACCAGTCAGGTCCAGAAAATAATGGTGGTTATTCAATTATTTATACAACCTAAAATAAAAATAGACAAAGAATATTCAACCCTGATGAAAAGAATATCAAATACGACTGTTTCCCACAAACTCTTGACAGGATAGAGGAATCTAAGAGTTCTAAGACTATGTGATTACCAAGGGAAACCCAGGTGTAATCAAATTATCTGATACTAAGTACAAAATAAAAGAGGGACCCCACCCGGTGGAAAAAGAGTTTGCCAAGTAAAGAGAAATCTAAATAAAATGTATAAAATAATTAGTAGTGTGCTAAGCTTTTTTCCAAATGCCATAACATGTATCAGAAAACCATCCCTCTTCCCCCAACATTTGAGTTCCTTATGGAAAGAGCTTCTATTTTCCATTTTCTGAATTGCTATGGCCACCACAAGATGGCCCCCTTGCGTTTTGAATTTTTCCTTTTATATCATAGTATCCAGGATCTAATACACAAATTTCCTCTGCAAGGAATAATCTTTTCAATATCACTGCAATGAGTACTGTATTTATCCTATGCTACTGGATAAAATTGTTATTGTGGGCAAATTTGGAAGTCAAAAATTACTGATGGTGAACTGAAGAAGTAAATGGAGATGCCAAAAAAAAAATTTTTTTTTTGTAAAGCAGTGGTCCCAAAGATATGATCCCTGGACCAACAGCATCAACATCAACTGGTAACTAGTTAGAAATTCAAGTTCTTGGGTCCTGCCCCTGACCTTTTAAATCAGAAAGTCTGAGGTTGGACCCAGTACTTCGTTTTAACATGTCCTGCAGGTGATAGTGGTACATGCTCAAGTTTGAGAACACAGGGCTAAAAGACCTAGGATGATTCAATAAAACTATAATTTGAAATTCTGGATTCAATTCCCCCTTCATACATACAAGATATACCACATACATATTATTTATAAATTACATGTATTTATTTAGTACTTCCTTTAGCATTTGCCAGACACTGCTAGGTTGAAGTACTAAAATAAACAAATACTATTTTTAATCAGGGACTTTCCAGTATAACAGGCTGATAAACAGTAATTACAATAAAACATGACAGAAATAAGCACAGGAAGGGACCCAACTGGGTCTATGGCATCAAATAAGGCTTCCTGAAGAACATAATGTCTAAGCTGCAAGCTAAAATAACTATAACCGAAAGAAAATGCCAGGAATGTATTTCCAAAAAGGAATCAATATATACAAGGGCCTATGAAAGACAGAGCAAGGCATGACCAAGGAACTCAGTACAATTAAGGGGTCAATGTAAGATAGTGAATAGTGAGAGAGAAGACTGAAAATGAGCAATAATAGGAGTCAGAGGGCTTTCTATGCTATGCTGAGTTCTTTGAACTTTATTCTATAAAGGCAGTACGAACGGTAGGGTTTTAAGAATAAGATTACATAATCTGACTTGGATTTTACAAAGACTGCACTGGCTGCTAAAATAGGAGAGATAAGGGATTAGGCAAATGAGATATGAATACTTGCCCCATACCATAGTTCCCAGGACAGGACACAGGCCTACAGAGGCACTGCCTTCCAGCTATAAAACTCCCATATCCCATATCCCTCCCCTCAAGCCCAAAGGAATTGCTAAATGCCTAATGAATGCCAAGAAGATAACAGAGGTCCAGAGAAACACGTCATTCACTACTACTTTGAGAGCAACTTGCTCCCAACACTGAATGTGTCGGACATTTTACATCTGTATGAGACTACATGGTGTAGGCACAGTGTTTACCATGTGGCAGTTATGGATATGAGATCTCTTTAATAACAGCTATCATTTATTCAGTGTAATTTTATGCTAGACACCTAACATGCTTTAAATGCTCACAACCTTATGGTATAGATACTATTTTTTACATTTATTTTACAAAAAAGGAAACTAAGGTACATAATAGTATGTAATTTGCTCAAGATCACAAAACAAATAAATGGCAGGTTCAGAATTCAAAACTAAGTAGTCAAGAGGTCCCTAGCTGGCTCAGTCTGTAGAGCATGCAACTCTTGATCTCCCGGTCATGAGTTCAAGCCCCATGTAGGGCATAAAGTTTACTTAAAAAAAAAAAAAGAAGAAATTTTAAAAACTAAGTATCTAAATTCTGGTGCTCATACTCACAAATATGACATGACTATTGAATACCTAGTATGTCAGGCAAATTTTTGGACTACTTTGTATTATATATGTTACTTATATATAATATTTGTCAATCTCAGAATCCTGAAGAGTAGATATTATCACAACATACAGATTACTAATCCAGTATTTACTAATTTAAGATTACTTATATTCTATTTAGGAACTGCAAGATAAATTCCCCATTGTTTTCCTAAATTAGAGATATTACTTGCAGGGCTTACAATTTAAAAGGAATTGTGAAGATCCATATCCTCATAAGTGGTAAATTAGATTATAATAAAACAAAGACTAGCTAAAAAAAAAAGGCTAGCTTTATTTAAAAATATTTAGAAGAGGTCTAAATTCCTACATTCGAAGGAGAGTCAATAGTCCTATTTTACCATTAAATAGGAAAATGGTATTAGCTAACAAATGACATATTTAAGTGAAGTGCAAATATAAAAAAAATTTCTGAAAGTCTTCACCTAGCCACATCAAGTGTTCACCCACCTCTAACGGGCGGAAGTTTAATTTACAAAGTTTTTAAAGCGGTATGGAGACCTCAGATGTGGTAGTTATATAACCACAGACATGCACACATACCCCCCCAACCATATATATTCCCACACGTCCTTACGCTGCTTTATACATTCATATATAAAAATCAGTGTTCTCAACAAAACATGAGCCATTCTTCCTTTTAAGATGTTTTTGGTCTTTTTGTTTTGGAACAAGCAGGACCTTTAGAATCCCTAAATGGTTCACAGATTTCAAAGTTCCAGAATCTCGAACTCAGTATTCTGTTAAGAAGCCATTCAGTCCAAATAACCAAGAGAAGCTAACATTTGCCAAAATAATAATTACCATGACTCTGTGTAACCAAATGGCAATGAGACTTGACCCTCTGTCAGTCCTAAATGGAAACACCAAAACCTTCTCTGGTCCTTACACTTATGCGGAAACTGCAAAGCAGAGGCTGGGGAAAGCGGTCAAGACGAGGCACCAATTTTACAGAGATTCGGAGCAAGCGAGTGTAACTGTCCAAACCTGGTTCCATATAGCACCAGCAACGGTCCGCTTCTGGCGGAATAGTCTTTCAACCCTCTGCCCTAAATTGCGACGCCTCCTCTCCCTCAAATCCCTTTGCCTATACATCCCCACGCCGGGGAAACAACAGACCTCACCTGTCCATAAAATCCACTTTCGAATTTCTCCCGCGAAAGACTGTGACGTCATTAAACTGGGACCGCACCAGATCAGGACCCAATACTCAGCCCGCCCACCACAACCGGCGTTTTCAAACCGCCAATCAAACTTTTCATCGTCTGCGAGCCTCCTTGCCCAGCCGGGTAATCCAACGCCCCGCCCCCAGCGCCAGCCCACGCCCGTGACGTAAGCGACGGACGCACCGTCCCGTGCTCGTCTTTTCCAAGGCCTACGGGAGAGCTGTGTCGCTCATCCTATGACGCGGAAACCAGGACTATAAGGATCTGGAGACGAAAAGGTCGGAGGACGCTATCACCGGCCCAGTGTTTTGGGAATTGAACGGAGTAAGTTCCAAGTAGACCGTAGATAGTGTCGCTCAGGTTGACTGAGGTTTCATTTCCTCTGAGTCCTTTTTAACGCAGTCCATTCTATCTTCTGTCGTCCCTTTCACTTCGTCCCCTCCCACAAACCCATCAGTTTGCTTGTCCTAGTTCTCTGTGCGCACGCGCAAAAGTCCTTTGGGCGCCCTTGTAGTTCCAGTTTTCAGAGGTTGGGGGCGCGTATTGTCCGGCTTTGGGAGACTGGGGGCCTGCCCGGCATTTGGCGGCGTACTTGGGAAAGGACGGGTGCCGAGGTGGACCTTAGCCAAGGGTAAAATGCTTTACTTCCTAGATCTGAGCCTTGGCGGCCAAACAGTAGCGAATGTGAGGACTTGTTTTAAAGTTAGTCATTTTCTTTTTCAAGATTCTAGTTTTTGTTATTAAAGAACCGAAAATCCAGTTACGGAAGGGAGCTAACAGATTTTAAGTGTCAAGTGAAGGGTACGGAGCGCCCTAATAGATGTGCTTGAGGGAAAATGGGTAAGGAGACAAATTAGGGGAGACGTGGTGGTAGAAAGCTACATTGAGTAAGAGGCCATTTAACGTGGGCCTTGAAAATTGGATAGGGGTTTATAAGGCAAGTAAGACAAGACTAATTCAAAAAAGCAAAGACACACAGGCAAGGGTGTTCTGGTGCCTTTGAATGGCCAGCCGTGGCTAGAACGATGACTTAACGTTTTTGACACATCATTTCCTCTAAGAACGATGAAGGCTGTGGATGAGCTTCCCAGGAAGGTGCATGCACATGGCAAGACATTTTACGTGTAATTTTGTTGGGAAATTGTGAAACACCTTGAAATGGCCAAGAAAAGAAATACTGGATATCTTGTCTAGCTCACTCTTCCAGGTTATCTCTTTCATTGTCATTGAGCTATTTTATTTTACATTTATGGAAGTTGTAGAAAATAATGGAAATTAGTCTTGCAATTAATTTTGCAATTATTGCCCTAACCATTTTTGCATCTATGAACAAATTCCTTTCAGTGTTTCTGATCGTTTATATATTTTAATACTCCTTTGAAGTAGTTTTTTTTTTAAGATTGATTTATTTGACAGAGAGAGACACAGCGAGATACAGAACGCAAGCATGGGGAGTGGAGAGGGAGAGGCAGGCCTCCCGCGGAGCAGGGAGCCTGATGCAGGCTGGGATCATGACCTGAGCCAAAGGCAGACGCCCAATGACTGAGCCACCCAGGTGCCCCTGAACTAGTTTTTTTTTTTTTAATATAATATTTTTAAATTTATTATTTATTTTAAGTAGTCCTCACATCCAACATGGGCCTTGAACTCATGACCTTGGGATTGAGTCTCCTGTTCTACTGACTGAGCAAGCTAAGCGCACCCTCCCCGAACCAGTTTGTAATACTTAACTAGTTCCTTGATTAATTACTGAAATGTTTGACATATATTCATTTTATATTAATTTATATTTAAATTCCATTGTTTAAAATCTTTTAACAATTTCACAGAATTCACAAGAATGTTTGAAACTCACCCAAAATTCCATGGGCTTTAGGTTAAGAATATCTGAGTCAGAGCATAGAATGCATCGTGACAGGCTAAAAAAGTTGTACTAAAAGGTAGGCAAATATGACGGAGTCAAACTTAACAGAGCTCGTTTGCTTACCCAAGCTTGTTTTTACCCAGCTAGTTTTGACCAATTCACTTAATCTTTAAGTCTCTGTAAAAAAAAAAAAAAAGAAAGAAAGTTGGAAGAAACCACCTAATTGTGATTGTGAGGATTTAAAATAATATATGTAAAGTAACTGGCATTGTTACACAGTACTTTATTTGTTTAAAGCCCCTGTTTAGAAGCCAGTTAGATGTCCCTGACTCTAACAATTTTTTAAACTTACATATTATGTTTTAAGAAGGTGCTAAGGAATTTTTAATGTTGAAAGTTTTAACATTAAAATCATAAAATTAGGTCTGTGTTTTAGACAAGTTACACAGCTTATGAGAAGGATAAATGACTTCTAGAACAGTTTATAAACTGTTCCTGTATTATAGTGACACTCGTGGAAAATATTAGAGGAAGATAAAAGCCATTCCAAAAGTTGAATTGGTAGGACTTAGTGACGGATTGATAAATGATAAAATGGTAATAATGTTACATTTTATCAAGTGTGTGAGAAAGACTTAGAAGATCAGACTAACAAAAGTAACTTCCTGATTCCGCCCCCCAGCCTTTGCACTGGGCAGTGAAATTGTACTATATCTTGTTACTTTGTGTTAATCAAATCTTTCCCTTATACATATATGAAAGTATATTTGATTATTTACAGAATATATTTCTTAAGATCACAGACTGCAGACATACGTTAGGCGCACTAGGCAAGAGTTTTAGAACTTAATTTTCCAAGTCACAAAAATAACCCTTAGGTGAGGGAAGGAAGGAAGGTCTCTGAGATGAGAATGATGGGAAAAAATCTGATTTCAGGAAAATTTTTACTTTCTGCGCTTCTGTCCTCTATTTCCTTAGATGGTGGCTCTAACAAGGAAAGGAATTGGAGAGCTGGTTGTCTGTCCTTTATAATTTGTGGAGTTTTTGCAAAGGGGAAAGTTAGCATTGGATTCTGCTGTGTTGATAATTTGTAGCTTCCATTTGTATTTTATTTATAAACATCTACCCCCTTTCAAAACTTGAAATGCCTAACACTTTGCAGTATGAGATCCTTTTAAATACATTAATTATTTAACAAACGTTTAGGTTGTGATCAAGCTAAAGTCCCTGCCTTCATAGTTTTTGCATTCTGGTGGGATAGACAGACAATGAAATTATAATTACAGGTAGCAACAAGAGGATACAAAGTGGTAACGGAATGGGTAGTGTTAAGATTGTCAGAGCAGAAATGTTTCAGAGTGAGTGAAAGAAAGGCATCTTTGAGAAAGTGACATTTAGAGACCTGAATGAACAGAGAAGTAATCCCTACAGATGTGGTGGGGAGGGTAAAGAGAACAGCAAGAGCAAAGGCCTTGAAATGGGAATGGCCGTAGCATGTTTGAGGAATGGTATATCATAGTTGGAATGAGCCTGTTGGAAAGAATTGTAAGAAATTAAGTTAGATATCCCCAGGCCAGATCGAATAGTGCCTAGTAGGCCACAGTAAGGTCTTTGGATTTTGAGTATGATAAGAAAGAATTGGAGGATTTTGTCTGAGAGATTGACATGCTCTGATTTACATATTTAGATGATTATTCTGGCTACTATCTAGAGAATTGATGATAATGGAAGAAGAGTAGAAACAAGCACAAGTTACAGTGTACTTGCAGTAGTTCAGGCAAGACACAATGATACCATGGACCAAGTGGTTGTGATAAAAGAAAAAGTATCATTCAGAATATGTTTTATAAAGATAGACAGTGCTCCTGGATTTGTTGTGGCGTATGAGGAAAAGAAGGATTTTGGAATTTTGGGCTCTCAGCAATATTGTGATTGGTGTTTTCCAAGATGGGGAAAACAAGGCAAATTTAGGTTTGTTAAAATTTCAGAGTTCAATTTAGCCATTTTACTATAAGAGAAATACTTAAGGTAAATAAGTGGAGATGTCAAATGGACAATTGAGTATTGGAATGGGGGGAGCTAATGGGGGAAGTCAGTGCTGGAAAATACAGATTTGTGAAACATCAGCATGGCACTAGGGAGCTTAAAGTCAGAGACTCTCATAAAGGATATATGTGGAGATAAAAAGGGAACCCAGGACAGAATGCAATTCTGGGTAGCATATAAAGGTAGAACAAAGTAGGATGGTCCAGAAAAGGAAACTGAGGAGGAGGAAAACTCTCCTGGAAGCCAAATGAAGAAAATGTTTTCAAGGAGGGAGTTTAACTGCAGATACTGCTGAGGGGTCCAGTAGTCAGTAGAGATCACTGTTTTCAGTTTCACTAGAATGGTGGAAAGGGAAGCCTGACAGGATGGGTTAAAGGGAGAATATGGGGTGAGGAATATGGTTATTCAGCACTAAATGACACCTTATTGGTTTTTTTGAGTGATTAATTCTGACGAGTAGCTCCCTTTTATATGTATCTCAATAAATACTTCTTGCATATTTTCAAAATTGGCACTTGGTTAATCAACTGCAGCCTGTTTTAAAAGTGCCAAAATACTCTTCCGTTGATTTTGGTGAGAATGCAAGTTTAGTTGGAGATGTGAAGTGAAATGCATTAATGGCTTTGTACTCTCTTACTGGATGTCACTTTGAAACACATTTTCTATGTGTTACTCTCTGCAGCATTGCAGCTGGAGTAACTGATTCTGGCTGACAGCCTGAAGGGGTACAAATAGGCTTTGATATTATGTTTAGTGAGTGTTAAAGGATATAAGGCAGGGATGCCTGGGTGGCTCAGTGGGCTCAGTGGGTCCAGCGTCTGCCTTAGGCTCAGGTCATGATCCCAGGGTCCTGGGATCAAGTTCTGCATCAGGCTCTTTGCTCAGCAGGAGCCTGCTTCTCCTTCTGCCTGCCGCTCCTGCTGCTTGTGCTCTCTCACCCTTTCTGTCTGTGACAAATATGACAAATAAGTAAGATCTTAAAAGAAGAAGGATACAAGGCAGAAGAGATAGTAGGGACAGCATCTTCATCTCATCTGGAGTCCCAACCCCAGCATTTACACAAACTCCACAATTAATCCAAATCTACTTTTTCCCCCCTTTACCTACAAAAAACATGTGACACACAGATAAGGACCAAAGTGGTTTTAGGTCACCTGGATATGTAAAAGCCTTAGCCCCTATTTCCCACAGATCTCAGATGTCATTCTGGTTGCATAGGTTCAAGGCCTGCATGCCAACTAAGAGTGGCTCCCACCGTGGTGCAACAGAGGAGACAGAAAAAACTCTGTCCGTATGTCTTAACTCTCCTGTGTCCATGAAAACCATATTATGGGAGCCTGGGAAATACAGTAGGGGAAAACCATGTTTAGGGGTTTTTCTCAGGGAGGACTGCACCATCCCGGGCCCTATGTTAAGCCTTTGTTCATTTACTTATTTTTGTGTGTGTACCTCTAGCGATTCAATGAAGATGACACAATTAATTCAACAAATTTTTGAGTGACTACTCTGTGCCAGGGAATGGGAATGCATCAGTAAACAGACAAAAACCTGATTTCATTAATATTAAATTCCAGGAAGGAAAAATAAATAAAATTGTACAATAATGTTAGAAGATAAGTGCAATGGGAAAAAATAAGGGAGATAAAGAATATCTGTCCAGAAATTTGAAGTTTTAAATACGGCTGTGGTATACTTCATTGAGGTGACATTTGAACAAGACTTACCAAGTAAGAGAACAAGCCATGTTATCTAGACATTAAGTGTTTGAGAACAGCAAATTCAGAAGGCCCTCAGTTGAAGATTTGCCAGCTGAATTTTAGGAAAAGCTAGATGACCAGTATGGTTGGAGCTGAGGGAACAAAGAGGCATGCAAAGTGACTCAAGGAAGGGCTTGGGAATTGCTGTCCAAGAAATAAACACTGGGATGGGAGGTCCCCTGGAAAAGAAAAAGCTTACCATTTGAATTCCGCTTCTAGTGAAGAAGGAAATTAACAGTTAAGGGGCCCCTGGCTGGCTCAGTCAGTAGAAAGCATGGGACTCTTATCTTGGAGTTGTAAATTAAAGCCACACTTTAGGTACAGAGATTACTTAAAAATAAAATCTTGGGGCACCTGCATGGCTCAGTTGGTTAAGCATCTGCCTTCAGCTCAGGTCTTGATCCTGGGGTCCTGAGATTGAGCCATGCATTGGGCTCCCTGCAAAGCAGGGGACCTGCTTCTCCCTCTGCCCCTCCTCCTGCTCATGCTTTCTCAAATCTTGAAAAAAAAATATCAAAAACAAGAATCCACTTATATCATTGGAGACTGTATATTTAAAAATGTGACACCTTTTTTGAGTTCGTCAAGATGGAGAACGTCTGAATCCGTTAATCTTACACTTTGACTTACTGACTTAAAGTGTAGTTTGGTCAGATGTAAAGATTTTATACTATATGAAGATAATCTGGTCCTACAGTATAAAGTGCATCAAAAAATAAAGCTGATTTATGATGTAGGAGGTAAATTATTTTAAAACTAAAAACAAGGCAAATGAAAAGTAAACAGGTAAGAAACTTAAAAAGATCAAAAAATTTAAAAACCACAAGGCTAATTGCAAGGGTTACCCCAAAGTTTGTTCTCTGCCAGGCAACTTTGTCTATTAAGCCCTCAGGCAATTTAAAGGCTAATCTGAATATTTTCCTGTATTTTCTTCTTTCAATGAACAGGAATGGAAACTGAAAGTGGAAATCAAGAAAAGACAATGGAGGAAGAAAGCAGTGAAAAGAAAAAAGAAGTAGAAAAAAAGAAACGGTCACGAGTTAAACAAGTGCTTGCAGATATTGCTAAGCAAGTGGACTTCTGGTTTGGAGATGCAAATCTTCACAAGGATAGATTTCTTCGAGAGCAAATAGAAAAGTCCAGAGATGGATGTAAGTGTACTTCACTGTAAAATTGGAACCAGTTTATAGATAAGTTATGTACTAAAATAGTATTCTAGCACAGTGTGATACTACCATGCCATGTACTGAATAGCATACCACATTTTATACATTATGGTTTTTTCCACATGAATATTATAGCTCATTTTAGCCTTAAGGACAGACATTTGTGGGATTATGATATTCTAAAGTTTGTGTGGTGGAGCTCCTAGCAAGCTCATGGTTAGGTAGAGTACGTGACAGTTGACCTGGGCTTAGAGGTTACTACTTTTAAAGTGTTGCATGTGTTTGCAGGTTCACACAAGGCATTTTATTTTGAGTCCAAACTTCTTAGTTTGTGAATGTCACTTTTTTTACCAATGAGTAATAGGTATACCTACTTATATTTAGAGAGGCAGATTTAATTACCAAAAACGCATTTGAACTCCAATTTAGCATATATACATTCTGTATTCACTTTTGCATTTGTTAGATGTTGATATATCACTCCTCGTGTCTTTCAACAAAATGAAAAAATTGACCACAGACGGAAAGTTAATAGCCAGGGCACTGAAAAGTTCATCTGTTGTGGAGGTAAGAATTGTTACAATACAATTAATTGTATCACATAATCATATTAGTTTAATAATAAACTAATCCATAAAACATAATCCCCTCATGTGCCCATTTCAAAGCTGGACTTAGAAGGCACCAGAATCAGGAGAAAAAAGCCACTGGGTGAACGACCAAAGGATGAGGATGAAAGGACAGTGTATGTGGTAAGTAAGCCATTTAAGAAAAGCTCAGGGCTGGCGATCACAGTCAAAGACAGAAACATTTTTATATTACAAGTAAAAATTTATTGACCTTGAGAAAAGTACTTATATTTAATATTGCGTTTAATTTATTGTAGGAATTACTTCCCAAAAATGTTAATCACAGCTGGATTGAAAGAGTATTTGGGAAATGTGGCAACGTTGTTTATATAAGCATACCACATTATAAATCTACTGGAGATCCAAAGGGATTTGCCTTTGTGGAATTTGAAACAAAAGAACAAGCAGCAAAAGCTATTGAGGTAGGTCCAGAACCTAAAAGGAAAAGCAAAAAAATTAGCAAGTGTGTTTCAAAGAGTAACAAAATTGGTTGGTTTTGCCGATTTTCCAGTTTCTTAACAACCCACCAGAAGAAGCACCAAGAAAACCTGGTATATTTCCTAAGACAGTAAAAAATAAGCCCATTCCTGGGCTTCAAGTATCAGGTAATTAATATTAAATTTAATTTTTAAGTAAATGTAGTTGAAGGAAAATGAAAACTAATGATAGTATTGTTACAGAAGAAAAGAAAAAGAAGAAGAAGAAGAAAGGCCGAATGAAGAAGGAAGACACCAAAGTGTCAAATATGGACACAAGTAAGGAGAGTGTTGGTAAAATGAAAAGATCCAGGACCACGTCTGAGGGATCAGAAGTAGAAACAACTGAACCCCAAAAGCCGCCTTCAAAAAAAAAGAAAAAACGGGAAAGACAGGAAGTATCCAGTTTACCTGCAGTCAGAACAGGGAAGAGGAAGAGAAGTATATCTGAAGAAGCAGAATACCCTACTCCCAGGTCAAAAGTAAAGAAAATAACTCAGAAAGACAACATTAAAAAAGAGGTTTCCAAAGAGAACAAAGGTATCGACAACTTTAAGGTAAATGTTAGACGATAAAAGGTTAGTACATGTAAACTTGTCTTTATTTTTTTATATTTTAAAATTTAAGATTTGGAAGTGTCTACTGAAGAGGAAAAGGATACTGGAGATGTAAAAGATGGATCCCTTTTAAAAGCAAAAAGGAAGCATAAGAAAAAACACAAAGAGAGGCACAAAATGGGAGAAGAGGTTATACCATTAAGAGTCCTTTCAAAGTAAGTAGATACAATCCTGATGAAAACTGATCCTCTCCATCACCATTGCTAAAGTGCAATTCCAATTTGTATTGAACAGAGTTGCATATTAGCAACAGTCATGGCATGTAGGCAGGATCTGCAGATTGTGGGTTTAAGGCAACTGAGAATTAAAAAGGAACCACCACACTAAAACATGGAAGCACTTATTTTCAGCATGTCACAGCAAGTGCCTCCATGTTAAAGTAGAGGGTGTTCCTTAACAGACTTAAAGATAAAGCTTAATTATACCACAGACAGGCAGTTCCGTGAAGGACTCTTGTGAACTTCTAAAATGTAAAAGTAAGACTTACCATCACTAAAACATGGAAGCACTTACTTTTTTAGCTTCAAAGCAAGTACATCCACGTTTAAGTGGTGGGGAGCCCAGTCTTGGAAAAAACGTGAACCACTAACATTCATTAACCTGTAAAGTAAGCTTTGAGATAAAACTGTGTCCATTTGGAGACCCCTCCACTGAAACATGGAAGCACTTACTTTTGTTTTACACAGCAGGTACCCCCATGTTAAAGCAAAGGGGAATCCCCTTGGGCTCTGTAAGGGACTTGCCATATTACATTCCGAGGAAGAATTTGGGTTCACTTCTACTAAAACATGGAAGCACTTACTATTTTAAAAGTCAAAGAAAGTACTTCCATGTTAAAGTTAAAGGGAGTCCAATCCACTCAAAGGGTGGAAGCCAAGGGGAAAAAAAAAAAAGAAAAAATACCATACCTTTGGGAAGAAAGTTTTTCCTAGCTTTCCTGAATCGTACTCCCCAAGTGTCTGTCCTCCTCTTGAAGGTTAAAAGGCAAGGACTTCAGGCACTTGTATTTATACTATTCTTAACTGCTGAATTCCTTTTGCCTTTTTATCTCAGAGAATCATTACAAGAGGTTTTTGTTATTCTAATGTATCAGCTCTCAGGGAATGTATGATCCTGGGTGGGTCTGGATACTTTTTTTTTTTTTTTTGAAGTATACAGATGTCAGTAATAACTGCTAAGACCATTACCACAAGATATCCTCCTCTTTCAAAAAAAAAAAGCCCCTATCTGCTTGTTTGATGGCATAGATTAGAGTAACAATGAGTGCGCCTGTGGAGCCTGGAGGGGCATTGTGTTTCTATCTGGGGAAGCTCTAGCTGTTTGAAGAAACATCTACATGTTAAATGTATGTAAATAAATAAAATGCTTCCATGGGGTGTTTTTTTCTTCTTAGAAATTCTTTTGATTCAAGTAAATAATAAGGAATGTTCTCTCTCTCAAATTGGAAGGAGTTTAACAAATAATCTTTAAATTATAATTGGCCATTATTCCCCCAAAGATGACTAATTGTTACTAGCTAATTAATTCAAAGCTTTTGTTTTCATAAATAAAAACATTTGAAGCTTATTCAAGAATTGAATTGCCAAGTTTAAAACATTTAATCTGAATGTTGGGTCAAGGGAAACTAAACTCCCCTTTTCATATTTCCTGGATCACTTAGGACTCAAAAGGTAATTTGAATGTTTGTGTTTAAAGAAGGAAAAGTTAGGAGGAGTGGTTATAAAACACTGAATGTATATATTTAGATATTTTTATTTGCTCATCTGTGTTCACTACTTCAAAAGTACATTCTTTTCATTACAGGGGCGAATGGATGGATTTGAAAAAAGAGTATTTAGCACTGCAAAAGGCCAGCATGGCTTCTTTAAAAAAAACAATATCCCAAATAAAATTGGAGTCAAAAATGGAAACAAACGGAGTACCTACTACGTCTGAGATAAAAAATGAAAAAAGTAAACAGCACTATGATAGTTGTTGTAGCATTATGTTGTATTTAGATACTGACATACTATTTCTCAGTTACTATAGGATAAATCTTAATTTTTAAAAACTTAAATATACAGTGGTAGTTATTAGAACAATTACTGATTTGTCATGGTATCCCAAATGTGCTATTTATGCTTGATACAAGAATATTTGAAATGGTTGTTATAAAATCTCTTTTTTCGTGGCACCTGGCTGGCCCAGAAGAGCATGCGACTCTTGATCTCAGGGTCATGTGTTTGAGACCTACATTGGGTCATACAGATGACTAAAAAAAAAATAGTAGACTTAAGGTGTCTTTTTTAATGATTTAAGTTTGCATTCTTAATCATATTTAGTAATGAGTACCTAGTTTATGAATTGAGCAAGTTTATAGCAACAAAAATTGTAACTTCTCATCTATAATTTTGTCCTAGTATATTAAGATGTATTTTGAATTCTTATAAGTTGAAAATACAAATTTTCACATTTTTATCATAATGTTTATAGAATATTTTACGTATTATTCTGTTTATTTTTTTATTAAGTAAAGTGCTTTATTATTCGGCTAAGGGAAACAGGGCAGGTATTCTTATTTGTTTAAGGTTTTACAAGTGTTCTTCTAACTGCACTTTGCAATTAAGAGTGATAAAAGTTTTGGTATTTTATTTCATGCTAATCTGCAATAAGCAGTATGGCATCAAGGATAATTTAGTAAATTAATTATTTTACAATGAAATTTAAGTAAATTTGAATTATTTAAATCAGCCTAAGAAATCATTGTTGTTATTCTCAAGTGGGCCTACTAAGTATTAAATTATTAAGTGTAAGAGGCTTATTTCTGGTCTTTCCCTTTCAAATCAACAGCAAACAGTGAAGAGGGTTGTCCCCAGGAAAAGGTTAATGCAGCAGGACCACAGTTTGTGAGTGGCGTGATTGTGAAGATCATTAGCACTGAGCCTCTACCTGGCAGGAAACAAGTCAGGGTAATGCTTTTGTGTGTCAAGGGTAGTTGTTGCTCTTTCCTCTTTAGAATTTACCCATCTGAAAATGTTTTGCATTATAGAAAATGAAGAAAATAAAATTAGAATTTATTCCTCTGTGGAAAAATACTTCTAGGATTTGATTCCACAGTAACTCTTGTGTTTGACTTGAAGCAAAATCTGCATTATGAAATTCTTCACTGGATCAGATTTTGCAATGAGTACGGTTGAAACATCCTTCTGTAGAACTGCACTTTGTGCTTATTTTTCTTGGTGCCCTTAATGGTTGACTGTTGTGTAGTTGAATGAACAGGCCTTACTGTGGTCATTATAACTTAAAAGAATAAAAATAGTAAAATGCTGTCATAATATTACTTATTTAGGGGACATTATCTGTTTTCAGAGAAAATGGGTTTTATAAAATACTTAATGTCAAAACTTTTTGACGATTTAATCAACATTACAGTTCATCTGAAATTATTTTGAACTTTTAATCATCTGCTATTGTCTGATTTTTGTAGCATACTAAAGAGTTTGTCATTTGTTTTCATTAGCTTTCAGTAGATTCTTAAAAGATTTTGTGACCTAAAAAAAGTCAGAACTGTTTTCATATAAAAGGGATAATACGCTTATTCTTAACTTACCAGAACGATTTTGTCTGTTAGTCCTCTTGGAAATTGAAATTTTTTCCTGGGAGAAATGCAGGATTTTTTGGAGAAAAGAGCTTTTGTTAATTTTATTTTTTAAATGTTGCATTTTCAGTTTGTGCTGTTTTTAAAATGTCAAACAATTACAGAAAAGTTAAAATATTTTGAAAAGCTACAAAAATTTTGTATGGGTATGCAAACAGAGTTTTACATAATTTACAGATTACTACATTTACTGCTCTACAGTCTTTTTTTACTTACATATTTTATCTTCGAACAACCTTTTGTATCAACAAAACATACTTAATTCTTATTGACATATTCCTGTGTAAGATGTCCTTTGGCATAGCAAAGATATTTAAAATTGTTATACTGACATTCATCATCATGTAGTATGTTTTGGGTTTGCATGGACTCCTACCAGTCACGTTTTTTAACTTGCATAAATGAGGTTGCTCACTGTAATTATCTTGTGAACACTCCTTATCTAAAATCCTGTTTCTATCCTGTAAAATCTTGTAGTTATCACTAACACATAAATTTAGATTCTGTTTATGATATTGATGAGGGATTTGGCGGATCCAAATTGGTATTACCAACTTGAATTTCAGAGTATGGTAGCAATATAGAATTTCAGGTCAGAAGGATTAAAAACTGAGGATGTAAATGATGCTGTGGTTAGTCAAGTTGCAAAAGATTTAAAAGTAAAATTAGGCAAAGTTTGCTCTTTGGAATAATTGTCATAGACTTTAATTATATTCACCAAAGACCTTTTTATTATCTAAATAGTAAGTATATCAATTAAACATTCTTCATTTATCATCATCAAAATCAACAAAAACTGAGTTATAATGATGGTTTACTGTTGTCTGACTTGCCCTTGTGATTACCAGGCTAATTTGTCTTTTAAAGAAGGGTTTTTAGTCAGGAGATAGCCTAACATTATAATGTCTATCGTAAATACCTTTTGAATTGTAGTAATCTATCTGATAAATCAATTACAGAATTTACTGTTACCACCTAATACATCAGATTTCATCAACTTGATACCAGTTATTTGTCTTGCTTTGTTTCTAAATTTAGTGCTTAAGTAGATAGCGAAATGGGAAGAATTGGCAAGTATATTTCTCTCCAGTTGTCTTATTTTTTCATTGAAGTAGCAATCATTTATTAAGTGCCTACTTTGAGATAGGCAGTATGCTAAGAGTAGGGATGAGTTAAGACTTAGTCCCTGGCTTTGTAGGTTTTTATTGCTTATTCTTTATTATTAACTAATAAACTTTTCTTGTTTTATGATCAAATATTTTCACCTATTGCTTAGTTTTTTCTGTAATCCAGACTTTAAAAATCCAACATCTAAAAGTAATCTAAATTTCTTGTGGCTTGAAATTTGGGTCAAAAAGAAAGGAAGCCAGATGGGTAGGCAAAACTTTTTTTTAAACTGGCAATCTCCAGTAATTTCTTAAGCTTTCTGAATGGAAGTTGATGAATGAAGAATTATGTAACATTCCTGCATAATTGCATTGTTTACACCTAAGAACATGCTGGGAAAAAATAATTAGAAATGCAGGAATGTCGTTAATTTGCCCTCACAGCAGGCATTATAGGTAAAACTTTTCCTTGCTGCCTGACCACTACTTGTTCAGAGGAGATTGTTTAGGTATTTCATCAGAAAGCACGAGCTCTTGGGGCACCTGGGTGGCTCAGTCGTTAAGCGTCTGTCTTGGGCTGAGATCATGATCCCAGAGCCCTGGGATCGAGTCCCGCATAAAAAAGTTGAATGTTTTTTTCATACATTTTAGGTTATAAGTGATTTTGTACAGATGAGTGTAAACACCTTGTCCACCAATCCATTGTGGGTTTTTTGTTTTTTAATCCATTGTAACTGCACTGAGACTTGGAACCCTCTTATTGATCTGGCATTTGGGGGAATTACTTGTACATTCTGCTCTACAAATCTGTTGTCCTTGTGCAGTGTTCCCATTCTAGTTAATATTTTAGGATTGTGCTTGATTAAAAGAAAGTTATGATTAGAGTTCCCAAGTTTGTTCAAGTCAGTTTTCAAGTGTATTTGTGTTTTACCGATGCCTGGCTGGCTCAGTCAGTGGAGTGTACGACTCTTGATCTTGGGGTTTTGAATTCGAGCCCCATGTCAGGAGTAGAGATTAGTTAAAAATAAAAACTCATTAAAAGAAGATATTTGTGTATATTTTAGAAGAAATGTTAATGTAGGATAGTCACTCCTCATTTTAAACTGTATATGGCTGACTTTTTTGTACATTCTGTCACAACCATGGGAATAGTTTTAGGATTATTGTGAAACTTTTTTATTATTTATTTAAAGTCTTTCTAAATTCTAATGCAGGATACTTTGGCAGCAATCTCAGAAGTTGTTTATGTTGATCTGCTAGAAGGAGATACAGAGTGCCATGCTAGATTTAAAACTCCTGAGGATGCTCAAGCTGTAATAAACGCATATACAGAAATTAAAAAGAAACACTGCTGGAACCTCGAGATCCTTTCTGGTAAAAATTCATGCAATCTTTTTTTTTTAGTAATTCTTATCTAGGGGTGATTGTGTTGTATTTTCTGAGTTTGGCTAGTAAGATTAGTTTAATTTTCATATTCTAACATGCATAAAGTAGTAGTAAATATAATCAGACAACGACAGTTTGTTTATTGAAATGTGATTAATGCCTTGAATACGTTTCTTCATATGTATTACTGATTGTCGTTTTTGTTTTTAAGGTGACCATGAGCAGAGGTATTGGCAGAAGATTTTGGTAGATAGGCAGGCCAAACTTAATCAGCCTCGTGAAAAGAAAAGAGGCACTGAGAAGGTAATTCGTTTTTTGGTTTTTGTTGTTCAGTAGCCCAAATTCAACATTTGCTTGAATGTTTTCTGAAAGTCAGTAATGTGTAGCCCTAAAATAACCTTGGTTTTGCTAGACACAACAAAGATTTACATGGTATATACTGCATTATAGATTGTGAAAGAATACTTGTTTTTTTAGATTTTGAAATACATGAAATTAGAATTATTTTCCCCATAAGGGTGCGTAATTTAGAGTTTTCTTGTTTTGCTTTTTTTACTGTAACTAGTGGCAGTTTAAACAGTATTGATTTCTAGCTGCTGTGTTTTGTAGTTTGGTAGTAAATGATTATTTCAAGATTGTCTTAATGGTAAAACAACATATTTGAGAGTGTAGTTTTTAAAGATAGGAGCCTCCACAGATAATACCAGGAAACTTAATGCATAAAGTTTGCTGTAGAAATGATAAGCTTTATTCCTTTTTCTCTAGAATACTCAACAAGTGAAGGAAACAAGCTTAAATACATGAAATAATTTAAAGCAAGACTCTCAGTAATTTTGTTTTAAATGACACTGAGTAATTTATCATACTTACTGTTGCTTGTGAGCTGTAACGTTTATTCTTTTAAAACAAATTATTATATGTGTAAAAGATTAGTACATCTTTAAGTGCTTAGGACAAATTAGGGCACATAAAAACTAATACTATTATCAAAATTTTAAAATGCTTATTATTAGACAAAAATATGAAAAGTTATGTATTATTCTATGATTCATTAGCACTTAAAATCATACTTTCTGTATTTTAGGTTTGTTGATTTAGGATTCTAATTCTATTTTTGTTTTATTACATAAAAATATAGTGCTTTTTCATCAGCCTTACATTGCCTAGGATTCACTGGAATTTAAGATTATTTGGGTGCGGGGGACTGGTCTTTGTTAATTCTGTTTGCATGAATACAGACTGAATTTGCTGAGATGTGGGAAGGCCTCCTTCCTCCCTAAAGACTCATTCAGGTCTATGAGGTGTTAATTTCAAAGCCTGCTTGAGATTATTTAAATGTTAAAATCATTGATCCAGAACTCATGACTAAAATGAAATCACTTTGTTAAATAATTGTTATCCTTCTAATTGGTGTGAAGTTTCATTTAAGTTGTATATGTTTTTAAAAGTAGGAATTAGTCATTTTGTTTTCCAGAAAGATCTGATCTCCATAAATTAAATTTAAAGTGAGGAAATAAACACTGACTAGGGAGTTTTATAAATTGGGTTGGAAAACAATGTGTAGCTCTGTTATTCAGTTGGAAAATTGTTTTCTGATCTCATTTATCTGTTGCACCATCAAGCTTTTTCTTAGCATGATTTGTTTCATAAACAGTATAGGATCCTAGCTGAAACTATGAAAGTAGACGTCTATCACAAAGTGAAAATATGGCACCACACAAAGTAGGTATTGTACAGGCTTTTCAGAGGAGACAATTAGTATGTCAGTCGACTTTTTTGATAATTCATTTAATTAATATTTTTTGAGTGCTCATTTTTGTTGCCCACTGTTCTAGGAACTGGGGATAGAGCCAGGAGTAACAAAGTTCCCTGGTTTCATAAAGTTTACAGATGAACAGTTTAGGACAGGTGATGACAGGTGCTGTGTAGAATAATCAAATTAAAGGATATCATGAGATAGCTTTCCATCAAGTGAGGTTGTCCAGGAAGTTCTTTGAAAGTGACATTAAGACACACCTTAGGAAAGTGAGCAAGCAAGCCCGAGATTTTAAAGGCACAGTTTTCAGGCACAGGCAGCAGAAACTGCAGAAGCCTTGAAGGGAAGGAGGCTATTATAGCTAGAATACTGGGAGTTAAGCACCTTATTAAAGGGAGTTAAATATTTAGAAAAAAATTTAGCAGCCAGAAGTATGACATTAGCACTTTTCTCATACTACAGCTTTACATTTCCACAGTAATGTTATATTACTTGGTCCATAATTGAATTAAAGAAAAGCACTGGTAATAAATCCTGGTTCTTAATTTTCACCTTATGAAGCAGAAGGAGACTGGGGACAGTTTCCTAAGCCCCAGTCAGTTTATACAGAATTAAAAGACAAAAAGGGGAATAGGTGAAGGAAAAAGTTATTCTTTGTGGGTAAAGACCTCTCAGAAAAGATCAGTAAGATGAAGGAAATATCTGCCAGATAGGGTCTCACTCATTCTTGCTAGACCAAGCCTTTGTTGTCTTCCCTATCACTCTGAGCACATTGGTAAAATTAGATAACAGCTACTGGAAACAGAGTGAGTCTTTTCTCGTTTGTCTTATCTTTTAAAGCATATTTGAAATGTTTTTATCACCAAGGTCTTTTCTCTACAAATTACCAGTAGTCAGATATTCAGCAGGTAAAGGCAGAATTCACAAAATATGTTAACAGAGTTATAAATAACTTATATTTTGACTCACTTCACTGATGAATAGGCTTTTAGTTTAATCTTAAAGTGACTTCCTAGAAAAACAACAAATACAGGGTCCCCCTATTTTCATTTCCAAAGTAACCAGACCTTAAATATATCCCATAAACCTTTACTTCCATAGATGCAAGCCCTGACTCTGGCTTTGCTGAAGTCTAGAGACCTTTGAAATGTGGGTGAATGTGAGTGAATGTGGTCCTCGTGTGGCAGTCACTATTTCCTATCATAAACAGACAATTTGGTGACCTGGGCAATTTTTGAATTTTTTCTTTAAATACTTGTTTTTTTAACTTGTCCAGCCAGTCTATCTATAGACTGACTCACACTCTTTAACTTTTAAGTAAACTTTTAATGATTTAGTAAACATTTTAAGAAACTAAAAAATAAATAAAAGTGACTTCCTGCCAACGGCCACAGTCATCAAACACTTTAATGAATGTCTAATGAATACTTAACTAGAATCTGTATTTTTAAGAGAACAAGATTTTCATTTCTTCCAAAGCTACAGAAGATATTTAAAACTTTTACATCTCAAGAAAACTTTTGGAATATTTAGCCATCTTAAATGGTCTTCTACATTCCACATAATTTCATTTGCCTTCTTTAAAAATATTAAAAGGGCATCTAACTGGCTCAGTCAGTGGAATGTGTGACTCTTGATCCTGGAGTTGTGATTTCAAGCCCCATGTTGAGTATAGAGATTACTTAAAAATAAAATCTCTTTTAAAATTTTTAAAAATGAGGGGTGCCTGAGTGGCTCAGTCGTTAAGCTAACGTCTGCCTTCAGCTCAGGCCATGATTCCCAGGTCTTGGGATCCAGCCCCACATCGGGCTCCCTGCTCGGCGGGGAGCCTGCTTCTCCCTCTCCCACTCCCCCTGCTTGTGTTCCCTCTCTAGCTTTCTCTGTCAAATAAATAAAATCTTTAAAAATAATAATAAAAATAAAATTTAAAAAAATAAAATAAAGGATTTATGTAAGGGTATAATAAATAATAAGTACTCTTAATAGCAGATCCTTAGTTGGAATATTTTAATTTTCAAATTTGTAAGCAAACCTTTATGTAGCACTCAGCCCAAAATATACTGTCTTCATTCAAGTAATGATTAATCAAGTAATTAATACTCAAGCCCAAGGGGGATATGAAACAACTAACAAATACGGGTGCTGAACCTTCCTAAAAGGTTAAAAATTTCCAGCATGGAGTGGTTGGTTTTTTTTTTTTAACTTTTTTTTTTTTTTTAAAGATTTTATTTATTCATTTGAGACACAGAGATACAGAGAGAGAGAGCATGAGCAGGGAGAGAGGCAGAGGGAGAGGGAGAAGCAGGCTCCCCGCTGAGCAGGGAGCCCGATGCGGGGCTCTATCCCAGGATGCTGGGATCATGACCTGAGCCGAAGGCAGACGCTTAACCATCTGAGCCACTCAGGCGCCTGGAGTGGTTGTTTTTAATTGAAAAATTCTCAGTGATGTGGAAGGAAAATGGTAGTGTTTTAGTAATTCTAAGATTTAATATCTATTATACTTAATAAACCATAATCCTAAACAGTTCTCTCTGTAATTGATTTGGCCTAAGCTTAATTTATCTCATTTGTGTACCTTTCTCTCTTTTAAAAAAATTTTATTCAAACTGATAGTTGTGAAATTTTTTACTCATGATTATCTTTTTGTTTTAGGTATACAATACATTATAATTTCTAATTTCTTTCTCCACAGTTAATCACCAAAGCTGAAAAGATTAGACTTGCAAAGACTCAGCAAGCAAGTAAACATATTAGATTTTCTGAATATGATTGAGAAACGGTTTTGGGTCACCTCTTAAGATTTCACTGGACACTTGAACTTTTCTTAGGAAATCCATTTTATTTTGATAGTAATAGTTTTTCTGAAACCTATATTGATTAGAAGAAATACCTTTGTTCTTTAATTTGTAAGTAAGACTTTTTGTTCAGATAAGTACATTGTATACCACAGTTTTTCATTAAAAACATTTTATTTGCTGACATTATCTTATACAAATCAACCTCGAAGTAATTTAGTAAATGTTTTGAACATTATCATTAATTTTGTTTTTATATTACAAAAACAATATTTACAAAAATAATACTACATAGTTTAGAAAAAAATGTTTGACAGTGCACTCACTCTACTTATTTTGTAATGTTTTTTCCTTTTCAACTACCTTTTCATGTTGATTTATACAGAGACTTATGTGTGATATTTCATTCTGTTTATTGCACTTTGTTTATCTGAGCTTCCACTGAATCGGCCATATGAACTGTTTCCAATTAAAATGTTAAACTTTAAAAGTATTGAGTTTGTTTCTCATAAATGAGGTTAGACAAAATAAAATGTACCAGATGCTGTGAACATGGGGAGAAAAAAATCTTCTAAGAATCAGCCTTAGGCATAACTGAACTCTCTATCATTTTATTCAGAAAAATCTCAGACCTGGCATATTTAAGGCCTTCTTAGAACTGAACCGAACCTATAGGGTCTATTCATGACTAGCATCTTAATCCTTTATAAGAATATCAGAAACATACTCTGGACAGCGAAGGGGTTTATTTCCTTGGGCTACAAATCATTTGTAGTTCCATCAGCTTTGTCCAGAAGTGGGCCTAATTTGGTGCCCATTCTATGCATTGTGGAAGACCCAAAGTTAGGAAACTATTTACTTCTATGGGCCAAGGATTTGAGGAGATTGGCTACCTCAGCAGTAGGGGTGACAGTAGCTTATTACTAGTAAAAATAGGTATCTAGCAAGTTGCCATTGTCTCCTTTTTGTTCTCTCCGTGAAGGAAATCTAACAAAGATCTGTAAATAGTTGCTAAACCTTATTATGAGGATTATGACCAAATATGCTTCATATGTTCCAGAATAATCAAAACTTAGATGTCTGTTTCAAGGATTCAGTTGATATCAGTGAGGACTCTCTTAAGGTGACTTTGGAAAGGTTATCAAGTAAAATTTCAGAAATTTTCCCCTTGGCAGTTTTTTAAAACAAGATGAGTGCTCATTGAACAACTAGCTTTGGCCACTTTTAGCACTTGGGAGATATTAGTGAAGCACATCAGACAAAGATCCCTCTCTTCTTGGGCCTTATAGTCCAGCAGTAGATAGAGACCGTAAACAAAAATAAGTAAAGTTACATACTTTGTTAGGTAACTCCTTAGGACAAACAAAAAAGGTGGAGGAGACACCCCATTTGTTTGTTTATTCTTCTGTTTATTCTTTAATTCATTTAATTAAAAGAATATTTAGCCCATACTACATATTAGACACTGACACTATAGACTTTAGAGATATGAAGAAGAGGTAAGGTGCTCTGCCCTTGAGTATACAGCCTTGGGGAAGACAGACAAGCCAACATAATTATGATAGAATGTAAATGATGTAAGTACCTCCAGATGATCTGGGATAGTTCCTGAACGCTAAGTCACAATTTTGAATGACCTTCCAAGGTTTCTGTGAACCTTTAATCTTTTGGGTGAGTGAATTTCCTTTTTATCCAACACTTAGCACATATTAACTGCTTAATAGATATTGTTTAGTTGAGTTGAACTGAATATATGTTTCAGGTTGTTCCCCAAGGGCAGATGTTATGATTTACTTACATGAGGGATACTTTCTTTCTGTACTTGATTCTCCTATTCACATTCCTCCCCCCCACCTCTTTTTTTAAGTGCCTGCTTATGTACCTGTCTTTGTGCATTTCATTGGGATTTGCTTTCTTAACTGCAAAACCAATTTTATTTAAGAACCTTGCATTAGCTCAGTATCTCTCACTCATTGGCCATTGTCTGTTGTTAGTAGTTGTTGAACCTGAAGCACTTACCAAAGGTTATAATAGCTAGTCTAGATTTAAGCTCAGTTTCTCTACTCTAAAGACCACACATAACAACTGTAATACGTCCCCCTTTCCTGCCCTCCCGCCTTCCGTCCGTCCGTCCTTATTTTATTCACTCCAGCCAATGTTTTGCATCTCATGGTAGTGATATACTATAGTTCATATACCCGTGCTTCCATTAAACTTGTAAAGTTGTCTGCTCTTTTTTACTACTAAGAGCAACGCTGCAGTGAACATCATGTCCTCCTTTGTTGATGTGTGTGAGTGTATCTGCAGGATAGATTTCTGGAATAGGAATTGTTGGGGCAAAGATACCTTTTAGGGGCACCTGGCTGGCTCAGTTGGTAGAGCACATGACTCTTAATCTCAGAGTCATGAGTTCAAGCTCCACATTGGGCATGGAGCCTACTTAAAATTAAAAAAAAAAAAAAGTTGCCTAGTGTGGGGCTCAATCCCTGGAACCTGGGATCACTACCCCAGCTGAAGGCTGACACTTAATGAACTGAGCCATCCAGGCGCCCCAAAAGTTTATATAGTGTGTCTGAAATAGTCCAAAAGTATATAACTTTTCATTACCAACAATTACATTTTCCTTTTTTTTTTTTTAAAGATTTTATTTATTTGACAGAGACAGAGCAGGAACACAAGCAGGGGGAGTGGGAGAGGGAGAAGCAGGCTTCCCGCCGAGCAGGGAGCCTGATGCGGGGCTCAATCCCAGGACCCCAGGATCATGACCTGAGCCGAAGGCAGACTCTTAACGACTGAGCCACCCAGGCGTCCCTACATTTTCCTTTTTTTGTACTTATTTTTTTTATTTGACAGAGGGCATGAGCAGGGGGAGGAGCGCTAGGGGAAAGGGAGAAGCACTCCCTGCTGAGCAGGGAGCCTGACATGGGACTCCATCCCAGGACACTGGGATCATGACCTGAGCCGAAGGCAGACACTTAAGGACTGAGCCACCCAGGCACCCCAGGGCATGCGACTCTTGATCTCAGGGTTGTGAGTTGGAGCCCCATGTTGGGTGTAGAGTTTACTTTAAAAAGAAAAATACAGGTTCTAATCAGTCTTTTTCTTTCTTTTTTTTTTTTTTTTAGTCTTTTTCATTTTTGCTGTTCTGAGAGGTGAAAATGTATCTCATTGCTGCCTTCATATGCATTTATCTGATTACTCTGAGATTGAGTACTTTACGCATGCTTCTTTAATATCTATCTATACATATATCCTCAGCAAAGTGCTTAGATTTTATAGGATGGATAATTTTTTCTTAATTACTGATCTGCAGAACTTTTTAAGTTAACATATCCTTGTAAATATTTTCTCCAATTCAACCACTTGCCTTCCAACTTAGTTTATAAAACAGTTGCTGTTTTTTGTTTGTTTTTAAAGATTTTATTTATTTATTTATAAGAGACAGCCAAAGAGTACAAGCAGGGGGAGGGGCAGAGGGAGAAGCAGACTGCCTGTGGAGCAGGGAGCCTGATGTGGGACTTGATTCCGGGACCCTGGGATCATGACCTGAGCTGAAGGCAGAAGCCTAATGACTGAGCCACCCAGGCACCCCTATAATACAGTTGCTATGTAAATATTTTATATTTTTACAGAGCCATGTCTTTTAATCTGCATTTAACAGAAAATTATTTCCCAGTCTGGGGCCTATGAGTCCTGCCTTCATTTCTTATTCTCTGATGTCTAGAAGATTGACATATAAATAGGAATCTTCTTGAGTTAGCATGAGTGAGTTTGTTTGCAGCCAATACAACCTTAATTAAAGTAATACCTTTCTTTAAAAAATAAATAACACATTTTATTTTTTAAATACCTTGGGAAGTTTATAATGAGCAATTAGGAAAAAAAACTAGGAAAGAGTCACACTAGGAAAGAGTCCACACTGTCACTTTTACTTATTCCCCACGTGTCTATTGACTTATTTAAAGATACCACAAACAAGGTTATAGTTCATGTAGCCACACACGTCATGCACCGCTGGTAGCATTTGCATAGACAACACTGTGAAGGTGTTCTTGGAGTTGTGTAGTACACAGTCTGCACACCATACATGACAAAACAAAACAAAAAACTAACATTTCATGTAAATTATCACAGTAGTCCAGGTAGTCCAGGTCTGAGGTGATCCAAACCTGGATACAGTTGGTTAAGCGACTGCCTTCGGCTCCGGTCATGATCCTGGAGTCCCTGGATCGAGTCCCGCATCGGGCTCCCTGCTCGGCGGGGAGTCTGCTTCTCCCTCTCCCACTCCCCGTTTGTGTTCCCTCTCTCGCTGTGTCTTTCTCTGTCAAATAAATAAATAAAATCTTAAAAAAAAAAAAAAAAAAGTGTCTTAGGGCGCCTGGGTGTCTCGGTTGAGCGTCTGGCTCTTGATTTCAGCTCAGGTCATGATCAGGTTCATGAGATAGAACCCTGTGTTGCGCTCCATGCTCCTCAGAGAGCGTGCTTGAGATTCTCTCCTCTCCCTCAGCCCCTACCTCCCATGCAGGCACACACACTCTCTAAAATAAATCTTAAAAAAAAAAACTTGTGTTTTGGGGGCACCTGGCTGGCTTTGTCTGTAGAACATGTGACTCTTGATCTTGGGGTCATGAGGTGAAGCCCACGTTGGGCATAGAGTTTATTTTTAAAGTTTTTATTTATTTATTTGTAAGAGAGCACAAGCAGGGGTGGGGGAGCGGCAGGCAGAGGGAGAAGATAAAGCAGACTCCCTGGGGAGCAGAGAGCCCAATGCGGGGCTCGATCCCAGGACCCTGAGATCATGACCTGAGCTGAAGGCAGATGCTTAACCAACTGAGCCACCCGGGTGTCCCTGGTGTAAAGTAAGGTATATCTTAATAATAATGAATATCTTTTAACTTTTATTTTCTTAAAATTCAACTTAATCTGTATTTCAGGCCTCACATCCCACAAAACTCTTAATCTCAGTCAATTTAGGCTTCTATCCCTTTTTCTTAGAGTTGAATCTGCATTCTAGGTGCTTACGCAGTACCAAGTGAGAGGGGCACGCATTTGTCTCCAGTCATATTATTGAGAAGGCCACTATCCCAGTTAGTTCCAAGTCATTTGTTTATAGGTATCCCTGTTCCTGCATGTACTTAGCCCAGTAGGACTCAAAAATCACTACAGAGTTTTTGTGATGTGCTGTAACTTGCCCAGTTCAGGGAGTAAACACTCGGTGATTGTTGATTCACTTCTCTTCATCTGTCAGAGTAAGGATAGGTCAGTATGGGTTGGATCCCATACTGACCTATCCTGCAACATATTTACAGAATAAGTGTGCAAGACAGGAAAAATAAACAGAAAAAAGAGTAAGTGTACAGAGCATGTGAGAAATTGAATTATTTACTTTTTTTTTTTCAAGAAGGCTCTACACCCGGGCGCCTGGGTGGCTCAGTCGGTTAAGCGACTGCCTTCAGCTCAGGTCATGATCCCGGGGTCCTGGGATCGAGTCCCGCATCGGGCTCCCTGCTCGGCGGGGAGTCTGCTTCTCCCTCTGACCCTCCCCCTTCTCATGCTCTCTCTCTCTATCTCATTCTCTCTCTCAAATAAATAAACAAAATCTTTAAAAAAAAAGAAGGCTCTACACCCAGTATGGGGCTTGAACTCATGACCCTGAGATCAAGAGTCGCATGCTCTACTAACTGAGCTGGTCAGGCACCCTTGCCTCTATTATTTTCTATTCTTTGGTTGCAAGAAATAGAAACTAACTCCACTAGATTAAGCAAAAGAAAAAATTATTGTAAATATGGGGGAGACTTGTGGAATCTGAGTAAGTAGATGAGTAATAAGCCTCATGAAGTCCAGGAGGCCAGGCAGCTGTGGATTTCCTCACAGGAGTTTTTAGAGAGACTACTTTAGATTACTGTTCAGTTGATTCAGCAACTGTGTTCTTCAGGCTCATGGACTCTCAGTTTAAAATTCCCATTTCCCTGGGGAGACAGTCTGATGACCAAGCTTGAATCAGGTACCTTCTTGCATCAAACAATTATAATAAGTAGATACCCTGATATTCACACTAGGACTACAGGTTTAGGATTCATTCTTAAAAAGGACAAAGGTTGTTAGCTGACCTTTGTTACCATCTAACCTGCTAATTCTTTTATATCAGTAGAGTTAAGACAACGTGTAAAAATACTAAAGGAGGAACTGGCCTGGTGTGTTTGGGACACAGCAAAAAATCTCAGCAGTTGAAGAAACTTGGTAAAAAGAAAATGGGACGAGATAAAGAATAGGATAGGTCGATAAGGATCTGTCTATAGAAATTTTTTGAATGTCAGGTTCAGGGATTTGCTCTGTAGCAACTTTAGATTTTAAACAAGGGAAAGATAACAAAGTATCAGTCTAGGGGAAAAAAAAAAAACAATTAAAAAAAAAAAACCAGCATCAAATATGCCAGCTATTGGAAGGGAAGGAGGAGGAAACAGATATCAGTGAATCAAGGTTAAAAATGACTAGAATACTTCAGTCATGAAGAAATGGAGTTCAGTGAAAATAAAAAAGATGCGATAAATGCATGGCCTGGGTCACAGGAAGAGCTGACAATCCCTGGTGACTGATCAGATAAAAATGTTGGTGGAGGGCACCTGGGTGGTGCAGTCGGTTGAGCATCTGCCTTCGGCTCAGGTCATGATCTCAGGGTCCTGGGATCGAGTCCCGCATCGGGCTCCCTGCTCAGCCGGGAGCCTGCTTCTCCCTCTCCCACTCCCCCTGCTTGTGTTCCCTCTCGCTGTGTCTCTCTCTCTCAAATAAATAAATAAAATCTTAAAAAATATATATATTTTGTTTGAGAGTGCCTGTGATCAGTGGTGGGGGTTGGGCAGAGCAGAGGGAGAAGGCAAACAGACTCTGCGCTGAACACAGAGCCCCAGCTCCGGGGCCCCATCCTGGGACCCTGAGATCATGACCCCAGCTGAAACCAAGAGTTAGCCTGTTAACCAACTGAGCCACCCAGGCACCCCTGTTTGCATATTTTAATAAACATGAATTTTTTTCAGTTTTTAAAATATGAGTAGAAAGTTGAATCCTTCAGATACAATCCTCACATTTAATTTGAAAACCCTTGTTGACAACTCTGCAATAAGACATTGGCCCTTGAACTTAAATTACAGTGTTGAAAATGGCCTGAAAATTTTAGGAGTAAGTGGTGACCCACTTAAAATTGTTGATTTAAACTGTTAAAATTGTTGGTTTAAACTTTGAGTCAGGCCATTTTCACAGTCATGATTTTCAAGCTCCCTAGAATAAAATCAGACTGATAATTAGTATGCATATCTATTACTCAGGAAATCCAAACAGTTTTAAAAGAAAGTAATGGAAAAAAAAGAAAAGAAAAGAATGTTTGGGAGCTTTAGCTGCTATTACTAAGGAAACCAACTCTACTTGCCCTGTCACTAGATTTAAAAAGAAAAAAAAAAGCCAAAAAGCCAGCCAGGCACCCCCAATAGCTTTAAATTTTTATATTTTTAAAATTAAAATTTATTTAAGTAATCTCTACACCCTACATGGGGCTCGAAATCACAACCTTGAGATCAACAGTGACATGCTCTACTGAATGAGCTAGCCAGGCCTTACACTGGGGTTGTGAATTAAAGCCCCCAGGTTGGGTGTGGAGCCTACTTAAAAATTGGGCGAGCACCTGAATGTCTCAGTTGGGTATCTGACTTTTAGTCTCAGCTCAGGTCTTGATCTCAGGGTCATGGGTTTGAGCCCCGTGTTGGACCTACTTAAGTTTTTCTAAAAAAAATTCTTCCCCTATTATTATATTTGAGTTACATAAATAACACAGATTCACTAAGGAAAAAAATAGAAAATATATGAGAACAAAAAGGAAAAAGAAGTCACCAAAATTTTATATGTGTTGGGGCACCTGGGTGGCTTAGTCATTAAGCGTCTGCCTTAGGCTCAGGTCAGGATCCCAGGGTCCTGGGATCGAGCCCTGCATCGGGCTCCCTGCTCTGTAGGAAGCCTGCTTCTCCCTCTCCCACTCCCCCTGCTTGTGTTCCCTCTCTCGCTGTGTCTCTCTCTGTCAAATAAGATCTTTAAAAACAAAAATTTATCTGTGTTATTACACTGTGTCATAACTTCCCATGTTTACTGAATAGTATACTGTAAAGATTTTTCTATCAATACTGTCTTGTCTGAGTCAGGTTTTGGGTTTTTTTTAATTTTTTTTATTTTTATTTTTTTCTAAGATTTTTATTTTTAAGTAATGTCTACACCCAACAGGGACCTCAGACTTATAACCCCAAGATCAAGAGTTGCATGCTCTTCTGACTGAGCCAGCCCAGTGCCCCTCCAAGGCAGGTTTTTAATCTATAATATGTAGATACTAGAATTATGTACCATCTAGCACATGCTTGGCATATGGTAGTCGGTCAGTTGTGAATCTTTCAATAATAGCATCATTTTTTTTTTTTTAAAGACTTTATTTATTTGACAGAGAGAGACACAGTGAGAGAAGGAACACAAGCGGGGGAGTGGGAAAGGGAGAAGCCACCTACCCGAGGATCAGGGAGCCCGATGCAGGGCTCGATCCCAGGACCCTGGGATCATGACCTGAGCCAAAGGCAGACGCTTAACCATCTGAGCCACCCAGGTGCCCCAGCATCATTATTTTTAATAGCTACTTGGTACACCATTATGTTATCTACTATAGCTTATAAGATTTATTTTATTTAACATGGGGCTTAAAGTTAGAGCCCTGAGATCAAGAATCACATGCTCTACTGACAAGCCAGCCAGGTGCCCCCTGCTATAACTTATTAATCAACCCATTATTGCTTGACGTTTGGTTTTCTAATTTTTTATTATTATATGTGTGCACTTAGGACAAATTCCTAGAAGTGTTGAGGCACCTGGGTGGCACAGTCGATTGAGTGACCAACTATTGATTTCAGCTCAGGTCATGAACTCAGAGCCTGGGCTTGGGCCCACATTAGGCTCCACACTCAGCATGGAGTCTGCTTGAAATTCTCTCTCCTTCTCCCTCTGCCCCTCCCACTCGTGCTTTCAATCTCTCTAAAATAAATAAATCTTAAAAAAAAATTTCCTAGAAGTGTTCATGACAGGCAAGGGGTGGAATACAAAGGAGGTGGTCCATGAATTCCTATGAGCCTGCTAAATATTTCTCTTTTTTTTAAGGTTTATTTATTTGAGAGAGAACAGGAGCAGGGAGAGGGGCTGAGGGAGATGGAGAGACTCTCAAGCAGACTCCCTACTGAGCGGAGAGCCCGAGGTGGGGCTCTATCTCACAACCCTAACTCAGATCATGAACTGAGCCAAGTCAGGAGTCAGAGGCTTAACCAGCTGAGTCACCCAGATTCCCCAAGAGCCGGCTAAATCTTTCTAAAAGCATTTTTTTGGCCCTCCTGTAAAGTTGATCTGGTCTTTGCCATGCATGTCAAGAACCTACCTTGCTACCATGACTATGACTGACTAGACCAGAGTCAAAGGCAGATGTGTGGGCTGGCACCTCAGAGAGGCCAAGAATCTCTGGGGAGTCTCGTAATCAAATCCCATCAGGTTGGTTTGCCACTGGACCCAGGATCATCTTCTCTCTTGGGTGGTAGGTCTCTCATGAGCAAGCTGAACTCCTGTGGTGGTACTCCAAGAGGATTGCTTTCATCACGAGGTTGTCTGAATAGCTGAGGTGTTGACATACGTGTCTTACACTAAAGTAATCTGGGCATGTCCCTCTCCTACCACTTTATAGCACCTAATGTTCCATCTTCAAAATGAAATAGAAGAAACTGGAAGAAGGAACACCTTATTAGACATTTTTAAGACAAGTATAAATTTTTCTTTGTTCTGAATACACCTGCAGTGCTTCTGAGCACCAGCTGAACTGTTGCTCTCTCTATCCATGCCAGCATAAAGACTCATACGTGCTGTTTCTTTCCAGTTGCGGGGTTAGTATTTTAGTGAGCTGATTCAAAACACTGCATTTTGGGACAACTGGCTGGCTTGGTTGGTGGAGCATGTGCCTCTTGATCTCAGGGTTGTGAGTTTAAGTCCCACGTTGATCATAGAGCTTATTTTTAAAAAAATATTAAAAACAAAAAAACCCGACTTTCTAAGAATAAGCTGTCTGTAAACCTCTGATCACATTCCCTGTTGTTTCTATCCAGGATTCAAATCCTCATGACTGTTCTCTGTTTCTGTGGACATATTTTGGTTTGGATAGTGCTGGTATTGGTCTCAGATTTAATATATCATATATCAAATTCTCTTAGATTACTTTTAAAGAAGAAAAGCTGACCTCAATGTCAATGAATAAATAGATTTTTCAGATTAACAATGGACCATATTCTCTTATTACACATTTATCCTCTCTAACTAGAAACTACCCACTTTGATTTTCCAGGTGGCCTGAAGTTCGTCTCCCTATCCATATTTGATTTTGAGTGTGTGAGAGGAGAGGCCTAATCTATAGTGTATTTTTTATTTTTTATTTATTTTTTTAAGATTTTATTTATTTTATTTGAGAGAGAAGGAGAACATGAGCAGAGGGAGGAGCAGGTTTCCTGCTGAGCAGGGAGCCCGATGTGGGGCTTGATCCCAGGACCCTAAGATCATGACCTGAGCTGAAGATAGACACTTAACCGACTGAGCCACCCAGGCACCCCAAGTGTATTTTTTCAAAGATTTTATTTTTAAATAATCTCTACAACCAATGTGGGGCTTGAACTCACAACTCCGAGATCAAGAGTTGCATGTTCCAGCAACTGAGCCAGCCAGGCACCCCCTATATAGTGTATTTAATCCTATATAACACATAGTTAATTTCTTTCTGATTATAAAACAAATACAGTTAAGTGAAAAAGCAAGTTGAATAGTAGAATGATTTCGCTTATATAAGACAAGTGTATACATACAGATATAAAATTTATATATGCATACAAAAAATATGGACAAATATAAACCAAAATATTAACTGGTTATATCTGCGGAGTGGAATGGGGTGTGGATTTTCACATTTTACTTTATACATCTCTGTATTAATTAATAGTAAAAGCCAATACAGTTGTTTACTGTGCCAGGCACTATACATTTATTAAGTCATACTTTCTTAAACAATCCTATGAGATAGATACATTTTACATATGAAGAAACTGAGGATCAGAGAGATTAAGAAACTTGTCCAAGGCCACACAGCTAGTAAATGGCAGAATTGAGATTTCTTTTTTTTTTTTTTAAGATTTTATTTATTTGAGAAAGAGTACATGAATGGGGGTAGGAGAGGGGCAGAGGGAGCCGGAGAGAAAGAGGGAGAAGCAGACTCTCCACTGAGCAGGGAGCTGGACTCACAGCTCGATCCCAGGACTCTGCAATAATGACCTGAGCCGAAGGCAAATGTTCAACCGACTGAGCCACCCAGGTGCCCCAGAATTGGGATTTCAAACCAGGTCTCCCCAGTGCCTAGATAAGTGCCTGGTGCATAGAAAACATCTAAAAGGATATGTTGCTCATCTCAATAAATGCAGAAGTATTTGACAATTCAACATCTTTCATGATAATACTCAACAAATTAGGTACAGAAGGAATATATATCAACATAATAAACACTTTATATGACAAGCCCATAGCTAACATCATACTCCGTGAAAAGCTGAAAGTTTTTCCTTTAAGATAACGAATAAGACAAAGGTACCCACCCTTACCACTTCTATTTAACAGTACTGGGAATCCCAGCCAAAGCAATCAGGCAACAAAAAGAACTAAAATGCATCCAAATAGAAAAGGAAGAAATAAAATTATCGAGGCGCCTGGGTGGTCCAGTCAGTTAAGCATCTGTCTTCAGCTCAGGTTGTGGTCTCTGGGTCCTCGGATCGAGCCCCACATCCCCCACATCAGGCTCTCTGCTTAGTGGTGAGTCTGCTTCTTGCTCCCCCTGCTTGTTCTCTCTCTCTCTCTCTCTCTCTGTCAAATAAATAAAACCTTTAAAAAAAAAAAACCATCTGTTTGCAGGTGACATGTTCCTATATATAAAAAGCACTACAGGGGCGCCTGGGTGGCTCAGTTGTTAAGCGTCTGCCTTCGGCTCAGGTCATGATCCCAGGGTGCTGGGATGGAGCCCCGCATCGGGCTCCCTGCTCGGCGGGAAGCCTGCTTCTCCCTCTCCCACTCCCCCTGCTTGTGTTCCCTCTCTCGCTGTGTCTCCCTCTGTTAAATAAATAAAAATCTTTGAAAAAAAAAGGCACTACAGACTCCACAAAAAGTGTTAAAACTAATAAATGAATTCAGTAAAGTTGAAGGATAAGAAATCACACAAAAATCAGTTCCATTTCTGTTCACTAACAATGAACTATTTATACTTAGCATCAAAAAGAATAAAACATGGGGTTCATGGCTGGCTCAGTCAGAACATGCAACTCTTGATCTCAGGGTTGTGAGTTCAAGCCCCTCATTGGGAATATAATTTACTTTAAAAAAATGAAATAAAATATTTCAGAAGAAATTTAAGCAAGGAGCTGAAAGACTTATATACGGAAAACTAACACATTGATGAAAGAAACCAAAGAAGACACAAATAAATGGAAAGATGCCCTATGTTTATGAATTGGAAGAATTAAAATTGTTAAAATGTCAATACTAGGGGTGCCTGGGTGGCTCAGTCGTTAAGCGTCTGCCTTCGGCTCAGGTCATGATACCAGGGTCCTGGGATCGAGCCCCACATTGGGCTCTCTGCTCCGCAGGAAGCCTGCTTCTCCCTCTCCCACTCCCCCTCCTTGTGTTCCCTCTCTCGCTGTGTCTCTCTCTGTCAAATAAATAAAATCTTTTTTTAAAAAAATGTCAATACTACCCAAAGCAATCTATAGATTCATTGCAATGCCTATCAAAATTCCAATGGCATTTTTCACAGAAATAGAAAAAAAAAAAAGCCTTAAATTTGTATGGAACCACAAAAGACCTTAAATAGCCAGAGCAATTCTAAGAAAGAACAAAGCTAGAGGCATTATGCTCCTGATTTCGAACCATATTACAAAGCTATAGTATTAAAAAAAGTATGGTATTGGATTAAAAACAGACACATAGACCAATGGAACAGAATAGATAGCCCAGAAATAAACCCATGCACATACAGTCAACTAATCTCTGACAAGGGCACCAAGAATACACAATGGGTAAAGTATAATTTTTTCAATAAATGGTGTTGGGAAAATTCGACAGAATTTGGAAAATTGGACATACAAAAGAAGGAAATTAGACCCTTACACCGTATACTCATTGCGGTCTGCTTGAGATTCTCTCTCCCTCTGCCCCTCCCCACTGCTCACACATTCTCTCTATATAAAATAAATAAATCTTTTAAAAAATAATAATGAGGTATTGTGTACTTGAAATGTAGCATGAAAGTAAATCTTTAGTGTTCTCACCACAAAACAGGGAAGAAAAAAAATTGATAACTATGTGAGGTGATGGATGAGTTAATTAACTTGATTGTGGTTGGGGTGCCTGGGTGGCTCAGTCAGTTAAACATCTTTCTTCAGCAGGGGTCATGATCTTGGGGTCCTGGGATAGAGTCCTGCATCGGGCTTCCTGCTCAGCAGGGGGTCTACTTCTCCCACTTCCTCTGCTCCTCCTTCCCTTCCCCCTCCCCACTTGTGCTCTCTGCTCTCTCTCAAGTAAATAAATAAAATCTTAAAAAAAAAAAAAAAACTTGATTGTGGTTATTTCACAGTGTATACATAAACATTGTGTTGTCCACCCTAAAAAAGATGAAAGATTATAGATTTTTATTTTATTTTATTTTTTTAACATTATTTATTTATTTATTTGACAAAGAGACAGCGAGAAAGGGAACACCAGCAGGGGCAGAGGAGAGGGAGAAGAAGGCTTCCCACGGAGCAGGGAGCCCCATGTGGGAACCGAAGGCAGACCACTTAACGACTGAGCCACCCAGGCACCCCTAGATTTTTAATTATAAGAGAATAAACTATTTTTTACTTAAGAAATATTCATTTACATATAATATTAACTTCAAATTATTCCTATTTAGTGACATTTTCTTGCACTCAGTCCATCTTGGGAGTCCTGCCAAGGAATATATGTCAAAAAAGAGAATGTAAGTCTTTTCAGTTATTCTTTAAATCCACTTTTAACTAATTTAGACATCTTTGTCCATTTGTCTAATTTGTGAGGCATCTATGAAAGCATATAGAAGTCTATTAAATGTAGACCTAGGTTCTTACTGAATATTCCTCATCGTAGACAGCAATCTTGGTAGAATATTTAGGGAGTATTTCATGATGTTTATGACTCTATCCTACCACTCACTAGCTAACTCCTTTTGGTAAGTTACTTTACCTTTTTGTACCTCAGCATGTAGTGCTCCGGCATGTAGCAAGGGCTTTATACATGTTCATTACTATAAGAATCAAAATTGAGTCCCTATCCTTTTCTTTTTAAAGACATTGTATCTGTATTAAAGATACTGTTTTTATATTGCAATTACCAGTAACTTATGGATAGTAATAACTGATATTTATATAAATGATAGAACAATCTTTTAAAAAGGAATATGAGAAAAGTAAGCTTTCTATGCCCTAGTACTTGTGAAATTTATTTTTAAATTTTTTAGGCGGGCGAGGGGCAGAAGGAGAGGGAAAGAGAGAATCTTAAGCAGGCTCCACACCCAGTACAAAGCCTGATGCAAGGCTCTCTCTCATGACCCTAAGATCATGACCAGAGCCGAAATCAGGAGTCAGACACAACTGACTGAGTCACCCAGGCGCCCCTATTTTTTAATTTTTAAAGACTTTTCAGGTCTCAAAGTAATAAATATCATTTTGACGTGCACAGTGAAGGAACGACAAGAGACGCTTATGATTGACCTATAAGCAAACATGAGTAATCTTCCCTTTTTTGACACATTTTGCACATTTCTTTGACCTATTTTTACCATTCATTCTTCTTTTCTCATTCTTATGTTTTCAGTCTTCAGTTTATCTAGTTCTTTGTATAAGTTCCTCATTTTTGTTATTTTATTTTCTTATATTTTTCCTTATAAAACAGTTTCCGGGGCGCCTGGGTGGCTCAGTTGTTACCGTCTGCCTTCAGCTCAGGTCATGATCCCAGGGTCCTGGAATCAAGCCCCACATTGGGCTCCCTGCTCCGCGGGAAGCCTGCTTCTCCCTCTCCCACTCCCCCTGCTTGTGTTCCTGCTCTCGCTGTGTCTCTCTCTGTCAAATAAAATCTTTAAAAAAAAAAAAAGTTTCCTTTTTTTTTAGACTTTATTTATTTATTTGGTGGGGGGGAACGGGAGCATGAGCAGGAGGAGGGGCAGAGGGCAAGGGGAAGCAGACTCCTCACTGAGCAGGGAGCCCAACACGGGACTGGATCCCAGGACCCTGGGATCGTGCCCTGAGTGGAAGGCAGATGCTTAACCGACTGAGCCACCCAGGCGCCCCAAAACACAGTTTCCGTTAAGAATAAATAAACACAAGGGGCACCTGGGTGGTTCAGTCAGTTAAGCAACCAACAGACTTTTTGATTTCAGCTCAGGTCATGATCTCAGGGTTATGAGATAGAGCCCGAAGTCAGGCTCCGTGCTCAGTGTGGGGTCTGCTTGACATTCTGTCTCTCCCTCTCCCTTTATCCCTCTCCCCACTCGTTCTCTTTCTGTCTCTCAAATAAATAAATAAATAAATAAAACACAAAAACTCACAGTCTCAAATCTATATAGGTAATTAATTTAGAAAACTTCTTTAATTTTGTAATATAGGAACTAAAAATCCCTTGAACATAGGATTGGCTCAACAGGTTAAACATTTTATTGATGGATCTAAAAGTTCAGATTCTTTCTGAAGCAGGGATACGTAGGTCTGAGAAAGGAGGGCTGTACTTGTAATAATCATAGATGACAGCTCTCATATGCAAAAAAGACACACAAGCTTCATCTGGTAAATATGAGAAACAGAAGCCCTGAGTTATTCAATCACTTACCCAAAGTCACAGGACAAATGGAGTTGTCCCAGATGCTGGAGTTAGGTGCTAAAGCCAATACTAGGAGAAACACCCCTAATAGTCAAATTTATCCTGGGGGAGAAAGAATCCTCCAGGAATATGACTCATTAGAAAAATCAATTCTTTAAGTTAAACAGAGACAATTTTTCCATTATTAGAAGCAGTCCCTGTTCTTTCCGGTGGACACTGATGTATGTGAAGGCCATGTCATATGACAAGTAAATTTTTTTTTTTTTAAGTAATCTCTACACCCAATGTGGGGCTCAAACTCACAACCCTGAGATCAAGAGTCACATGCTCTACCCACTGAGCCGGCCAGGTGCCCCAAGTGAATCTTTAAGTGCTAAATCACACACAAGTGTAGCTCAATGTTCACACTCACAAAAGAATTTGGAAAATTAAGCCTGGGAAGAGTTTATTCCTATTTCCCAATTAAGACTTTCCCATACTAATTAAATTATTACACTGCCCTTCCTCTTCTCTTCTTCCTTTTCTTTGCTTCTCTCCTTTTTCTCTCTTTCTCCTTCCTCAGTTTGAAGGGTTTGTTATTTAAGGCAAATGCATATATGTCCTGACTCCACCAAGGTTGAAGGGCCCATTGGAATATAAGAGGTACTGAATAGTGGGAACAGAGAGGAAAATATAAGAATGATAAGCATCTGCTATCGAAGAATCTGCCTGGTGATTTTCTTTGGTTTATATCAGGTAGGAAGTATTTACCCTTTTTTTTCCTCACCATTCCAATGACTTACTCTCCCAAACCCCAGACCTCATTTCTCATTACTTAATATAATTTTTGCCAAAAAGTTAGTGCTGCTATTTAAACATTTTGAACTCAACCTATGGGTTCCACTTTTCAATACGTGGCTCTGCCTAGCTTCTCAATGGGTTTGAAAAACTTTCACTTGGAAATCGTCCCTCCCGAGGCTATCAAGCCTTGGCAAAATTCCCACACCGATTTGTTATCCATCAGCTCTGCTCTTGATTTAAATTCACCACAGTATCCTGGAGTTATGTGGACCCCAGAGTGAACAATTACGGCTCAATTATAGATTGCTTCTTATATATGTAGAATATTAAAATTTATAAAATAGAACTTTGGATTAGAACTGAACAGCGGAGCATCACATTTTCCCTTTTATTTAATATGCTTGGCATATCTAAACTATTAAGAATTTTTTTTTTAAGATTTTATTTATTTATTTGAGAGAGAGAGAGAATGAGAGACAGAGAGTATGAGAAGGAGGAGGGTCAGAGGGAGAAGCAGACTCCCTGCCGAGCAGGGAGCCCGATGCGGGACTCCATGCGGGACTCCAGGATCATGACCTGAGCCGAAGGCAGTCGCTTAACCAACTGAGCCACCCAGGCGCCCTAAACTATTAAGAATTTTAAGAGCTACTTTCAGCCTTGTTACTACTTCAGTTAAAGGCCATGCAACGTGAGTCAGAGATGCAACTGTGTTAAATGAAGCTGACAGCGTATGCAAAGGGTCAAGGGCTGCCCTGATTTGACTAAGGTTCAACACTGCAGCCTTTACAGCTCAGGGCAGGTGGAGCGGCTTCAGAAATGTATTTCAGAAATACAGTGTTGAGATTGGCTCAGGAAAACTTGAGCTACTTTTGCATGATAGAGTTCAGGGTATCAGTCAAAGGCTATTCTTTCTAGCACAAATTTACAATAGAACTATTTTACGCGGTGATGCTGGAGGAAGTAGGACAGGGAGCTGTGAAAGCACATTAAGTATACAAACAACAGGAGAAAGGCATAATAGTGCCAATTATTAGTATATATCTCATTCACAATAATTCTTGCTTTTTATTTATTTATTTTTTTTTAAGATCTTATTTATTTATCTGAGACAGAGAGAATGAGAGAGACAGAGAGCACATGAGAGGGGGGAGGGTCAGAGGGAGAAGCAGGCTCCCTGCCGAGCAGGGAGCCCGATGCGGGACTCGATCCAGGGACTCCAGGATCATGACCTGAGCCGAAGGCAGTCGCTTAACCAACTGAGCCACCCAGGTGCCCAACATAAATTCTTGCTTTAAATGGCTTATATTGCCAACAATATAACTCATGGATTTTACTTCCATGTCAATCCTCATTTTGGATGTCAACTTTTTAAAAAATTGTTTTTATCACATCACTGCCTCATTTGTGAATCTATCAAGATTCCCTGTTTACTGGTTACCGTATCTCTCTTAGCTTAGCATTCTGGGCTCACTGTCAACTCCCCAACCTCATCTTTTGTTATTCCCTAACATGACCTTCTTCTTGAGCCAAGTTAATTGGCAGATAGCACCCAGCACATGACTTGCTAGTTCCTCTCTGTGGGCCCCTGGAAAGGCTATTCTTTAAACCTGGAATGGCTTTCCCACTCTCTGCCAATCTGTATCCATCACTTCCTCTCAGCACCGATCCAAGATTTAATTTTCTCCAGGAAGCCTTCCCATTCTGATCACTTCTTTACTGCATATTCCCCATTCACTTAAGCTCTGAGGTGCTTCCTACTGTGGTCCTTGTTAATTGCCTTAAATTACTTCATGTGATTGTTGTCTCTACAGAACTGGGACTGAGTCTGTGTCTCTTTGTTCTTTGAGCTCAATTTAGCCCTGGGTAGCACTAACTGCTGTCTTCTGTAGGAGATTCAAATGCTATTGTCACTACTTGTCATAAATGTCAGAGTTAATTGTTTAATATTTGTAAGCCACTGAAAAGGAAACACAAAGAAAGATTATAAAGCATAAAAATAGCAAGCAGGGGTGCCTGGGTGGCTCAGTTGTTAAGCATCTGCCTTTGGCTCAGGTCATGGTCCCAGGGTCCTGGGATCAAGCCCCGCATGGGGCTCCCTGCTTTGGCCAGAAGCCTTTCCTACTCCCCCTGCTTGTGCTCTCTCTCTCTCTGATAAATAAATAACATCTTTAAAAAAAAAAGCCTCAAATAATTTAATAAAGCTAAAGCATAAATATACAAAAAATAAAATTAAGATTGTATCACAAAGTAGTATATATATACTGACTTTGGCTCAGTGAAATATTATGTACATTTATTTCATACAATGTAAATGGTGTTAGAGATTCATTTTTGTTTTGTAAGTTTGAGTATAATAAAACCCAAAAGGTAAGAGATAGTGATGGAAGTTGAGTAGTTCTGCTTCTTCAATTTATGTGACTATGCTCCCCTTCCCTCTTTTCCTGTCCCCTACAAGACCACAAGAATTGATGAAGAACCTGTTCTGTGCAGGGCACTGGCAGTTATGATCTGTGTATCAGCAGATTCCTGACGCTCATTAAATGTTGGAGAATGACTGCACTAGGGCATGAGATCCTGTAGTTCTCAAACTGTAGGGCAGCACCAGCATCACCTGGAGCGCCTTGTTCAACTCTCCACTTGCAGAGTTTCCGATCCAGTAGGGGGTTTGGGGTAGGTCTGAGAATTTGCATCTTAAACCAGTTCCCAGGTGATGCCAATGCTGCTTGTCCAGGAACCACACTTTGAGGACCACTGTTTTCTTTTTTTTTTTTAAGATTATTTATTTATTTGTTTGACAGAGAGAGACACAGCAAGAGAGGGAACACAAGCAGGGGGAGTGGGAGAGGGAGAAGCAGGCTTCCCGCGGAGGAGGGAGCCTGATGTGGGGCTCGATTCCAGTACCCTTGGATCATGACCTGAGTCGAAGGCAGACACTTAATGACTGAGTCACCCAGGCACCCCTTTACTTGAGTTTTACTTTTCTTTCTTTCTTTCTTTTTTTTTTTAAAGATTTTATTTATTTGTTTGACAGAGACACAGCAAGAGAGGGAACACAAGCAGGGGGAGTGGGAGAGGGAGAAGCAGGCTTCCCGCTGAGCAGGGAGCCTGATGCGGGGCTTGATCCCAGGACCCTGATGATCATGACCTGAGCCGAAGGCAGACGCTTAATGACTGAGCCACACAGGCGCCCCATTTGGCTTCTTCTACTTGCTTAAGCCCACATCGTATTCCCTTGTGAGCTAACCTATTGTCTGCTTCCATCCGTCCTACCCCTCTCTGTTTATATTTAATTTTCCTTCCCCAAAGCATCTCTGAAAAAAAGACCGCCATCCTCTAAAATAGAATTTCCCTCCATCACTGCTTCCTGTCCAACTTACCTATGCCAAGAAAGAGAGAGCTATAATTGAAAGTTTCCAGAGTGTGTTTTTGATGACTCTGCTTTAGTTGGCATCCAAAGCTGATGTTTAATCCCAGAGTTGTGAGACTATGTGTGGGCCTGAAGACGTGTTGGGTTTCACCACACCTCTGGCCCCAAAGTGCCTATCACTGAACTGTCGCCTCTTCTGATTATATGCTTCTCTTTGGAATGGCTTGAAAAGGTAGGAGGGGACTTAAGACCTTCCTTATGTTGTTCTGCTCTGAAAGGTTATGGAAAATTGATTTCTCGAAGACACAGAAACTGTAGCAGAGGGCATGGTACTGGTTTGAGGCTGTGCGCGCTCTCAGAAGTGAGAATGCTGTCACCACATGACAAATGTTCTCACAGCAGCTGGGAAGGCACGCAGAGCTTCCAATGTGATACAGTGTATTTTTGCCTGGCGTCACGTAGTCCCTGCTTTTAAATATCCAGGTTACACTTTGAAAGGATGAGCCAAATATCAGATCATTGAAAATTTCTGATTATTATATGCAAAATAGAGAATTGTTAACCTCAGTTTCTTAAACTTTCTAATCTCAAAGTTGAAACCAGGAACAACGTAACGTGTGCCTTCTTGACAGGCTCTTATTTTGGCAGTCTTTAGTTTTTACAGTACAATGTGGCTATATTTAGTCAGTCATTCCCTTCTAGGCTCTTGAAGTAATTTTTTTTTTTTTTTTTTTTTGGTTTAAGTACCTTTAGAGGAAAAAGAGAGATCTGTTAACATAAATGAGAAATGGCCACAAAAGCTTTTTAATAGAGCAGTGGAATTTCTGAAACGAGGGTGGGTTTTCCTCAATCGGTGGGATTAATGCCATCTTGTTTCTGGCCCACTGAAGAGGGTTAGCATTCTGCAAAATGATCACGTAGACAGGTTTATCTTCAGATTCCAAGACTGCCCCATTCTCAGGCCTCCTGGCTGGCTCAGTCAGTGGAGCAGGCAACTCTTGATCTCGGGGTTGTGGGTTTGAGCCCCACATTGGGTGTAGAGATTACTTAAAAATGAGATCTTTAAAAAAAAGAAGGGCTGCCCTTTCCATGCCCTTCACCCCTTTGGGTGGTGTCCATCTGATTCTTATGCCTTCTTTCATGATTGTACTTTTATTAAAATATTTGCTTAGATCTTCCATTACAAATGACAATATATATGATTCATTTATTCATTCAGCAAATATTTGTTGTACAGCTATTATGGGTTAAAGCATCAACAATAAAATAATATATCTGCCCTTGTTGAGCTTATATTCTAGTGGAGGGAAATAGCAAGAAATAGATAGATGATAGATAGATGGATAGATAGATTTATATATAAATGTACACGCACACATTACAAGCACACACTATGTTGTGCTTGTAATTATGATACACACTATGGAGAATAAAGCCAGGAAAGGAGATAAGGAGTTCAGGTGGGTGGTGTGTATGCAGATATTGTAGTTTTAAATAGGGGATTCAGGGTTGGTCTCACTGAGAAGATGACATTTGAGCAGAGCCCTAAAAGGTGTAAGATAGGGAGAAATCCAGCTTTTGAGCTCAGGAAGAACAAATGCAAAGACCCTAAGGTGGGAGTGTACCTCAGATATGAAGGTATGACAAGAAGGCCAGCCTGGGTGGTGCAGAATGAATAAGAGGGCGAGTGGCAGGAGATGGAGCTTCAGGTCAGATGATATAGAACCTGGGGGATCACTGCAAAAAACATTCATTTTTATTCTGAGGGAGATGAGAAGCCACTGGAGGGTTTTGAGCAGAATAGTGTGGTCTAAAACATCTTAAAGTACTGTCCCTTACAGGACTACAAAATTGTAGAGATAAAGTAATGACAATATGTAGTATGTGTATTACAATGACATTAGAAATAGCCAACATATATTGAACAATTAATATGCATAGGCACTATGATAAGCATTTAACAAGGAGATTCTGAAAGAGAATTTCAGAAACAGAAAGATATTTTCAGGCAGGGGGTGTCTTCTTTATGAAAACACCTCATTTTCTCTCTTTCTCTGTCTACAGACAAGACCAGCCATCCAGTGCCCTAAATTTTGCTGGTGGTGTGAGAACAAACCTACTCTTTCAGTGAGAAGAGGTAAAATAGGAAATAAAGAGAAAAGTTTTAGATTACATTGTTCCAGAAATATTATTCGTACTGTAAACCTATCATTAAGGGAAACCCATCGTTGCTAACTCATCATAAAAAAAAAAAAAAAAAATGCCAACCAACTCTTAGCTCTTCATATTCATTCAATGCTGTATGCATGGCTCTCCCCTTTTGAATCCTTAATTCTTTCTAGGATCTGGCAGAGCAATTATTTCTCTTCTCTTTTCTTTCTAAATTGTCTGCTTGAATCAGATTTATATTGAGAGTCTCTGAAGCTGATGGCTAATGAAAAGTCCTATGTAACTTTGCTGTCGATTCAGTAGAGCAGGCCCTATGGCAACATGCTGGAAAATTCCTGGGTGTCCTACTGGCCACTCTTTCAAATTCTCAATCCCTTTCTTTTCTTTGACATGTACCCAAGTAGACTCCTTAACATTGAAAAAAATAAATGGTAGTGTTGGGCACCATTTTGCAGCACTGAAAGACCAAGGAGTTTTCTCTCTCCCTTGCAAAAATTCTCACATGCCTATGCAGGCAAAGAATTGAACTCATGTTTACTTGTGCTCATCTATTTTCTTGAGTTGCAGCAAATACACGAGACACCATTCTGGCTGTGATAAGAAATAAAGGTTTAAGTAACTCTTTGCCTGGCCATATATTCATCTTTTTGAATATATTATTGCATTTAAGACTTAAATTTTTAGTTAGATATTATTAGCTCCATTTTGTCTAAGGAAATTGAAGCTTGGAGAATTAAAATCATTGGTGAAGTTCTTGCATCTAATAAGTGGCAAAGTCAGGAGAAAGATTTCATGTTTATCTGACATTAAAGTTCATGGTTTTTTTTTAAAGTTCATGTTTTATCAGCACAAATGGGGCTGATAAAATAGAATATCTATTTTATAAAATAGAATAGATAAATATCAAGCATATAGGTCATATATATATTCATTATTCTGTGGAACATTAAACATAATTAAACTATTTAAATTGTGTATTCCTGTGGCAAGAGATTTCTTCTATCTTTTATTGAGGCACCAATGTTACCAAACGAGGAAGTCCCCTAAGGCAATGCCAATCACTAGAACCCCTAAAAAATCACTTAGTACCAGCTGGAATGTCATGGGCATGTGCATTGTACGGTTAGCACAAGAAAGCAGGAGTTTAGGCTTATCATGTCTTAATGCGTGTCTCCTCAAGGGCAGGATGGAGGAGGGAAGTCAAGGGCAGGCACTTGGTGTTCGGCAGGAGGCCAGGTGCAAGATGAGAAGCAACAGCAGCTGAGGATCCAGGGCCTCTGAACCTGTTCTTCTTCTTTGACCTTGACTTATTTTTTCCATTTTCTTTTACATCCAGCATCAACCTTTCCTTACTTTGTGTTTTCTGTTCCCTGAACTGAATAGATAAGGCTTCTGAAATCCCTTTGAGAAAAACATCACAAGAATATGAAACTTCAGTCCAAGGATGCAGCTTTTATTTTTTTTTCCAAGATGAAAAATTGGGTTTTTCTTCATTGTTAATGACAACACAGATAAGTGCAGATGGAGTGCAAGGGGCGTATACACATACATATACATTAAAAAAAAAGATGTAGAATGGTATATTCCAGGAGTTAACGTTGTTGCTTGTATTACAGTGTTTGTATCTCCTTTTCCTTTTTTAAATACAATATTCTTTTTTTTATGCGATTAGGTATGGCCTTTTTTTAAAAATTTAGTTTTATTTATTTATTTGACAGAGAGAGACAGCGAGAGAGGGAACACAAGCAGGGGGTGTGGAAGAGGGAGAAGCAGGCTTCCCGAGGAGCAGGGAGCCCCACGTGGTGCTGGATCCCAGGACCCTGGGATCATGACCTGAGCTGAAGGCAGACGCTTAATGACTGAGCCACCCAGGCAACCCTAGGTATTGCCTTTTTAATAAAGGAGATGAAGATTACAGTTCATATGCATATCTGATGACTTACCAACATATTAAAAGTGGAAAACTAACAAATTGGAAAACCTATGTAAGGACAAATGCAGCACCAAGATAGAATTAAGGAAACTCAAAATAATGGGTGAATAGTTAAGGAAAATCTAGCATGGAGACTTCTGCAAACATACCACCACTCTTTGGGAAAGTCTCTTCAGTGAATATGGGGTGCTAAGGGAGGACAAAAACAATCACTTAACTTGATAGATTAACCTAATTAAACCCTGATGGATGGGTTAACAATAGTCAAATATAAATCATATTGATATCCAAGTAATTTCCACAGAACATTATTTTCTTTTTTTTTTTAAAAGATTTTATTTATTTATTTGACAGAGACACAGCAAGAGAGGGAACAGAAGCAGGGGGAGTGGGAGAGGGAGAAGCAGGCTTCCCGCAGAGCAGGGAGCCCGATGTAGGGCTTGATTCCAGGACCCTGGGATTCTGACCTGAGCTGAAGGCAGACGCTTAACGACTGAGCCACCTAGGCACCCCTATTTTCTTTTTTTTTAAAGATATATTTTTTAGGGCGCCTGGGTGGCTCAGATGGTTAGGCATCTGCCTTCGGCTCAGGTCATGATCCCAGGATCCTGGGATCAAGTCCCACATCGGGCTCCCTGCTCCTTGGGAGCCTGCTTCTCTCTCTCTCTCTCTCTGTCTCCCATGAATAAATAAATAAAATCTTTAAAAAATATATTTTTTTAAAGATTCTATTTATCTGAGAGAGAGCGAGTATGAACGGGGATCAGTGCTAGATCCCAGGATGCTGGGATCATGACCTGAACTGAAGGCAGACGCTTAACTGACTGAGCCACCCAGGTGCCCCAGAACATTATTTTCATTTAAAAAAAAAAAAGTAATAAATAAATAAATAAATAAATAAAATTTTTTAAAAAGTATTTTTGTGAAAGCTGGTTGGAAAAATGTCAAATGAATAAGTCAGGATGGGGGCGCCTGGGTGGCTCAGTCGTTAAGCGTCTGCCTTCAGCTCAGGTCATGATCCCAGGGTCCTGGGATTGAGCCCTGCATCGGGCTCCCTGCTCAATGGGAAGCCTGCTTCTCCCTCCCCCACTCCCCTTGCTTGTGTTCCTGCTACTGTGTCTCTCTCCATCAAATAAATAAATAAAATCTAAAAAAAAAAAAAAGTCAGGATGTAAAATTGTATTTATAGTAGTACAAATAAGATTTTTAAAAAAAATAAAAGTAATCTAAGCATTAAAAAAGATTAAAAAAGTAACTGGAAAGAAATCTACCAATAGTCTATCCATGGTGGTTGACTGGAGAGTGGGACAATGAGTAAGCTGTTTTTCCTACTTCTTTCTTTCTGTATTTCTAAAATTTTAAAAATAAGTGTATTACTTTCGATATGAAATATAGTGAAGTCATAGTAATAAAAGTTTTTAAATAACTATCTTTTCATATATCAATCAAATAATTTGAGAAAGATTGTTCTTGTGGGAATTTTCACTGAGAATTTAAGAGCTTTGGCCTCCATAAAAGTTTATGTTCGCCAAGTTCAGTTGAATTTTTGTCTTAGTCATACAAATATGGAACAGAGAGACATAATTAAAATAAATTTCAAGGGGGTGCCTGGGTGGCTCAGTCATTAAGTGTCTGCCTTCAGCTCAGGTCATGATCCCAGGGTCCTGGGATCAGCCCCACATCGGGCTCCCTCCTCCATGGCGAGCCTGCTTCTCCCTCTTCCATTCCCCCTGCTTGTGTTCCCTCTCTCGCTGTGTCTCTCTCTGTCAAATAAATAAATAAAATCTTAAAAAAAAATAAAATAAATTTCAAGGTATTAGACAAAACATTCATTTTTATTTTTAGTAATCTCCACCCTCAACATGGGGCTAGAACTCAATGACCCTGAGACCAAGAGACGCACAGTCTACTGACTGAGCCAGCCAGATGCCCCTTAGATCATAATTTTAGATTTGGATTGTTGGATGAAAAGTAACGAATGTTTGCAGGCCCCTGGCTAACTCAGTCAGCACAGCGTGCAACTCTTGATCTTGGGGTTGTAAGTTCGAGCCCCATGCAGAGATTACTTAAAAATAAAACCTTTTTTTTAAAAATATTTTTATTTTTATTTATTTGACAGAGAGAGACACAGCAAGAGAGGGAACACAAGCAGGGGGAGTGGGAGAGGGAGAAGCAGGCTTCCCGCCGAGCAGGGAGCCCGATGCGGGGCTCGATCCCAGAACCCTGGGATCGTGACCTGAGCCAAAGGCAGACGCTCAACAACTGAGCCACCCAGGTGCCCCTAAAAATAAAATTTTAACTAAATAAATAAATAGAATCATGATTTAATACTACAATCCAAAAAAAGGAGCACTCCTTAAATGTCATTCATTCATTCATTCATTCATTCATTCATTCTTCAGTGCTATTTATAATGAGGAAGAATTGGAAGAGGAAGCAAGGGGAATAGTTATTGAAATTGGAATGTAGATACTTTGTATTAGACAAGCATTATCATGCTACTTCTCCCTCTCAAAATATCTTTAGTAAATATTAGTTTTATAATAAGGAAAAAAAGTGATTGAAAAATATGCTTCTAAAATCTGCTAGACAGAAAGGTTTTCTTTCCTTGCCTTTCCAGCATCCACCACATTTATTGGCATTCTATCAGCCTGCAGACATACTGGATAAATAAATCTATAAAAGAATTAACACATGGGGGTGCCTGGGTGGCTCAGTCGGTTAAGCGTCTGCCTTTGGCTCAGGTCATGATCCCAGGGTCCTGGGATCGAGGGCCACATCGGGCTCCCTGCTCGGTGGGGAACCTCCTTCTCCCTCTTCTCCCCACTTGTGCTCTCTGTCTCTCTCTCTGTCAAATAAATAAATTTTAAAATATCTTAAAAAAAAACACACATAAATAAATGAAATAAGACAAAGCCCTATGTAGTTAGGCCACTTTAACTGCTATCTTGTCTCCATATTTTATACCCAAATCATTCTCAGAATTTGTCAGCCTTACCTGTAGAAACAACCCAAATCTAACCTTTTTTGTCACCTACACTGATACCATCCTAGTCTGAACTACCATACTTGCACAACTGGACAAGTGCAATAACCTCTGAGCTGGCCTCCCTACCTTCATTCTTGCTGCCTACAGTCTAATCTTTATAGAGCAGTAAAAGCGTGACTCAGAATGTGTAACTCCTGAGCTCTAAACCTCCAATGATATTCAGTGTCAATCAAAATGATCAAAAGTGGCCAGTCAGGCCCTTTGCACCTGACCCCTCCCCACTCCCTCTAAGCTCATCTTCTACCTCTTTTCACTCCGTTCTGGCTACCTTAGCTTTTTCCTCCTGCCTGAGGTCCTTTGCACCTGCTTTTCTCTCTGCCTGCGATGCTCTTTCCCAAAATAACTCCAAGGCTTGTTCCATCACTTCATTTAGGTGCCTGGGCAACTGTCAGCATATCAGAGGGGACTCCCAGATCCTCCTATTAAAAATAGCACTATTCCCATCCATTACTCTCCTGGCATTTTCTGTGACTTTGCCCTCCTTTTCTTCTTCAGAGCCCCTTTAACTACCTGAAATAATACCTATTCATTTGCAACATCTTTCTCCCCTTCCATCTCCCTGGTAAGTGTGTTAAGCTCCATTAAAGCAAGAGATTTTCTTATTTTTTCCCTGCTATACACAAAAATAATTTTTTGAACATTACAGCACAATTACTGTCAAAAGATTAATGATAAATTCTTCCCTCTGAATTATCTCAAAGATTAGTAATAAGGGTACCTTAAGTTCATTTCTTCTTTAATTTCAGGTTTGAAAGCTGAAAAGTTCCGGGCAGCTCCTTCTGCCCACAGGTCCTGTCCCCATGCTTTAATAAAACCAAAAAAAAAAAAAAAAAAAAAAAGGCTGAAAAGTTCCAAAATGTCCTAGTGCTATAAGATAATGTGTTAAGCGGAGTTGTACAATGACAGCTACTAGACATCTGGTATATGAGGTACTATAATGTACCTTGTGTACCAAATTAGGAATATTTTGACTGATTGCATTTAAAAAATATTTTGAAGGGCATCTGACTGACTCAGTTGATAGAGCATGTGATTCTTGATCTTGGAGTCATGAATTCAAGCCCCGTGTTGGGTCTAGAGCTTACTTAAAATATAGATAGATACATAGATACATAGATAGATAGATGGATGGATTAACATTATTCTATACTGAAAATTATATATAGCTTATGACGGAAGAAATATGGTAGTAGTCATTGCTTGGTATTTTTCTGAGGTTGTGTCTCTATGAATATGATGAGTACCTAAAATTTGATTTCAGTCTCCTTGCTGCAGTCTTTTTTTTTTTTTTTAAAGATTTTATTTATTTATTTGAGAGAGAAAGAATGAGAGAGAGCACATGAGAGGGGGGAGGGTCAGAGGGAGAAGCAGACTCCCCGCCGAGCAGGGAGCCCAATGCGGGACTTGATCCCGGGACTCCAGGATCATGACCTGAGCCAAAGGCAGTCGCTTAACCAACTGAGCCACCCAGGCGCCCTCCTTGCTGCAGTCTTAATAATTACCTGGAAACACTGGTTCCACAGAGCATGCTCCATATAATTGTTTCAGACAATTTAGGTGGACTGAATATTATGATCCTTATTAATGTACATATTCCAAGATTATTCAGCACTTCACTGGCTTTGTGATCTTGGCCAATGGACTTAACCTCTCCAAACTTCAGTATTCTTGTCTGTAAAATGAGAATGATAATAGCAGGTAACTAGTAGGCTTGTTGTAGAAGTTAAATAAGATAGTATCTATTAAAAATAGAACTACCCTATGACCTAGCAATTGCACTACTAGGTATTTGCACCTAATATACATACAAGGATACAAAAATATAGCTTCGAAGGCTTCAAAGAGGTACATGCACCCCAATGTTTATAGCCGCATTATCAACAATAGCCAAACTATGGAAAGAGACCAAGTGTCCATCGACTGATGAATGGATAAAGAAGATGTGGTATATATATATACAATGGAATACTACTCAGCCATCAAAAAAAATGAAATATTGCCATTTGGAAGGATATGGATGGAACTAGTGTGTTGTGCTAAGTGAAGTCAGTCAGAGAAAGACAAACACTATATGGTTTCATTCATATGTGGAATTTAAGAAACAAAACAGATGAACATATTGGAAGGGGGAAAAAGAGAGAGAGAGAGAGGGAAACAAACCATAAGAGACTCAATGATAGAGAACAAAATAAGGGTTGATGGAGGGAGGTGGGTTGGGGATGGGCTAAATTGGTGATGGGCATTAAGGAGGGCACTTGTTAGGATGAGCACTGGGTGTTATATATAAGTGATGAGTCACTAAATTCTCCTGAAACCAATATTATACTATATGTTAACTAACTAGAATTTAAATAAAAATTTGAAAAGAAAAAAAAATCAGTGTCTATAAACTACTTAGCATAATGCCTAAAACACAATATGTGCTCAGCAAATACCAGCTATCGTTCTTTTTTTTTTTTTTAAAGATTTTATTTATTTATTTGAGAGAGAGAGAGAACACATGGGGGGGGAGGGTCAGAGGGAGAAGCAGACTCCCTGCTGTGCAGGGAGCCCGATGCGGGACTCAATCCCGGGACTCCAGGATCATGACCTGAGCCGAAGGCAGTCGCTTAACCAACTGAGCCACCCAGGTGCCCCCAGCTATCGTTCTTATCACAAAGACATATATATATGAGTGAGGAAAACAATTCCTGCCAAGCAAAGGCACGCATGAATATATGAACAACCTCACTAGTCATTAAAAAAAATCAACTAAAACAATATGTAGTATTTCACCTATCAAATTGGCAAAGGTATTTAAAAATCAATGCACACTGTTTATAAATATATGGTGAAAAGGCCACTCATATACTCACCATTCATTTGAGTCCAATTTTGTAAAATCTTCCAAATTTGTATTATGTATTTTAAGCTCCAAAATGGGGGCGCCTGGGTGGCCCCATTGGTTAAGCATCTGCCTTTGGCTTAGGTCATGATCTCAGGGTCCTGGGATTAAGCCCAGAGTTGGGCTCCTTGCTCAGCAGGGAATCTGCTTCTCCCTCTCCCTCCGTGCTCACTCTCTCTCAAAAAAATAAATAAAATCTTTTTTTTAAAGATTTTATTTATTTATTTGAGGGAGAGAGACTGAGAGAGAGAGCACATGAGAGGGGGGAGGGTCGGGAGGGTCTGAGGGAGAAGCAGACTCCCTGCCAAGCAGGGAGCCCGATGAGGGACTCGATCCAGGGACTCCAGGATCATAACCTGAGCCGAAGGCAGTAGCTTAACCAACTGAGCCACCCAGGTGCCCAAATAAAATCTTTTTTAAAAAAAGCTTCAAAATGTATATGTAAAAATCTAATGTATATTTAATAATGTATATTTTTGCATATACATTTTGAAGCACTGAAAATGTATTTGAAGGCCATAATTAATGAAGGGTGAGAATATTCAACTATAAGAGTATTTATAACAGCATAGCTTGCATATGTTACAATGAAATAAAAAATAGAAACAATCTGAATAGTCTAAAAGGAATAATAATTTACTAGTGTAATAGAATTCTATGCAGTCATAAAATAAAAAGAGACAGTAAAATCACATTTATTGGCATAAAAAGATATATTATTAATTTAAATTAAATAAATTAGATGTTGCATTTGTTTGTTTGTTTGTTTGTTTAGTACTCTCCACCCTCCACCCCAACGTGAGGCTAGAACTCAGGACCCGGAGATCAAGAGTCACATGCTCCACAGATTGAGCTAAGCAGGTGCCCCAGATGTTGCATTTTTATAAATCCGTAGAAAAATATTTGGAAGAATTAAACAAGATATTACTAGGTCAGAGCCAGTTGGATTGTAAATAGTTTTTATTTTTTCCCCTTGTTATCTGTATTTTTAATTTTTTCAATGATAATCTTATTTATCTGCACAATTAAGGAAGCACACAGAAAGGCATTTATTGAATGAGAGCATAGCAATTAAGAACATTGGCTCTGAGTCAGAAGGCCTGTGTTGCAGTCCAGCTGTTCCAGCAACTGTATAAACTTTGACAAATTATTTAACTTTTCTGAACCTCACTTCTCTCTTACGGGAGTCCTGAGGACTAAATAAGCCAGTGAGCCAAAGTTTAATGATACTTTGTAATAATAATGGCTAACATTTGGGCGCCTGAGTGGCTCAGTCGGTTAAGTGTCTGCCTTCAGCTCAGGTCATGATCCCAGGGTCCTGGGATCGAGCCCCGCATCGGGCTCCCTGCACAGCGGAGAGCCTGCTTCTCCCTCTCCCTCTGCCTGCCACTCTGACTATCTGTGCGCTCTCTCTATCTCTCTGTCAAATAGATAAATAAAATCTTTAAAAAAATAATAATAATGGCTAACATTTATTGACCACTTACTATGTGCCAACACTGTTTTACTCTCTACACATATTAAATCTTTTAATCTCTAAAACAATCTTCTAAGGTAGGTACCATTAGTATCTCTATTTATAGATAAGGACCCAGTTAATGAAGTAATAAATGTAATAATAATTATTATGATTATTTTAATTGTTCAGTTTGGGACTACACACACACATATATATTTTTAAGTAGCTTCCACGCCCAACATGGGGCTTGAACTCACAACCCTGAGATCAAGAGTCACATGCTTTACTGACTGAGTCAACCAGACACCCCAGGACTATATATATTTATCAACTTGAAAACAAAACTGATTACAAACAAAAACGTACACCAAACCATAATTTTAACATACAAAGGCAATTGGTATTTCTAGTCAGCCTATTTCCTAGAGGAGCATCATGGAAGGAGTCATCCCAAAGCCGATCCCAGCTCTGAGCATATGATGCAATGATTAAGATAATAGCTAGAGGGGCGGCTGGGTGGCTCAGTCATTAAGCATCTGCCTTCAGCCCAGGTCATGATCCCAGGGTCCTGGGATCGAGCCCCACATCGGGCTCCCTGCTCCGCGGGAAGCTTGCTTCTCCCTCTCCCACTCCCCCTGCTTGTGTTCCCTCTCTCGCTGTGTCTCCCTCTGTCAAATAAATAAATAAAATCTTTAAAAAAAAAAAAAGATAATTGCTAGAAAATTCAGGTATTACTTAGGTGTGCCTGGGTGGCTCAGTTGGCTATGTGCCTGACTCTTGATTTCAGCTTAGGTCATGATCTCAGGGTTGTGGGATCAAAGCCTGCGTCGCGCTCCGTGTTCAGCACAGTCTGCTTGGCCCTTTCCCCTGCTCCTTTCCCCACTCACTCTCTCCCCTTCTCTAGCTCTAAAACAAATAAAATCTTTACAGAAGAAAATTCAGATGTAACTTAAACATAATAAATGTTGACCTAATGGCTCAAATCCATCTTCTGTCCATGACTAAAGTAGCCCATTGTATTTAGAAATATATCAAGTTATACAGTAGGCCTATCCTTTCCAGGTTTTCACACATTGTGGCTTAAATAACTGTGTCATCTTAAAACGATTAAAGTAAAAAAAGGATCACTTCAGTACCACGTGGGCTCTCTAAGAGACCGCTATTTTATTTTTAGACTTACTTTACTTAACATGTATTTTAGAAGGAAGCAGAGGTACAGATAGGGAGCATGTTAGTAGTGAACATAGAAGGAAAAAGACCAAAGTATATAAATTCGCTGAATTTGTGGTACTACTATGTGCTGAAGGCATTCAGGGCTTTATGCAGACTCAGAGCACACGGGTAAAGAGTGTATGCCGGGGGTGGGGGGGGGTGGGGGAGGTTGGGGTGTGTGTGTGTGATGTCAGACCACCTGGTTCTCACTCTGCCTCTGATATTATCAGAGTGATCTTGAGCAAATTGCTTAAACCAGTGCTGTCCCATAAAAGCTTATGAGACACATATTACTCATGAGACACATATTACTCATGAGACACATAAGTAATTTAAAATTTTTATAGTAGCCAAGTTACAGAAAGTTAAAGAAACAAGTGTAATTAATTTTGTTAAATATTTTACTTACACCAATATACACAAAATATTATTTCAACATGTAACTAATGTAAACCAATATTAATGATAGAGTTTACATTCTTTTAATTTGAAATCTTTGAAATCCTATGTGTGTTTTATCTGTATATTTCAGTTCAGACAAACCACATTTTTCTTTCTTTTTTTAAAAAATAGGCACCACATCCAACATAGGACTTAAACTCACAACCCTGAGATCAAGAGCTGCATGCTCTGCCGACCCAGCCGGCCAGGGATCCCAGATATGTTTCAAGTGCGCAATTGTCCCATGTGCTACTGGCTTAGACTATTGAACAACACAGGCTTCAACTTCTGCCTCAGGTTATTTCTCTGTAAAATGTGTGGGAAATCAGTAACTGTCTGAGGGGGTGAGTGGGGGTTGGCAAAGTAGGTAGAGGGTCAAAAGCTACACACTTCAGGGGCACCTGGCCGGCTCAGTTGGTAGAGCATGCTACTCTTGATCTGGGGGTTATAAGTTTGAGCCCCACGTTGGGTGTAGAGGTTACTTAAAAATAAAATCTTAAAAAAAAAAGCTACAAACTTCCAGTTAAAAAATAAGTAAGTCACAGGGATGTAATGTACAGCATGGCAAATATTGTTAGTATTACTGTGTTAGGGGGCGCCTGGGTGGCTCAGTTGTTAGGCGTCTGCCTTTGGCTCAGGTCATGATCCCAGGGTCCTGGGATCAAGTCCCGCATCGGGCTCCCTGCTCTGCGGGAAGCCTGCTTCTCCCTCTCCCACTCCCCCTGCTTGTGTTCCCTCGCTTGCTGTGTCTCTGTCAAGTAAATGAAATCTTTAAAAAAATAATAATAATACTGTGTTAGTATATTTGAAAGTTGCTAAGAGAATAAATTATAAAAAGTTTTCATCATGAGAAAAAAATATGTAACTATATGTGGTGACTAGACCTATTGTGGTGATCATTTTGCAATATATATAAGTATTGAATCATTACATCATACACTGGAAACTAATACAATATTGTCAGTTATACCTCAATAAAAAAATAAAGATAACATAAAAAAACACAAAATAATACTTGTCCCATTAGATTAAATGAATTAATGGATATAAAGTGCTTAGCACAAACTCAGAATTCAAAACAAAACAAAACAAACCAAGAAAACACCTTCTCCAAAAATGGCCTGGTGGTCTATAGGGAAGACCTGAAGCTTGTTGACAATCAAATAGAGTAAAGGAGGGGAGATCTCAGGCCAGCAGGCTGAGCAAGGCTGGAATCAGGTAAGCAGAGGTTACAGGGCTGTTGGAAAGAGGCACCGATAGCATCTGTTTAAAAGGGATTACAAGATTTGCCTGGTAAAACATTAATGATCCACCATTTTGTTGAGGCTTTAGCTTGCTTTCTGTAATTACTGATATATATGCCCATCTTATTTTGGAGGAGTTTGTTTCTGCAAGAGAAAATGCCCAATAAGCCATTGCTGTTCAACTATTATCTTTTAAAAAATTTTTCATTTTGTTGTGGTAAGTCCGCTTCAAATGACAGCTACTCTCTTATAAATTTGTAAACTGACTATTTAAGTCATTATCTCAATCTATTCACAACATAGTAAGAAGAGTGTTTTTGTCTCCATTTTTCAGGGTAAGGATTTTATAGATGAAATGAAGGGAGAATAGCTGTTACCCAAAGGGTGAATAAGGATTTGAGCCTGGGTTATCTTTTTCCAAAGCTCATGCTCTTTTCATTTCACTGTATACTGAGGAGTATCATAGACTGTACCAGATTTTTAAATCAAATCGATTTTACAAGTTGTCTTTTCACAATACCACATCTTTTATTTATTTATTTATTCTTTTTTTTGTTTTTGTTTTTAAGTACTCCAGGGGCGCCTGGGTGGCTCAGTCGTTGGGCGTCTGCCTATGGCTCAGGTCATGACCCCAGAGTCCTGGGATTGAGCCCCACATTGGGCTCCCTGCTCAGCAGGAAGCCTGCTTCTCCCTCTCCCACTCCCCCTGCTTGTGTTCCCTCTCTCGCTGTGTCTCTCTCTGTCAAATAAATAAATAAAATCTTTAAAAATAATAATAATAAAGTACACTCCACACCCAACGTGGGGCTTGAACTCACGACCCTGAAATCAGGAGTCACATGCTCTACCGACTGAGCCAGCCAGGTGCCCCCATAATACTGTATCTTAATACTACATTAATTTCTATTTTGGTGGATTCTAGTTTTTAAAATGGCACTAAATTTGGTGCATTAATACCACGGCTATCCAGAACCCAAAGAACCTTGGAGGAAGGGAACTATTCTGAGTAGGCAAAAATAGTTGTCACGAAGTCCAATGCCCTAGAGTTCATGACTGTTTTTTTTAAAGATTTTATTGATTTATTTGACAGAGAGAGACACAGCGAATGAGGGAACACGAGCAGGGTGAGTGGGAGAGGGAGAAGCAGGCTTCCCGCAGAGCAGGGAGCCCGATGCGGGGCTCGATCCCAGGACCCTGGGACCATGACCTGAGCCTAAGGCAGACGCTTAACGACTGAGCCACCCAGGCGCCCCGAGTTCATGACTATTCTTAAAAGAGTCATAGGGAGCAGGTGTTTGAAGGCAAGACAGAGGACAATAGAGAGATATATTCAGGCTACTGCGTGCAGTGAACAGTGTCTTAAAATGGTAGCTGATGGTGCAAAAGCCACAGGCGGGGACCAGACCGTGACGAGATTTGTGCCTTAAACTAAAGGGTTTGGATTTTATTCTGAATCCTATGCAGTGCCTTTGAAGGAGTGCAGGCAGATGTGCCCCCGATTAGACTTTTGTTTCAGAAAGATCATTGTAGGATAGATCACAGGATCTCGCTGGATCAGAGCCGGAGAGAGCAGTCAAGATGTCCCTGCAGTAAAATGGAAAAAAAGCGGCAAGAGCCTGAAATTGTGGCCATTGTGAAGAAAGAGAAAGGGACTGTTAAGAAAGAAGCTGGTATGAAGAGAATTTAATAACTGATGTGGGGAAGATTGGTGGAAGAGAAGGAGATTCCGATTATCCCTGAATTTCTGGTTTTCACTGTGGTTTGCACTGAGAGAAGCAGCTGAAGTTGGTTTTGGTCATGCTGTGTGGGGTGTTTACTGGGTCTGAATAGTTGACCTATAAAAGATGTTTTATCCTCATCCTGGTCTTTCAGTATTATTTTTCTCCATATGCCCTTTTGCACTTAAAGAAAAAAAAAGATGCATGGAAGTGAAGAAACTATTTCAAGGACACCCACTGAATCTATGCTTACATGTCAAATTGAAAAAGAAAATAGAGATACTTATCTTAAAAGCTAAGTAACATATAAAACACTTTTAGTATAAACAGGAAAATAATTGTTTGGGGATCTAGACATTATTTTGTCACTGAGGTAAATTAGTCTTTATTTCTCTCCGGTTCTCTCTTATCTATGTTTTCAAAGTTACATTTATGTGCGATCTGCAAACCAAGGAAATTTGCTATTCAAATTTTCCTAGTTGCCTGTGAATATTCTGCTCCAATTTACAGATTCTTAGATCACATTTTAATTGATAAAAAACATAAAGGGTCAAATGCATATTCTCTCATCTATAAAACTGTATCTAACTTGATTTCCTCTGATTTTGTTCCCTTCGTTACCTCACCAAGAGCCAACATCTATTAGGAAAAGAAATTCTATCATGTGGCAGAATTCTTAAATATTTTATAAAGTTGTTTTCTGTTCTACTTTCTTCTTTGACAAGAGTGCTTTTAAAGAAAAAAGAGTGGGGCACCTGGGTGGCTCAGTCAGTTAAGCGTCTGCCTTAGGCTCAGGTCATGATCCCAGCGTCCTGGGATTGAGCCCCACATTGAGCTCCCTGCTCAGCAGGGAGTCTGCTTGTCCCACTTCTTCTGCCTGCCACTCCCCTTGCTTGTGCTCTCCCTCTCTCTCTGTCAAATAAGTAAATAAAATCTTTAAAAATAAATACATAAGTAAAAAATTTTAAAGAAATTTATTTATTTATTTTAGAGAGAAAGAACAAGGGGGAGGCAGGGAGAGGGAGAGAAATTTTTTAAGCAAACTCCGTGCCCAGCATGGAGCCCCATGTGGGGCTAGACGTGAGGCTCGATCTCATGACCCTGAGATCAGGACCTGAGCCAAAACCAAGGGTCAGATGCTTAACCAACTATGCCAGACGCCCCTAGAAAACTGTTTTTTTTTTTTTTTTTTTAAGAATTTATTTATTTTAGAGAGAGAGAGTGAGAAAGAGCATGAGAGGGGAGACAGTCAGAGGGTGAAGCAGACTCCCCACTCTGAGCAGGGAGCCCGATGGGGGACTTGATCCCAGGACTCCAGGATCATGACCTGAGCTGAGGCAGTCGCTTAACCAACTGAGCCACCCAGGCGCCCTAGAAAACTGCTTTTTGAAGGAATACTATTTCACATTTTCTGAATCACTTTCTATAGCTGTTTCAGCAATTGTGAGGTGAAATGTGTCCTCAATTTGTAGTTCTCTTCAGGCTTCCCTCCCCCTTTTTTTTTTTAAGATTTTATTTATTTAGCAGAGAGAGACACAGCGAGAGAGGGAACACAAGCAGGGGGAGTGGGAGATGGAGAAGCAGGCTTCCCACCGAGCAGGGAGCCCGATGTGGGACTCAATCCCAGGACCCTGGGATCATGATCTGAGCCGAAGGCAGATGCCTAACCACTGAGCCACCCAGGTGCCCCTTCAGGCTTCCCTTTACTTCACAGTTTCCTAACTGCTCTGAATGGTCACTATTATCTATTGGAGGGGGTGGGGAGTAATACTACCTTAAGACACTATGACACTTCCTGTCTTTCAGTAAGGAGTTGTTTCAATCACTAGAGCAAGTCTATAAAAGAGTACTTCACCTGTTTGACCTACTCAGCTGATTTTCACGTTGGCTCTTCATGTACCAGGCATATTGCCCTCTATGAACTGGAAGATATCCCAGTGGATAAGAAGGTCAGAAGCCTTCTGGAGGTGTCTTTCAGTCTAAGATTACTGTTTTTGTCCCTGAAGGTCAAAGTAAATCGTGTTGACCAAATGGTAGAACATGCAATCACAATGATATTTTCTAACTATACATTTTCTATTGGAAAGACTGTCCTGTATCTCATCCAGGACCTTACTCAAACGTGCCATCACACTCCTGAAAACAAGGCTGGGCCTATATTAATTTCATAACATGACCCTGGACTTTTAGAGTCCCCTATATTTGATTTATTAAAATGTGTTGTGATAGAAGATGCTGTGGTGTCTGATAATACCACATTACTTATGGTATTAAGTCTTATACTACACAGCAATCAATAGAAATGACCTACGGATGCATGCAACAACTTGGCTGAATCTCCAAGGAATTTCTCTGAACAGTAAATGTCAATCTCAACTCTTTGGTCTCAGCTGCAGGAACGAGATGACGAAGGGGACGTCATCTGGAGAGCATTGCAATGAGACATGCATGCTGTACTATTGCTGTGGTCTAAGACCTACCACCTTCAGAAGTCAGCCCGTGGCCAATACGGCTCTCCTGCCAAGTGGGAGTGGACGTGTGACTGGAGTGCCAAGGCTAGAAGACCAAATACCACCGCGACAGATCAGATCAGGCACCTACAAATTGCATTTCACAGATTCAGGCCTGGATTTCGAGAAGGAACAACACCTAAACCCAAGAGGGCAACTGTTGTAACATCCAATTCATCTTAAGCATTTCAACAATGAGGATTCACACAATAAATGTTCTGGTTTAAAAAAAAAGAGTCAGTGGCGCCTGGGTGGCTCAGAGGGTTATGCATCTGCCTTGGACTCCCGTTGTGATCCTGGGACCCAAGGATCAATCCCCTCCCTGCCCCACTTGCAGGCTCCCTGTTCAGCAGGAAACCTGCTTCTCCCTCCTCCCCTGCCCCTCCCCCCCCGCTTGTGCTGTCTCTCATTCTCTCTCTCAAATAAATAAATAAAATCTTTTTAAAAAGTCAATCTAAAAAGGCAACATTCTCTATGATTCCATTTATATAACATTTTTTCAAAGATTTACTTATTGTGGCGCCTGGGTGGCTCAGTCGGTTGAGCGTCTGCCTTCAGCTCAGGTCATGATCCCAGGGTCTCGGGATAGACCCCCACATCAGGCTCTCTGCTCAGCAGGGAGTCTGCTTCTCCCTCTCCTTCTTCCTGCAGCTCCCCCTGCTTGTACTCTCTCTCTCTGTCAAATAAATAAATAAAATTAAAAAAAAAAGATTTATTTATTTGAGAGAGAGAGAGAGCACAAGAGGGAGAGTGAGAAGCAGGCTCCCCACTGAGCAGAGGAGCAGGGAGCCCACTGCTGGGTTCCATCTCGGGACCCCGGGATCATGACCTGAGCTGAAAGCAGAGGCTCAACCAACGGAACCACCCAGGCACCCCTACCCTATAAACATTTTTTAAATGACAACATTGTAGGGGCGCCTGGGTGGCTCAGTCATTAAGTGTCTGACTTTGGCTCAGGTCATGATCCCAGGGTTCTGGGATTGAGCCCCACATCGGGCTCCCTGCTCTGCGGGAAGCCTGCTTCTCCCTCTCCCACTCCCCCTGCTTGTGTTCCCTCTCTCGCCGTGTCTCTCTCTGTCAAATAAATAAATAAAATCTTAAAAAAAATAATTATTACATATCTGTTACATAGGTTGTTTGTAGGTATCAAGTATTATTTTAAAATTTAAAAAACTAGGTAGATTTATATATATTGACATGGAAACATGCTATATTGTAAAGAGAAAAAAGCCCCTTGTTGGGGAAAAAAAAGAGAAAAAAAAAGCACCACGTGAAGTTGCATGTATAACATAATTCTTAAAATATAATTATTACATCTTTCAGACATATGTGCCAAGAGTCCTGGAAGGACAATTAAGAAACTATTTATGTAGTTGACTACTGGGGCGTGGGACTAGAGTAAGGGAAAGTAAAGGACTCTTATTTTTCACTTATATACTTGGTGTGTAAGTTTGTATGTTGTATGTTGTTTACTGTGAGTATGCATTGCCTCTCTAATTAATATTTTACAAAAAAATGATTCCAGCTTAATAACTATTTAGAATCTTTTTTTTTTTTTTAAAGATTGTATTTATTTATTTGACGGAGAGAGAGACAGCGATAGAGGGAAAACAAGCAGGGGGAGTGGTAGAGGGAGAAGCAGGCTCTCCCCGAAAAGGGAGCCGGATGCGGGACTCGGTCCCAGGACCCTGGGATCATGACCTGAGCCAAAGGCAGATGCTTAATGACTGAGCCACCCAGGCGCCCCATAACTATTTAGAATCTTAAAAAAAATTTTGTAAAATTCTTAGATACACTTGCAGATATGAGTGTCAAAAACATCTGGAATAATTTCAAGTAATAAAGTATAGTTATTTAATATATTAATGTAATACAATATAATAAATAATATATATCCAGGTATAAGTTGTCAACTGAAGACCAATGAGCTCTTCAAAATTTGTCTCTCTCTTATTTTGAAGAAACCAAAAATGACTGGGAAATGAGAAAAATAATCCTTTCTTTTTAGAGTTCTTATGTAAAAATAAATATGCCCATTTCTAGGGATCTTTCCACTTCTGGTGACTTTTTCAAAATATCAACAATCATTTATTCCATGCCTATTATGTGTAGGACATGGGCTGAGTTCTGGAAATAAAGGCAAGTGTATGACATAACCCCTGACTTCAAGATGTTAATGCCATAGCAACTGGGAAATAGACTATATACATAAAATACAGATAACTACACTATAAGTATTATGTATACATAGAATTGTGTGATTGCTACAGACAATAAATGCTAATAAATAATCAAAGGATGAGGCCACTACAGAAGTCTAGGGAAATCCAATAATACTCTAGCTAGAAGGCAGAAATAAATGTGGCGATTTATAACTTTTTCTTTTTTAAGCAGGCTCCCTGCCCAATGCAGGACTTGAACTCATGACACTGAGATCAAGAGTTACATGCTCTACTGACTGAGCCAGCCAGGTGTCTCTGTAGGGGTTAATTTAAGAATTAGACTGATTTAGCTGAAAAAAGTTTATGTAGAGAAAAGATAGGAAATAAAATTGGAAAGAAACAAAGGAGTCTGAATGTGAAATCTTCGATGTCAGCTTCCTAACATTCAGCCTATACTTAATATGAAATAGAATTTAGATCAAGATCTATGTAGGCAAGAATATCTGAATTTCAGTCTATTGATTTGTTTTGTGTAGTTGAAGCTCCTGTTCTTTTAGTTGAGTAGTTTTAAGATTGTTCGGGACCTTATATATGTTGGTTTAGTATGTTTATTTGGGAATGGGCCCAATTCTCTTTAGAGATTTATTACCCTTCTCAATTTTGTCTGGAAGCTGCAGAAAGATTTAAATTTATTTATTTATTTATTTATTTTTTTTGAGAGAGGGAGAGAGCATGTGAGCGCAAGTGGGGAAGGGCAGAGGGAGAGAGAATCTTTTTTTTTTAATTTTTAAATTTATTTAATAATTTAATGATTTTATTTATTTGAGAGAGAGAGAGAGCGCACGCGCGCACGGGCAGGGAGGAGGGGCAGAGGGAGAGGGAGAAGCAGACTCCCTGCTGAGCAGGGAGCCCCACACGGGGCTCAATCCCAGGACCCTGGGAATCACGACCTGAGCTGAATGCAGACACCCAGCGACTGAGCCACCCAGGTGCCCCAGGAGAGAGAATCTTAAGCAGGCTCCATGGAGCTCGACTCAGGTCTCGATTTCACTACCCTGAGATCAGGACCTGACCTGAAATCAATAGTCAGGACACTTAACCGACTGAGCCACCCAGACACCCCACCACGTTTTTTTAAAAATTCCAGTTAGATGGGCGCCTGGGTGGCTCAGTTGGTTGAGCGACTGCCTTCAGCTCAGGTCATGATCCTGGAGTCCCGGGATCGAGTCCCGCATCGGGCTCCCTGCTCAGCAGGGAGTCTGCTTCTCCCTCTGACCCTCCCCCCTCTCATGCTCTCTCTATCTCATTCTCTCTCTCAAATAAATAAATACAATCTTAAAAAAAAATTCCAGTTAGATAAAATACAGTGTAATATTACTTTCACGTGTAGGATTTAGTGATTCATCACTTTCATATAACACCCAGTGCTTATCACAAGTGCCCTCCTTAATACCCATCACCCATTTAGCCCATCCCCCCCAACTCTCCTCCAGCAACCCTGTTTGTTTTCTAATTTTTTTTTTATTATTTGAGTATAGTTGACACACATAGAAAGGCTTTTTTTTTTTTTTTTTTAAGATTTTATTTATTTGACGGAGAGAGACACAGTGAGAGAGGAAACACAAGCAGGGGGAGTGGAAGAGGGAGAAGCAGGTTTCCTGCAGAGCAGGGAGCCCGATGCGGGGCTCGATCCCAGGACCCTGGGATCATGACCTGAGCCGAAGGCAGACGCTTAACGACTGAGCCACGCAGGCGCCCCGAAACACTTTTTTTAACCTTAGAGTTGCGTGTGGAAAGTAAGATCTGGGGCCTATAGACTATAAATCCCACCTAGAATACCTATTATACTATATTAAAACTATCTTCTCTTATGAATAAGATGAGTCCTTAGCTTATTTTCCCAGTTACACATGGAGTTAGAAGAGAAGAAAAAGCCTATAAAGGAATTAAAACACGGTCGCCAGGTGGTATGCTGAGGACAACGATACTCGACATTTGTATGCTCTCACTACTTATCATTCACAATGTGCTATCACATACATTTGATCCTCTGGAATACAGCCTTCGATAAACATCAGAAGGTGTCGAGTAATGGCACGTTAGTGGTAGACCCATAACTTCCTAGGAAGTTGATTCAGTGTTTTAGGTGATGTAGTCTGGTTACAAATCGCAGCATACCTTTCATGTCATTTGTGGTCTTCAGTTTGTTTTAGCAAATAGAGAAAAGCAGGTAGAGGGAAATCAAGCCTCAGAGTAAAAAAAAAGAAAAGAAAAAAAATGCTTTTTAGAGTCAGAAAACACCTGTGAATTTTCTTTCCCATCCCCCCAAAACATCTGTGAATTTTAATAAAGCTCCAATGTAGTATAATTCAGCAGAAAGTGTTCAACAAAGGCTATGAAAACAGCATATACTAGCATGTGACTTGGGTCATAGATCTAAATTCTGGTCTCATTTTCTTTATTTATAACATAAGGGTAACACTGTCCTGCTACTCCACATAGTAGGTGTGAAGATAAAATATATGATACATATAAAAGCCTACAAATAAAAGAGTAATTCTAAATATGGGGACCTCAGCTTAAGGAAGAAAATAATACCTAACATAGCTTTGCAGTCATTGAGTTTCCAGACACAATAAATGATTTATAGCCCATCTAGACCCCCAATTCCTAACATATACACACAACAACCTATGAGGTTTAGAGAAGTAATTTATCTAATGTATAGATAATGTATAATCTGTAACAGATTAAAAATTACAGAATCCAAACTCAAAACCATGTTTGTCACACCAAATTACATAGCTTTAATTTTTAGACCTGCACAAATATTTATGTATGCTCCCAATGATGGTAATGAGTCTCTGTCCTGGAACAGAAATCAGTAGCTATTTAGACATTTGAGAGGTTGTAGGCCCTGTGGTTTCTGAAGCTTGGTTGAAATGCTAATTAATGCAGATTTTAAATATATTTGTAATGATGTATATAATACTCTTTTGGTAGTTTTGTGTATCTAAGAAAATATAAGAACATCCAAATTTATGTTTAAATTTCTATATCTCAGGGGTGCCTGGGTGGCTCAGTCGTTAAGTATCTGCCTTCGGCTCAGGTCATGGTTCCGGGGTCCTGGGATCGAGCCCCTCATCGGGCTCCCTGCTCAGCGGGGAGCCTGCTTCTCCCTCTCCCACTCCCCCTGCTTGTGTTCCCTCTCTCACTGTGTCTCTCTCTGTCAAATAAATAAAATCTTTAAAAAAAAATGATCTCTCCAAATTATTTATATAAACACACAAACTTACACATACATATACACATTCACTCTCTCTCTCTCTCTGTCACACACACACACACACACACAGTTTGATGGAAACTCAAAGCAGATAGCTAGCTGTGGTTATAAATTATGATTCAATATTGTTTCGAGTTGTGCTTCTTAAAATCACAACCTTTATAGAACACTTACTAAATGTGAAGAACTATGCTAGACGCTGAAAATTCAGAAAAAAATAAAACCCAGTCTTAACTTTTGAGATCTCATAGTCTGGTCGGGGAGATAATTATGTAGACAAAAACATTAAATAGAACTAGCTAAAATTGCTCTAGGGGCACTGAGAACAAAACTCTAGTCTATCTAAGGGAGTAAGGAAAGACTTTTTCTTGATCTAGGTCTTGCTTGGTGCACAGATGTTAGGTGAAGAATAAAGGTGAGGGCATTCTGGGCAGATGGAACCCAGCATGTGGGGGACCATAGGCACAGTCAAGGCAGGCTTCCAAGGACAAGAAAGTGGCAGGAACAGAGAGTAATCAGGAGCAGAAGGAAACAAGCTCGAAAAGCCAGTTGTGGAAAAGATCAAGAAGGGCACTAGAGAAAACAAGCAAACAACTAATAACATGCAATGATTTTACTATGAAAACTACTATACCTGAAATATTTGCCTAAAGTATTATTTGAATGGCTGAATGGCATTCCATTATACATTCCTATATGTGAAAGTTCCATAGTGTATATACTTGATTCCCTTCTTTAAGATATTTAGGTGATTTCCAGGTTGTTGTTATTGTTTATTTGTTTATGTTTTCACTATTGTAAAGACTGCTTCAATGAAAAATTTTTGCTCATGTTTATGATTATTTTCAAACTCAAAAATTATATATATTTTTATGGCATTTGAAAAAGCTTTTATTTACTTATTTTTTTGACAGAGAGAGAGAGGGAGGGGAAGGGGAGGAGCAGAGGGAGAGGGACAAGCAGACTCTGAGCTAAGCGTGGAGCCTGACATGGGGCTTGATCCAAGACCCTGAGATCATGACCTGAGCTGAAATCAAGACTCAGACACTTAGTGGACTGAGCCACCCAGGTGTCCCTATGGCTTTTTTTCTACAGAGTGACAAGATGCCCTTCAGAACATTTGTACCAATTTACATTTCTATCAGCAATGCCTGAGTATTATTCTTTCTGAAGCTCTGGAGGGATTTTCATTGCTTAAAATTCTCTTCTCTGCCAATTTATAAGTGAAAATAGTATATTGTCATTTGAATTTGCATTTCTTTTCTTTCTAATGAGGCTAAACATTTTTTTCATCTGCTTATTGGAAATTATTATTCTTTTGTGAGTTCTCCTAAAAGTTCTCCTCCCCTTTGATAAGGCACTGGTCTTGTCTATATATGAAGGTTAACTCCCTCTGTCCACAGAAATTGTGTAAATATTTTTTCCTCGGGTCACTTAGCTTTTAATTATTTTCTGTTCATACACAAATATATATTCACAATTATTTCATAACCTATAACAGTGAGTTTTATTACTTTTTTTAGTTTATTTTTTTAATTTTATTTTTTAAAGATTTTATTTATTCATTTGAGAGAGACTGTGAGCAGGGGGGGAGGGGCAGAGGAAGAGGGAAAGCAAACTCCCCCCTGAGCAGGAAGCCCAATGTGGGACTTGATCCCAGGAGATCATGACCTGAGCTGAAGGCAGATGCTCAACTGACTGGAGCCACCCAGGCACCCCCAGAGTGAGTTTTAATATAAAGAAGTTTTACAATTTTATGTAGAAAAATCTATCACTTCTCCTTTAAAAATGTTTTTATAGCTATCATTTTTAGGAACATCTTCCTGAACACAAGAAAAGTATATTAATATTAAGAAGTGCTTTTACTTCAAAGCAGAGGGACATAGATTTTATCCTGAGGGCAATGGAGAGCCATCAGGGCTTTTGAAATGGGAGAATTTTTTTTTTTTTTTAAGGAAGATACTCTGAATTATGCAGGATGTCCCAGAATAGAAAAAGCTCTGAAGTGCCATTATTAAGAAACTACGACAATACCCTAAGTGTAGCTGAACTAACCTGGACTAAAACCATGGTTATGGAAAAAAATTAGCAGGACTTTACCATATTAGAATTCACAGGGTTTAGTGAAGATTATAGAATGTGAGAGATGTAGAGAGGTTGAGAATGACACTGAAGTTCCTAGTTTGAGGGACTCAGTGGACAGTGAGACTCTTTATGTAGATTAGGAATGAAGAGGTTGGAGCAGGTTTTGAGTATTTGTGTATATGGATGGATACACGGGATGGATAAGGGAAAACGTATGTGTTGTATTTTGAATACCTTATATTCTAAGAACTGAGTGACGTCTTTTCTTAACCCACTGGAGCTAGCTAACACTTTCCTGAAGCACTCTTATTTTTCCTCTTTCTTTTTTTCAAGATTCATTTATTTATTTGAGAGAGAGAGAGCAAGCACGAGCTCACGGGAGGGGCAGAGGGAGAAGGAGAGAGAATCTCAAGCAGACCCCATGCTGAGCGTGGAACCTGTCACAGGGCTTGATCTCATGACCCTGAGATCATGACTCAGATCAGGACCTGAGTGGAAACCAAGAGTCAGACGCTTAATGGACTGCACCACCCAGGTGCCCCTTTCCTGAAGCACTCTTTACTGTTGCAGCCAGTGACAAGTGACAGCAGGATTTGTGAAAGCAAAAAAGGGACTAGTATCCTACTTACAAGAGTAGATTATCTATCTATCCATATCTATTGTCTACTTAAAACTTTAATGTTATTTATTGATATGTTCATTTTGTTGTTAATTTGAATTAAGTACCCCAAGTCACTAGAGATCGAAAACCCTGCTTTGGATTACTGTGTGCTCAGTCATGACATAGGATGGCCGGGAGTCTTAGCAGCTTTACTGTCACTTACTTGCCTCACTAAATTTTCCTTTATTCTCTGAAATATAGGGTTTCCTTTTTTTATTAAAAGATTTTATTTATTTGAGAGAGAGAGAGAGCACGAGCAGGGTGAGGGGCAGAGGGAGAAGCAGACTCCCCACTGAGCAGGGAGCCTGATGCCGGGCTTGATCCAGGGACTCCAGGATCATGACATGAGCTGAAGACAGATGCTTAACCGACTGAGCCACCCAGGCACCTTAGGGTTTCCTTTTTAACCACCTTTATCCTCAGCCTCTTCCTATTTTTTAGGTAGATATCATTACATAAATTAATAGTAATAACTACATTATTGAGTGTTTTCATTGTGTGTTTATAATGTTTCTGTACATTACTTCATTTAATAGTCACAATGACCCTGTAAAGCAAGTACTATTATTATTTCCATTTAAGGTATCAAGATATAAGTGATTTTAGTTCACCATCCTAGCCACTATGCAACACTGCCACCATAAAAACTGTCACATTGAATGACTCGAGGATACTTGCAAAGGAAAAAAACAGTTTTCTAAAAAATTATTTTCTCTCTCTCTTTTTTTCCCACGCTGAGCAGAGTGGGCTCCATCCCAGGACGCTGGGATCATGACCTGAACCGAAGGGAGATGCTTAACCATCTGAGTCTCCCAGGCGCCCCAAATTATTTTCTCTTATGTACATTTTTATTTATTTTTTAATTTTTTTAAAGATTTTATTTATTTATTTGACAGAGAGAGACACAGCGAGAGAAGGAACACAAGCAGGGGGAGTGGGAGAGGGAGAAGCAGGCTTCCCGTAGAGCAGGGAGCCCGATGCGGGGCTTGACCCCAGGACCCTGGGATCATGACCAGAGCCAAAGGCAGACACTTAACTACTGAGCCACCCAGGTGCCCCTATGTACATTTTTTTTTAAAAAGATTTTATTTTTAAGTAATCTCTACATCTGATTCAGGGCTCAAACTTATAGCCCCAAGATCAAGAGTTGCATGCTCCCCGGACCCAGCCAACACCCCTATACCTTTTTTTTTTAATTAAGTAAACTCAACTCCTAATAGGGGCTTGAATGCACAACCCAGAGATTAAGAGTTGCATCCTCAACCAATGAGCCAATCAGGGATCCCAGGAAAAAAGGTTTTATAATGTTTCCTAAAGAGTTCTTCAAATTTGAACATTAATATAATTATTATCCACACACTTGAGAAATGGTAGTATAGTATTTGAGTTATAGTATAGAGTTTGGGCTTTAGAATTTGAACTAGAGTTCAAATCATGGCCCTCCAATCTTCTAGATGACCTTGACAAAGACAATTCATTCAATAAGTACTTACTGAAGAGCAATGTGTCAGGCACTGCTCAAGCTGCTGGAGATTCTTGGTGTTTAAAATAGTGAACAAGAGGGGTGTCTGGGTGGCTCAGTCGGTTGAGTGTCTGTCTTCAGCTCAGGTCATGATCCCAGGGTCCTGGGATCGAGCCCTGCGTCACGCTCCCTGTTCAGTGGGGAGTCTGCTTCTCCCTTTCCCTCTATCCTCTCCCAACTTATGCTCACTTGTGCACGGTCTCTCTCTCTTTCTCAGTTAAATAAACAAAATCTTTAAAAAAGAAATGGTGTAGGACACCCAGGGGTCTCAGTCAGTTAAGTGTCTGCCTTTGGCTTGGGTCATGATCCCAACGTCCTGGGATGGAGCCCTGCATCGAGCTCCTTGCTCTGCGGGGGGCCTGCTTCTTCCTCTGCCTGTTGCTTCCCCTGCTTGTGCTCTCTCTCTCTGTCTCTGACAAATAAATAAATATAATCTTAAAAAAAAATGGTCAACAAGACCACATCCCTATTTTTATGGAATTAACTTCCAGTGATAGATAAACATCAGTAAACAAGTAAATATAAAAATTGTGTTTGTGGTAAGTGTATAGGAAGGACATACTGAAGAGAGAGGAAGAAGGAGGGTGGGACTGTTATTATTTTATAGGACATATTAGTTTTCTAGGGGTGCTGTATGCTGTAACAAAGTGCCACAAACTGGGTGGCTTAAACAATGGAAATCTATCTCTCTCCCTGTTCTGGAGGCTAGAAGTCTGAGGTCAATATTGTCAGCGAAGGTCCTTCTGAGGGCTGTGAGGGAGAATCTGTTCCCTGCCACTTTCCTAGCTCCTGGTAGTTTGCTGGCAAACTTTGGCATTCCTGGATTTGTAGATGCATCATACCAATCTCTGCCTTCATATTTATATGGCATTCTCCCTGTGTGTGTGTGTGTGTGTGTCCAAATTTCCCCCCCTTTTATAAGGATACCAGTCATATTGGATTGGGGGTCTGCCCAGTATGACCCTATCTTAACAAATTACATCTGTAACCACTCTATTTCCCAATAAGGTTACATTCTGAGGTACTAGGGGTTAGGACTCAATATGTGAATTTTGGAATACGCAATTTGCCCTGGAGTCCTCACCCTCACTGGTAAGGTGATATTGGCACAGAGGCCTAAAGAAGTGAGGGAATGATCTATGCAGGTATCTTCCGGAGGAGTGGTTCAGCTACAAAGGACCAAAACAAGAGTAGGCCTGGATTGCTCAAGAATTAGAAACAAGGTGGTGGGCAGGAAGGAGAATGGACTACCTAGGCTTTATTTTGTATCAAACGGCCTTTGCTCTTGCTCTGAGTGAGATGAACAGGCACAAGAGGTCTTTGAGCATTAGCTAGCTGCCGTATTGCAAGCTCCTCTGCCACGGAGCAAGGTGGAAGAATGCAGACTTGATTGCAGACCTTTGCTATCAGGCAAGCCAAAGATGATGCTGGCTTGGACCAGAGAGATTGTGGGGGAAATAACTAAGTGGTTGGATTGTGTAGGAATGTAGAACCAACAGGATTTCCTATTAGATCAAAAGTGGGTCATGAGAGCAAGCAAGGAATTAAAAATATCTCCGGGGGGGGGGGGGGGGCCCGGGGGGGTTTGTTTTTTAAGGGTGCCCTTTGCTCAGGGGATAATCCCCGGGGGCCAGGATCGAGTCCCACATCAGGCTCCCTGCTCAGCTGGGCGTTTGCTTCTCCCTCTGACTCTACCCCCTCTTGTGCTCTCTCTCTCTCTCTCAAATACATAAAATAAAATCTTAAAAAAAAAAAAAAGTATATCTCTGAGGTTTTTGCCCTGAGCATCTGAAAGATGGGTAAAGCTATAGCAAAGCAGCTGATTTGATAAAAAGGAGCTCAGTTTGTACATGGTAAGTTTGAAACTCCTAGATACCCAGGTAAAGGAGGAGGTGGTTGGCAATAGGAGTTTGAACTTAATAGGGAAAATTGGGGATGGAGATGAACATTTGGGAATATGTATCAGAATACAGATTCTATTTAAAGTCATATAACTGAGATCAACGACAGAGTCAGTATAGATAGAGAAGAAAAGGTGGACCAGGACTGAACTTTTTGATATTTCAAAGTTTAAAGGTCTGGAAGATGAGGAAGAAACAGGAAAGAGGACCACGGAGAAGGAATCAGCGAGATAAGATGATCAACAGAGAACTGTATCCAGAAACCAATGGAAGACATTCTTAAGGAGAAAGGAATGATTTTTTTAAAGTAATGTTTATGAGTATTTTATAACATATATAATTGTCTAATCACTATGTTGTACACCTGAAACTAATATAATATTATGTGTCAACTATACTTCAATGAAAAAAATACCATTTAGAGGTCAAGCCAAATGAAGGCTGAGAATGGATCATTAGATTTAGTAACATGAACATCACTGGAAACTTGTCAGTAGAAAGCCTGTTGGAATAAATGGAGGAACACTTCAATAGATTGAGATAGATTGAGATAGATTGAGTTCAGTGAGAATGTAAGGAGAATAGGAGATATTGAAACTGTGGAAGATCTTGCTGAAAGACGTGTAGAGAACTGGAACACTAGCTGGGGTCGGAGGGTAGGAGAGGGTATCTGTGGTAAAGTTTTCTTAAAGGTTTTATTTATGTATTTTAGAGAGATAGAAAAGGGGGGAGGAGCAGAGGGCGAGGGACAAGCTGAGCACAGAGCCCGCTGGGGGGCTTAATCCCACCATCCTGAGATCATGACCTGACCCAAAATCAAGAGTTGGAGGATCAACCAACTGAGCCACCCAGGCTCTGGTAAAGTTTATTTTTTAAAAGGAGGGAGTTATGTTTGTATGGACGTCCATAAGAAAGAGGAAATTGATGCACGAGAGAGGGAAAAATTCATCTCTTGAGGGGCTCACCTTATCTGCAAAAAGCCATAATTTCCACCTCCATGGAAAGAATTGCTCATAATTGCTCACTCCAGTGGGGCAGCTGAGCCAATAATTGGAAATAATGATCAGGTCTTGGAAAGTGGTTTACACTTAGTCAATGGTAGCTCCAACTGTATCCCTGAGAAGCAGTAATGCAAACAAAGCTGGGCCCTGTGGGGGACTCACTACTCCTGCCACAAGTTTTTGCACAGACTGAGGTCGGCAAAACCTGGTCTCGTCTTTTAAGTTCTTCACAGGGCTACAGAGGATGTGCTCTTCACCTTAGTAAGGATGGGGCCGTCACTACCTGGGCCAGCAGCTGGACGACGTTTTGTCATGGTGAATGAAGATGGGAGGGAAGAAGCTGGATCTTGGGGAAGGGGTTAACGCCCAAGGAGTAAATGACACACTGCTTAGGGCACCTCATCAGCCCGCAGCTGACATGGATTGAAGTCGTCTGTCGCAGTGGTATTTCACACCGTGTTCAATCCACAAATTAATTTCTCCTTGTCAATGGAGAGTGGTTGGCAGAACAAAGAGTGTGTGTCTGTGGAGGCTAGCGGTGAGTGCGTGCCTATCACGAAGCGAAGGGGGAGAATGAGTGTGAACAGGCCATGTGTGTATGGTATGAGTGGAAAGAGCCCGGTGAGTGCGGAGATTGGCAGGGAAGAGCTGCACGTGCCCTCCAGGCCGGGGGCCTCCCGGGGGAACGTCCGCCCGTGATGCGGGAGCGCCCGCGGAGCAGCCTCCTTTTCCCCACCCACCTCCCGAACTCCGGCAGTCAGTGGTGCATATAGACATATTTCTGGGAGCTGTCCATGAGCTCATCGCTCTCCTGGCGATCGCGGCAGCGGTGAGGAGAGCAGCCTCCTCTCTCCCGGCGCCGCCGGAATAAGCCCCGGCGCTCGCACATTCAGACACAGCGCGCAGAGCGGCTCTGGGAAGCTGCCGCCGTCCGCTCAGCCTCGCGGCCAAGGTCGCGCCCGCCCCCGGCCCGCCATGGCCCCGGGTCTCCCCGCTGGGAGGTAGGTGGGCGCGGGAAGACGTGAGGGCTGCGGCCGGGACTCCGCGAGGGCGAGCCAAGGGGCAGCCGCTCCTTGCACTCTGCGGCAGAGGAGCCCGGGCGGGGCCGCGGGGCGCGCGGCTGCGGAGCCTCCCGGTCCCCGTGGGGCCGCGGGCCGCAGGCCCGGCGCTGAGGAGCCGCAGGAGCCGCGGGAGACCCGGGCGTGACAGGAGGAAGAAACCCGGAGCCCCAGGAAGATGGCTTCTCCCACCTCCCCGGCCCCGGAAGGCGGGGCCTCCACGCCGCCGAACCCGCCGCGGATTCGTCAGGTGGGTGCACAAAGTGCGGGAGGGGCGCGCCCCATTGTCCTCTCCTCCCCCAAGGACGGGGACCTCGCCCCAGTGTAGAGGCTGACCAAGAGGTGGGGCTGACATAGGCATACTTGGCCGCATCGCCTGGCCCAGGACCATTCTCTGAATCTCTCTTTTTTTTTAGTCCAACTTCACAGACAGACAGACACACACACACACACACACACACACACTCCTAGAAAAACACGTCTTCCAAAACCAGACGTGTAACTTCTGCACACACGCCCCCAAAACTCATCCTCCCCCCCCCACACACCCCACCGCGCACGGAGGCACACACCCAAATGTCACATGATCTACTGCGGAGCTACACGGTAGAAGAAACCCACCGTGCCCTCAGGGTGGAAATGCACCCCAGACCCAAATCCACTGAGGACTCTGAGAGGGACTGCTGGAAGCATTCACTTCCCACCGTTAGGAGAGAAGGAACCTTGTCTAGATGTTACTCACCAGTTCTTAACTTTCAGACAGAGCTACACCCGACAACTGCAGCCCTGTATTAGACGTGCAGTACTAGAAAACATGTGTTCCTGCTCTCTCGTGTGCAAAGACAGTTTTCCCCAACACTGCAAGGGGGGAATGAACATTGCTTTGGCTGTTTGAATGAGTCCTGTTTTCTGTTTGTATGGTAATACTGGAACAAGGGAGTACTCCATCTGGTTGTGATCTGTGATTTGGTATCTAGTAAGAGTTTTGCTTTTTTGTTCCCTGCTGTCATTGCCTGAACTACAGCATTACCACTTTAGGGTATTGCAGTAGTAACGCAAGCTTGCCCTATTCGGGGTAGTGCATGGGTGTGAAAATAGGATCCCCTGACTCCAAGCAGGCAGCCTCTTTACCAAAGAGAATTGGATTGCTGTTTAGAAATAGGTAAAATTGGTTGATGGAAACTGTATGGGGGGAAGAGAATACCCCACAGAATGGTCTTTCTTCAGGGTGGTGTAGAAATTTCGAACACCAGGGGCTTCAGAATTTCTGAAAATCTGACCCTAAAATTTGGTTGACACTTAACAAGGTCTTTGCCACATTTGCATTTTATTATGTATAGGTAGTGTTATTTTGGGGGCAACCTTTGTTTATGTGCATTTTTTATGCAATAACTAAAAATTACTTTATACTTTCTTTTATGGCACTCTGTGTCCCAAAGAAATTGTTAGGGTTTTAAATTCTTATGGGATGCAGGACTCTAGTTTTATGACAATGCATTTTTAATTGCACTTGGAGCTATTTTTTTTTCCCCCTGAAGAATTGTGGTGGCATGCTTCATTAAATCTGTATATGTGATATTGATGCATCTAAGAATGAAGGTGAAATTATTGGAATTTGCAGTATAAGAGAAAGCACATCCTATGCAAAAAATCATTTTTGTAACTATTTGTCTATGTATGTATATATATTTATATAAGCATTAAGGACAAACATATTAATTTAAACAGAATATATGTACTCATAAAATCTCTATGAAATCTCATTCTATATTTAGAATACTTCTATTGATCTAAGAAATAGTATATATGAAAATAATTTTTAGAAAAAAATTGCAAGAAAGGTCATCGTTATTTTGTAGAGTAGATAGAGGACCTCATAATTAGAAGCTGTATACATGACATAATGCTGCAACATTCAAGTAATTGACTGGTGTCCTCTGTTTAGACTTTCATTTATATGACCTTATAGAAGCACTCTTTTAGTGATTGGTGCATTAATTTGCATAGGATGTAGAAATAGGTTGTTGAAATTATTTGTCATTCCATTCTACCTGATTGATCCAGGCAGGTGGAAAGAAAAATACTGACAACCTCTGACTGCAGTATCACCATTTGCCTGCAAGTGATTTTGAACAAATTAGGAATAAAAAAACAGAAGGGATAACAGTGTTTTCTTTCAAGTGGTGAAATATGTTAGGCCCCAGTCCCAGTATATTTTAAGTGTGTCACTGTTTCTCAGACACCTTTCTCCTCGTTCTTTTATAATTCTTTTTCAACTCAATTCTGGATTGAATCAGAATTGAATTAAAATCTGATTTTTTTTCTTTTTAAATCATGATTGAGAGAAAAAGTGTAATTGAGAAAATATAGGAATTCAAATGAGTAAATTTTAATTATATAATGGATGTTTAGAAATAAAAATATTTTAGAAAGGCCTTTGGTGAACATAAATATAATTGGTAAATTAGTGTATTTGACTTCTAACTTCAATGAAAATATGCTATGTGAAGACTCATTTATTCAAGAAACATCTGTTCAGCATAAAGTAATATTTCATGCCCTAAAGATAAAAGAAGGAAGAGGACAAAAAAAATATCTTACAATTAGCAGGTGTATGTATGTATTTTTAATGAAGACTGACATTAAAATATTTGAAATTTGAATTGTGTATAGAATCCTTTCTACATTATTTAAAAAAATGTTTATTTCTCAGCTTTTGTTTTGATCATTCCCCGAATAATGAGCCTAAATAATACCTAAGTTTGCATATATCTAAAAAGTCACTATATGACTGGATTCATGTTTGCATTCATTTGATATATTTCTGTTCTCTTTTAATTATTTAATATGTTATTAGAATTACATATCAGATACTATATATATTATTTTACAACTTGATCTTTTGGACAAAGATTTTTTTTTTTTATCTTTTGGGAAATAGTGATGCAGCATGAAATAGCTAAAGCAGTCAATGCCTTTATATAGTGTAGTTAAAATCTAGGTTCCAAAAATGAGAAGGTCAAGGAAAAATGACCTTCAACTTCATTCTGTCATGTTGAGGAAGAGAAAATTTATCAATATACCCTATTTTAGGCTCCTAAGATACTAGATATGTGATTTTTTTCCTCCTTTAAGAAGAGGGTTATCTTTGTTTTATATGCAAAACTGAGATACAGAAGTTTCACCTCCTTTTTAAACATCTAAGTCAAATTAGTTACCAATAGAAAGACAAATTTCTTAGATTTCATTGTGTGTTTATTCTTTATTATTTTCTCACTTTGTAAAAGAAGAGATTAAGAAATTGTAGTTTTGGAACTAAGTTTTTAAATAGTTTGTCTATGTATATTATGTACATTAAGAGATCCATATGATTCCTATGGTTATTGCCAGATAATAAATCAATTAATTAAATGAGTACTTATTGGGACCTTGAAGTTAAAATACTTTGCTACCATCTTTCTGGGCCTTAACCACCTTTCTGATGAACTCTGATGGGAGTTTCCAAGGCAATGATTGCTTTGAGAATTGGAAAGCTATAAGACATCCTTCATAATTGGTGCCAGTAACATTTAGTGTCTTTCTTGTTTCATGATCAATCCTTCTCCAAGATTTGCAGGTATTGATGTCATTGCATTTATGGCAGCAAACCGGTGTTCCTTCATTGTTTGCTGTAGAAACTTAGAAAACTCGCGTTCGGTAATAATGAAATATTTATAATGAGTCAGGCATGATGCTAAGCTAGGTACAATTTTCACAACAGTTCCATGAAGAAGGCAGGCATTGTTATTCACATTTTCCAGATGAGAAATGTGGGTTTAGAGAAACTGAACTACATGCTCAAGGTCATAGCTAGTAAGTTGCAACTCAGGGATTTAAAACTTGGTCTTAATTAATGATGCCTTGTTTTAGAATCACTATTATTTATTGTCTTCCCCTTCTAATTTTTAGACATTGTGACTGTTGAGGGAGCACATATTAGCACTCTTGTTACTTTGAGCTATCTGTAAGCATTCTCATGAAGTTCTCCTTTATGTCTCCTTTACCTTGACAATAACTGTAGGAGAGTTGAAGTAATTTTCATTACTCTTATTCTTCAAATGAGAATAACTTGAATTCCATGTTTGCTTCTGTATTCTCTAAGAGAGCATTTCTCTAGTGTCATGGTTGCTGAGAGGAGATACTAAAGCCCTCATTTAGCTTTGGCTTACCCCTGAGAACTCCTCAATTATTCTTGCTGTTTCCATGATGGTCCTGAGAAAAATAATTCTGCGAATGAGTTGGGTTAATGGAGAGTCTTCTTGAGCAGGCATAAACAAACAAACAAACAATAGGCTTCTATTTTCAAGTTCTTCAGTACTTCTGATATTAATTCCATTCTTTGTATATGGTTGTCAAGATAACTTATATTTTGCATTTTCATGTTATGCAAAATATTTCAGTTCCAAAAGAGGATAATTTCCTTTAGACAGTGAATGGATGGGAAAACAAGGCAATAAAATAATATAGTGATACATTGATATAATTGGTTTATAGAGTTTTAATTTTTAAAAATTTACATACAGTAAAGTTCACTTTTTATACTGAGTTTTAGCAAATACTTAAGTTGTGTAGCCACCACCACAGCCGAGGTACAGGACAATTATATCTCCCTGAAACATTCCCTTATGCTAATTCCGCTGTAGGCAAACAGATCTTCCCTCCTCCAACCCCTGGCAGCCACTGGCCCGTCCTCTGTCCCTCTATTTTTACCTTTATCAGAATGCCATATAAATGGAATTATCTAAATAATAACCTTTTGAAAGTGACTTTTTTCTTTCAGCATAATGCTCTAAATATCCATCTAACTTCCTGTGTGCATTAATATTTTGCTCCTTATTATTACGGTGTAGTATTCCCTTGTACCACTGTTTAGCCATTCAGATGAAGGACATTTGGGTTGTTTCCAGATTGCAGCAATTATGAATAACATTGCTACTAAACATTTGTGTACAGGTTTTGTGTGAACCTAAAGTTTTTTTTTGTTTGTTTGTTTTTAAGATGTATTTATTTATTTATTTGACAGAGAGAGACAGCGAGAGAGGGAACACAAGCAGGGGGAGTGGGAGAGGGAGAAGCAGGCTTCCCGCTGAGCAGGGAGCCCAATGCGGGGCTTGATCCCAGGACCCTGGGATCAGGACCTGAGCCGAAGGCAGATGCTTAACGACTGAGCCACCCAGGCGCCCCTGAACCTAAAGTTTTAATTTTTCTCGGGTGTATAACTAGAAATCGGATTACTGGATCATATGGTAAATGTATATTTAACTTTATATAAACTGCCAAACTGTTCCAGAGTGGTTGTACTGTTTTTTCATTCCTCCCAACAATGAGAGTTCCTATTGCTCTGCATCCTTGTCGACATTTGGTGTTATCATTTTTTGTTTTAGTCATTCTAATAGGGGTGTAGAGGTATAACATTGTAATTTTAACTTGTATTTCTCTAATGACTGATGTTGTTGAACACTTTTCATGTACTTAGTTGCCATCCTTACATTAAAAAAAAAAGATTTTATTTATTTATGTGATAGAGAGAGAGAGCACAAGCAGGGGGAGCAGCAAGCAGAGGGAGAGGGAGAAGCAGGCTTCCCGCTGAGCAGGGAGCCTGATGCGGGGCTCCATCCCAGGACCCTGGGATCATGACCTGAGCAGAAGGCAGATGGTCACTTAACCGACTGAGCCACCCAGGCGCCCCCATCCTTACATTTTTTTGGTTGAAGTATCCAAATACTGTGGTCATCTTTTAAATTGGGTTATTTTCTTATTGTTTAGTTATTTATATGTTCTGGATATAAGTTCTGTGTTAGATAATGTGATTTGAAAACATTTTTTCTTAGTTTCTTGTCTTTTCTCTGTCTTTCTCAAGCAAAGGTTTTTAAATTTTTTTTTTAAAGATTTTATTTATTTATTTGACAGAGAGAGACACAGCAAGAGAGGGAACACAAGCAGGGGGAGTGGGAGAGGGAGAGACAGGCCTCCCACCGAGTAGGGAGCCTGATGCAGGGCTCGATCCCAGGACCCCAAGATCATGACCTGAGCTGAAGGCAGATGCCTAATGACTGAGCCACCCAGGCGCCCTGGTTTTTAATTTTGATGATGTCCAATTATCAGTTTTTTCTTTTATAGGTTGTGCTTTTATTATATTCAATAGCTCTTTCCCTAAAGTCACAAAGATTTTCTCCCATATTTTCTTTTAAAAGTTGTATAGTTTTAACATTCTACAGTTAAGTCTATCACTCATATTGAGTTGATTTTTGTAACTTATAGATTAAGATCTTTTTTTTTTTTTTTGCCTATGGCTATCCATTTGTTCCAGCTCTATTTGTTGATAAGACTATGCTTTATCTATTAAATTGCTTTTACATCATTCTAAAAAATCAGTTGACATATTGACATGAGTCTATTTCTGGACTCTGTCTTCTGGATTTAGATTTATTTTATTAGAGAGAGAGAGAGCATGGGCAAGGGGGAGGGGCAGACGGAGAGGGAGAAGCAGGCTCCCCACTGAGCAGGGAGCCTGACGCGGGGCTTGATCTCAGGACCTTGGGATCACGACCTGAACTGAAAGCAGACACTTAATTGACTGAGCCACCCAGGTGCCCCTTTAGATATTTTGAGTTTTTCAGATTTTAGAAAAAGGTATGTATCATGACATTTTTTAGAAACCTTAATGATATTAATATGCTTTTGGCTTAGTTTTTAAAAATGTTATTTACATAATTTTCAATCTAAACATAATATGAAAGTATAAGGGAAGTCCTCATGTCTGGGAGGGAAAACTGTTTATGAAAGTGAGATGCATACAATAAAAGTATATCAAGAAAACAAATGGAAAATGACAAGATAATATGTCGTGTTGTGTACCTACTTGATGAATACAGAGTTTGCAGAGGCTTTAGAAAAAAAATTTCCAGGGGTGCCTGGGTGGCTCAGTTGTTAAGCGTCTGCCTTTGGCTCAGGTCATGATCCCAGGGTCCTGAGATCGAGTTCTGCATCCGGCTCCTTCCCTGCTTCTCACTCTACCTGCCACTCCCCCCTGCTTGTGCTTGCTCTCTGACAAATAAATAAATATAATCTTAAAAAAAAAATGTTCTAAATTAGTTATATTCAATATATATTCAATATGGGCAATGAAATGAAAAATAAATTGGGACTTTAAGCTTCATTCACTGTAAGTTTGTAGAACATTAGCATTTCATGTTTTTTAAAGAATTATTTTTTTAAAAAAGTTATTTTATGGGTAGATTATGGTATATTAAGGAGCTAATTGGGGGGTGCCTGGCATGCTCAGTCTGTAAGCATGAGACTCTTGATCTCAGGGTCATGAGTTCAGGCCCCACGTAGGGTGTAGAACTTACTTAAAAAAAGAAAAAAGAGAGAGCCTGGCTGGCTCAGTTGGTTAGGTGTCTGCCTTTGGCTCGGGTCATGATCCCAGGGTCCTGGGGTCGGGCTCCTTGCTCTACTGGGAGTCTGCTTCTCCCTCTCTCCCTCTGCCACCTCCTCTCACCCCCTCAACCCCCCGCTCATGCTCTCTCTCTCAAATAAATAAATAAATAAATAAATAAATAAATAAATAAATAAAATCTTTTTAAAAAAAGGAGCTAATTATCTGTTCCTAGTGATACATACAGCCTTGAGTTCAGTAGTCTGTAAATCTAGCTTTTTTTTTTTTTTTAAGATTTATTTATTTATTAGGGAGAGAGTTAAATTAGTTAAATAAACATTTCACAGGGAATATTTTTCCACTTAAATTTTTATTAATCACTATATGAAGACACTGGGTACACTTTGTCTGACTTTCAGTTGCTCAGTAGTCCTGGATTTGGGTTCTGCCATTGGAATCTGGAGGGAGTTACACAGTATTGCCCTTAGACACGCAGAAACCATGGCCTATGGAGGCTCCCACTCTGTATGGAGGCTCCCACTCTGGGCCTCCTGTGATGATACCTTTCCTACCAAGTGAGGCGTGTGTAGGGCCAGGGAACTTGCTCACACTGAATCAGCACTTTGTCTTTGAAACTATGCTCTGGGTAGTCAGGAACCAGAATTTTCTCTTCCAGTGAAATCAAGTCTGCTTCCTGGGCTGGAACCGGCCTTTTCTTCCAGTCTGTTCTCTAGAGAGCAGATTGAGAGGTCAGTATGTGCACCCCCAGCTCAAGTATTGTGTGTGGAGGGTGTAGATAGAGCTTGACAATGAAGGCTGGAGTATCCACGTGTCCTGTGCAAAGTCTAGTTTAGTCACTTACTGGCCGTGTGATGTTAGGCAAACTACTTAACCTATTTGTGCCTAGTTTCTTCACTTATGAAGTGAGGATCATAGCAGTATTCATTGCATAAAATTAGTTTAAGAATTAAATAGTATAATGAATATAATGCACAATGCATGTTGCTTAATGCTTGGCACTTAGTAAATACTAAATAATTTTCGGTATTGTTGTTATACAAGAAGTACTTAATATCAGCCTTTCTCTTTCCCCAGGAGAGTGCTAGAAGCAGACATAAAAGTCATTTTCCTGAGAAGTAGACATTAAAAGTCAGAAGTTGGGCTTGTACAGTTGCCCTGTTGCTCTTTGAGTAAATAAATTATTCTGAGTAATTCTGAGTAAATAAATTATTTAATTTTGCTAAGCCTTGGTTTTGTAATCTATAAAATGCAAATAATAATCATTCTATCTTAAGGGCGCCTGGGTGGCTCAGTCATTAAGCATCTGCCTTCGGCTCAGGTCATGATCCCAGGGTCCTGGGATCGAGCCCCGCATCGGGCTCCCTGCTTGGCGGGAAGCCTGCTTCTCCCTTTCCCACTCCCCCTGCTTGTATTCCCTCTCTCACTGTCTCTCTCTCTGTCAAATAAATAAATAAAATCTTAAAAAAAAAAATCATCAATCTATCTTATAGGCCCATTATTAAACTCTAATGATTTTAAGTAAACCTTATGCTAAACCAAAAGTCTGCAACCCCCTACCCCTGAAGCAACCACTTCTTATGTATTCCTTCTAGAAATATTCTGTGTTTATAGAAAAGTTTATCTGTGTACATACCTCTCTCCCCTTTTGTTTACATAAATGTGATCCAACTATGCACATTGCTTTGTACTCTGCTTCTTTCATAAAAATTTATTTTGGTCATCACTCCATTTTGGTATATACACTTCATTTTTCTTTTTTTTTAATTTTATTTATTTGACAGAGAGAGACACAGCGAGAGAGGGAACACAAGCAGGGGGAGTGGGAGAGGGAGAAGCAGGCTTCCTGCTGAGCAGGGAGCCCGATGCGGGGCTCGATCCCAGGACCCTGGGATCATGACCTGAGCCGAAGGCAGACGCTTAACGACTGAGCCACCCAGGCGCCCCTACACTTCATTTTTTATTCAGCTACATATTATTTTATTACATGACTATTATCATAGTTCATTTCAGTCTTTCTTTATGATTGGACATTTAGGTTCTTTCCAGCATTATGCAACAATGAAATCTTGCACATTGTGTTTAAGGATAATGTGTTTTTGAACCCATGTATTGGTAGATAAATTCCCAGAAGTAAAATTGTTGGATAAATGGCTACGTTTTACCTCCTCTCACTGCTGAGTACTATATTCAACAATGTAGAAACAATTGCCAACCAAGCTTTATATTTTGCAAATCCTTTTTTGTTTCTTCCACCTTTAATTGTTACATGCTTAAATGTCAACATATTAGGAAAAGAGATCTCATAATCTTGTAATGAGTCATAATGGATTATACATACTTTGGCTGAAAAGTTTATTTAACTCCATTCTTTTCTTAGATCACTTTATTTATTTTTAGGATTATATATGTATATATATGTGTTTATTATATATAATATGCATGTATATTTATTTATCTATTTTAAGTAATCTCTATATGCAGCGTGGGGTTCGAATTTACAGTCCTGAGATAAAGAGCCCTGTGCTCTACCAACTGAGTCAGCCAGGTGCCCCTTTAGGTCACTTTAGATTATTAAACTCTGGAGTGTTATTTTTAAAATATTTTATTATTTTATTTATTTATCACAGGGAGAGAGCACACACAAGCACCAGTGAAGGGAGGGGCAGACAGAGGAGAGAATCTCAAGCAGACTCTGTGCTGAGCACCGAGCCCAGCTCGGGGCTTAATCTCACAATCCTGAGATCATGACCTGAGCCGAAATCAAGAGTCTGTTGCTTAACTGACTGAGCCACCCAGCTGCCCCAAACTTCAGAGTGTTATTTGCAAGTACCATTTCTGTTCACTCTTCAGATTCCCTCTTTCATTATAATTCTCAACAGTCAGTTATTTATTTATTTATTAGATTTTTATTCATTTGAAAGAGAGAACACAAGTGGCAGGCAGGGGTGAAAGGGCCGAGGGAGAAGCAGACTCCTGATGTGGGGCTCCATGTGGGGCTCCATGTGGGGCTTGATCCGATCATGACCTGAGCTTAAAGGCAGACACTTTATCAACTGAGCCACCCAGGCATCCCTCTTGACAGTGATTTAATGACTAATATCTATAACAGCTTGGAAAGTAGTTAATCCATATTTTAGATTTCAGATTAGGTAAGTGGATGCACAAAGAATATAATGTGCTCATGATTATCTATCAAATGAATGACAGGCTGAACAAGGCCCTGATTAGTAACTATTTGCTTTTAATCAATGGAACTTTATTGCCTTTCAAACAAGAGAACTATAGACAGTCACATTTTCAATTTTAGCTATCACTTGCTGGAAGATATAATAACAATGTAACTCTCCATTACATTTTCATTGGAAATTTTATTTATTTATTTATTTATTTATTTATTTATTTATTTTTTAAGATTTTATTTATTTATTTGACAGAGAGAGTGAGAGAGCACAAGCTGGGGGAGCAGGAGAAGGAGAAGTAGGCTCCCCACTGAGCAGGGATTCCGATGCGGGACTCGATCCCAGGACCCTGGGATCTTGACCTGAGCTGAAGGCAGACACTTAACCATCTGAGCCACCCAGGAGCCCTTCAGTGGAAATTTTAAAAGGTTGCTGTTAAAATGAAAGACCAGATTTAGAAGTTTAGGTGTCAGGAGCACCTGGGTGGCTCAGTCGGTTAAGTGTCTGCCTTCAGCTCAGGTCATGATCACAGGATCCTGGGATCGAGCCCCGCATCAGTCCCCTTGCTCAGCGGGGAGTCTGCTTCTCCTTCTCCCTCTATTGCTCTCCTTGCTCATTCTCTCTCTCACTCTCTCTCTCTCAAATAAATAAGATCTTAAAGAAAAAAAAGTTTAGGTGTTGCCTGGAATATACCCCGACGTGGTCATTGTAAGAGATAATTTCATCAGATTTTTCAAAAGATAAGCCGTGATTATAGAAGTTATGGTTCATTTGGAAAATTCTTCCTAAAAAGAACTTTAGATTTACCCCTACTCTCAAGAATGTTACAATCCTGGGGCGCCTGGGTGGCTCAGTCAGTTAAGCAACTGCCTTCAGCTCAGGTCATGATCCCAGGGTCCTGGGATCGAGTCCCCGCATTGGGCTCCCTGCTCTGCGGGGAGCCTGCTTCTCCCTCTCCCACTCCCCCTGCGTGTGTTCCCTCTCTTGCTGTGTCTCTCTCTGTCAAATAAATAAATAAAATCTTAAAAAAAAAAAAAAGAAATTTAAAAACTAAAAATAGAGGCGCCTGGGTGGCTCAGTCGTTAAGTGTCAGCCTTAGGCTCAGGTCATGATTCCAGGGTCCTGGGATCAAGCCCCGCATCGGGCTCCCCGCTTGGCGGGAAGCCTGCTTCTCCCTCTCCCACTCCCCCTGCTTGTGTTCCCTCTCTCGCTGTGTCTCTCTCTGTCAAATAAATCAATAAAATCTTTAAAAAAAAAAAATGTTACAATCCTGTAGAAGATGAAATCAAGCAGTGTACATAGCATGCTATATAGTTCAGATAAAATATGGTAAATACAATAATAGAGCACAGGTGCGACTGGATTAGGTGTCTGACTCTTGATTTTGGCTAAGGTCGTGGTCTCAGGATCGTGGAATCTAGCCCTGCGTGGGCTCGAGCTCAGTGGGGAATATGCTTGGGGTTCTCTTTCATCCTCTCCCTTCGCCCCTCCCCCCTGTAGTCTCTCTCTCTAAAATAAGTGAGTAAATCTTAAAAAAAAAAAAAAATAGTAGAGTACAAAACACCGTAAGAGGACAGATAAAAGACATTTATTTTGGTTGGAGGAAATCATATTAGGCTTAGTGAAGCAGTTGAAATTTGAGATGTATATTGAAGAATGGATTTAATTTTGACAGGTGGATATTGGATAAAAAGCATTTGAGACTTAGAATGAATGCATGAAGAGACACATAGAAATTGGAAAAAATTAAAGGTAGGCATAATGGTTAATAATCAAAACTGACTGGCTACAGAGTAGGAGACAAGGAGTGATTAGTGAAAGATAAAATTGGAAATATAATTGGTATATCTTAGAGAGTCTTTAATTCACTAGAGTTTATTCTTTACTCTATAGAAAGTGAATACCCCTGCTAGGGTTTGGTTCTATCATCATTGTCATCATCATCATCACTTAATCATGGATAAGCCATATTTTTCAGTCTGAACGAAAATGTGAATAAAATAACTTTAGGAAACATTGCTATTTTCATAAATTGTGTAACATAAAATCCAAGAAAAACAATATGTTTACATTCTGCATAAGTAACTTCATGCCATGCTTCCTTAGAATCTCCCTGTCTTCCTATCAGATTGCCTCCCTTAGGTCCCAACTAAATAGAAATTCTGGAGCTGTCATTGCATGTAAAGATTTTAATTGAAAGAATAATTTATTTCAAAGGCTGAACAATAATAGATTTAATATCACAGCTCTAACTAAGATCCTTTTGTGCAAATATAATTTGTAGAACACTCAGAAGAAAATGAACATTGTAATAGATTTGATTATCTGGTTTGGCTTATTTGAGCACCAGGATCTTGACTAATATCCAGGTATTAGACCAGATATCTTTGTATAACAATGCTTGGAAGAGGTGTGTTTTATTTGTTTTGTTTGTTTGTTTGTTTTTGAGTAAGCTCTACACCCAACATGGGGCTTGAATCATCACCCCCAGATCAAGAATCCCATGCTCTACCAACTGAGCCAGCGAGGCACCCCCAGGTTCTTTAGTGTAGGATTTATGAAGGTAATAAAGAATTCATAGGGAATAATGGAACTCACAATATAGAATGAAAATTATGTGCATTTGGGATGCCTTGGTGGCTCAATTGGTTAAGTGTCTGCCTTCGGTTCAGGTCATGATCCTGGGGTCCTGGGATCGAGCCCCACATCGGGGTCCTTGCTCAGTAGGGAGCCTGCCTCTCCCTCTGCTTGCCGCTCCACCTGCTTGTGCTTTCTCTCTCTGTCTCCTCACTTGCTCGCTCTCTCTTGAGACAAATAAATAAATAAAATCTTGAACAAAAAAAAAAAGAAAGAAAGAAAAGAAAATTACATTCATTTAAAGATACCATAAGGGTGCCTGGCTGGCTCACTCTTGATCTTGGAGTTGTGAGTTCAAGCTCCACATTGGGGGTAAAGATTACTAAGAAAATAAATAAACTTAAAAAAAAATACAATAAGTTAAACACATCTGCAGTTATTAATACTACCCAGTAGGGTTTTGATATGAAATTCTATGTCTCTCACTAGGAAGTCTCAGTCCTGTTTTTTTCGAATAGAGCCTGATCACATTCTGAATTCCATATTCTTTCCCAGAAATGCCTATGCCGCAATTGATAACTTCCTTGTTTTAGGGCCATTGTCATTATTTGCATGTTAATCTTATTCGATGCTAATGAGATTTAATTTTAAAATTATTAATTAATTAATTTAATTTAATTAAAATTAACTTAAATGTTAATGTTATTTAAAGTACTAAGTTTTAGAATCTGATTTCTGGGGTGTTTTGCTTCTGTCATTTTACTCTACAAAACTTCCACCATGATATACCTATTAACCTGATAATGATATCTATCTAATCAGTGTCTTCTGTCTTAAATATGTGTATTTGGGGGCGCCTGGGTGGCTCAGTTGTTAGGTGTCTGCCTTTGGCTCAGGTCATGATCCCAGGGTCCTGGGGTCAAGCCCCGCATTGGGCTCCCTGCTTGGTGGGAAGCCTGCTTCTCCCTCCCCCACTCCCCTGTTTGTGTTCCCTCTCTCGCTGTGTCTCTGTCAAATAAATAGATAAAATCTTAAAAAAAATATGTGTATTTGGTCATGACCACTAATTGGTGAGCTGTAGGTAATGGGAGGGATATTTTAAGTTATAGCTTAGTAACTAGGTCATTTTTTATTTTTTTTAAGTAAGTTCCATGCCCAATGTGGAGCCCAAGGCAGGGCTTTAACTCATAACCCTGAGATCAAGAGTCGGACGTTTAACCAACTGAGCCACCCAGCTGCCCCACTACTTGGTCATTTCTTTCCTTTTTTTTTTTTTTAAGATTGATTTATTTATTTTAGGTGGGGAGGGGCAGAAGGAGAGGGAGAGAGAGAATCTCCAGCAGACTCCCTGCTGAGTGAGGAACCCAGTACGGGGATCAGTCCTAAGACCCTGAGATCACGACCTGAGCCAAAATCAAGAGTCAGATGCTCATCCGACTGAGCCACCCAGGCACTCCTGGACTTTACTTTTCTTTTCAGTGAAATTAAAGAAACATTCATTTGTTTACCTGAGTAGGTCTGAAAACAGTGTTGTTCTTTTTTTTTTTTTTTTAGTGAACTCTCCTCCCAATGTGGGGCTCAAACTCATGGCTCTGAGATCGAGAGTCACATGCCCTACCAACAGAGACAGCCAGGCACCCCAACAATTTTGTTCTTTTAAATGCTTTTTTTTTCTTTTAAATGCTTTATTTCACTTAGACTAACATAGCAACCAATCTCCTTGAATCTTCAGCACTGTCTTATATAGAAGTTATTTATCTTAGCAATTTTCCTTTATAATGGATGGTAGCTTGCCAGTCACTTGGTATTAAAAACTAGATTCCTAGAAATGCAGTTTTTTTTTTTTTTTAAAGATTTTATCTATCTATTTGACAGAGAGAGACACAGCGAGAGAGGGAACACAAGCAAGGGAAGTGGGAGAGGGAGAAGCAGGCCTCCCGCCGAGCAGGGAGCCCAATGAAGGGCTCAATCCCAGGACCCCAGGATCAGGACCTGAGCCGAAGGCAGATGCTTAACGACTGAGCCACCCAGGCACCCCTGAAATGCAGTTTTTTAAATCCATTAACCTTTATTCAACTTTTATGATAATAAATGTAGAATGATCATGTCATTTTTCTGCACTGCATGATCTACTTATAAATTGGGTTTGTCTGAACTTTTTCTGACCTAAAGAATAGGTTTATAAAATGAAAAGAAATCTTCCCACAGCTTTTATGAATACTGAGTTTCTCTTTTGTTGTCTGTCTTCGCTTTCATATCATAAGGTCATTTCACCCTAGTTCATTTCGGGATCAGACAAATCAAGTCAAATAAACCCTTTCTGGAACTGGATTTAACTTGGTTTAACCAATTTGCTGCCTCATGTAATAGGCTGATAATCACGGATATATGATGCATAGTATTGTGATATTGCTCAAATTAGGTGAGCTTGTAAATTTAAGAGTAACAAATATATTAACATAAATTATATGGACTAATCCCTTTCATAAAGCTAGTTTATAAAGAAAAATATTTGCTTTTTAAATTTGCACCATTGAGCTAAATATAAATCAATATATTTAGTACTATGACCTATCCATGATAGTTATCAAGTATTTGTATAGCTTTGTTAGGAGTGCTCATAAAGTTTATTTAGACACTTAATAATAATAATTTTTTTAAGATTTATTTATTTATTTATTTGAGAGAGAGAGCATGAGCGGGAGAGCACAAGCAGGGGGAGTGGGAGAGGGAGAGGGAGAAGCCGGCTTCCCACTGAGCAGGAGGCTGACAAGGGGCTCTATCCCAAGACTCTGGAATCATGACCTGAGCCGAAGGCAGACACTTAGCCAACTGAGCCACACAGGCGCCCCGAAAATCCTCTCTATTTTCAATAAAAGCTGGGATCATTATATTACTGACTTAATACTTTCATTCAGAGTAAAAAATGTGGTATTTATAAATGCCTCTTTTAGTCACTTTTTTCAGTTATAAAAGAAAACTAGAAACATACCTCCACCTCTAAACATAGTATTTTCACATATTCTTGCTTTCTTTCTTCCTGTTTCAGAGGAAGAATGATCCTGACCTCCTTTTGCTTATTATTCTAGAATGTTATTTTGTCCAGGAGTTGTTTCCTTTCTTTCTCCCAATTTTTTGTCTTCATTGTTATGGAGACTGGGGCAGGATTGAGCCCGATGGTGAAGTTAAAGAAACCAAACTGCTGGGGAGAGAAGGATGCTTTGGTTGAGAATTTAGGAAACTGACAGCCCTAATGCTACTAGACTTCTCAGCAGTTTTGATTCTGTTGATCTTTCCTTCCTTCCTGAAACTCTTCCAGGTAGGACTGTAGAGCGCCATTCATATATTCAACAATTACATTGCACTCCCTCTGAAATATGATGCTCATCCTTAACTGAGCCTGCATGTGAGCCAAGTTCTTTACATGTATTCTCTCATTCATTCTCCCATCCATTCTAGGAGATAGGTACAATAAAGGTCCCAATTTATTTTTTATTTTTATTTTTAATTTTATTTATTTATTTGATAGAGAAAGAGAGACAGCAAGAGAAGGAACACAAGCAGGGGGAGTGGGAGAGAGAGAAGCAGGCTTCCCTCAGAGCAGGGAGCTGATGCGGGGCTCAATCCCAGGACCCCGAGATCATGACCTGAGCCGAAACAGACGTTTAATGACTGAGCCACCCAGGCGCCCCTACAGGTCCCAATTTAAAGACAAAGAAGCAGGCTCAGTAGTTTACTTAAGATCACACATCCAAGTAAATGGCAGAGTAAGGGATTTATACCCATATGTTTTAGGTATCACATCCTCAAATAGACCTGATAGTACCACCTCATCATGCCAGGTGCCATGTTAAGGTCTAGAAATGCAGAGGTGAATATACTCACTACTCATGGAACTTACAGTATAGTGGTAAGTAAACAAATAGAAAGTGATGATTTGAATGGTGGAGGTATGATCCCAGGCAGTGAGTAGGGGGGGGTGCCTTTGTTTACTTGGGGAATTCAGCAAAGGCCTCAAAGAGAAGCTGGTGCTTGAAGGAAGAGGAAGAGTGTGATTAAGATGGGGAGGGAATTCTAGGCAGAGGACATGGCAGTTGCAAAGGCATAGAAGTAGGAAGCATATTGCATTTTAGGGAGTTATCAGCAGTTCTGAATAGCTGGAGCAGAGTGTTTGGAGGAGGTCACAGGAGATGAGACTGGTGACTCAGTCAAGAGCCTGATCATAAAAAGCCTTATTTATGATCATGACTTATTCATGATTTTCCTCCCAGTGCTTTCCCAGGAAGTTCTTTATTATTCTCCATCCTTTCCTCTTCTTTCACTTGTCATGTCATTATTAGTGTCTCTCAGGGTTCTGCTCTCTTTCTTTTTTTTTTTCTTTAAAGATTTTATTTATTTCTTTGAGAGAGAGAGAGAGATAGACCATGAGCGGGGGAGGGGCAGAGAGAGAGGGAGAAGCAGACTCCCCTCTGAGCAAGGAGCCCCATGCCGGAGAGGGAACACAAGCAGGGGGAGCGAGAGAGGGAGAAGCAGGCTCCCGGCTGAGCAGGGAGCCCGATGCAGGACTCGATCCCAGGACCCTGGGATTATGGGGGCACCTGGGTAGCTCAGTCAGTTGGGCATCTGCCTTCAGCTCAGGTCATGATCCCAGGACTCCAGGATCATGACCTGAGCCTGAGGCAGACGCTTAACCAACTGAGCCACCCAGGTGCCCAAGGGTTCTGTTTTCTATCTCTGATTTTCTTCTCATATATTTAAACTTCTTCCCAGGCAAATGATCCACTTTCATAGCCTGCACTCCCACCTAGATGCAGACCTTTCTTCCATCACTATCTTAGCGGCAACCCCTCTTTTGACTTAAAATTTTCATATGACTTCTGTGTACCTTCTCATCTTTATCCTGTAGGTCCTTCAAACATAACATGTCTAAAAGGATCTCACTATTTGCTCCCTGCTCCACAAAAAGTTTCATATATGTGGACTGGATAAAAGGAAAAAAAATGAGTTTGGTTGTATAATGTATGATTAATAGTTATGTTATTTCAAAGCACCTTACTATGTAATGGATAACTCAAATATTTGTTGTCTAGAGATTGTGTTGGCAAATGGAAAACCCGTAATGTACTTAAAAAGAACTTAAATTTGTGACTGCTAGAGAAGGATAAAGGATATCATGACTCCTTGATTTCAAAGTTTTACTTACTGTTGTTTTTCTAAAAAGTACTGTGGAATTATCTCAGTATTTAGGAAAATCTCCCCTACCCCCATACCACCCCTGTCAGCATCTGTGGGCTCTTTTTATTCTCTCCTTGCTGCAGAGAAAATAGAATACCTGAATCCTGGAGTTCAAAACCCATGCTCCCAGGCCACTCTAAAAGTTGGGTACCGAAAGATCAGTTGCTGAGGAAAAGGTAGGACAGAAGATTGAGAGTTCTTTGTGCTTCTTAGAAGTGGGTTTTCCAGGGGTGCCTGGGTGGCTTAGTCGGTTAAGCATCTGCCTTTGGCTCGGGTCATGATCCGAGGGTCCTCGGATGGAGTCCAGAGTCGGACTCCCTGCTCAGCGGGAAGCCTGCTTCTCCCTCTCCCACTCCCCCGCTTGTGTTCCCCCTCTCGCTGTCTCTCTCTCTGTCAGATAAATAAATAAAATCTTAAAGAAAAAAAAAAAAAGATTTGCTTTCTTAACTTTTATATCCACAGATCCCTGACCCTGTGGACATATTATTTGAGTGCTTTCTAATCACCTACCACCATTTGGCATGCCCTAAATTACTTGAAGGCCAGCAGGAACAGCTCCAGCCAACATTATAATATAGTTGCAATTTGTCTTGTGTTTGGTCTCCTATTCTCTCTCTCTTTAATTTTTTTTAAAAGATTTTATTTATTTAGGGGCGCCTGGGTGGCTCAGTCGTTAAGCATCTGCCTTCGGCTCAGGTCATGATCCCAGGGTCCTGGGATCCAACACCACGTGGGGCTCCCTGCTCCTCGGGAGTGTCTCTCTCTGTCAAATAAATAAATAAAATTAAAAAGATTTTATTTATTTGTTTGACACAGAAAGAGAGACAGCTAGAGAGACGCTTAACAATTGAACCACCCAGGCGCCCCTCTACTCTCTTTTAATTTATCCTTACTTCTGGCCTCCAATGCTTTAAAGTTTGGGCCACCTAACAGTCAGTCTCTCTCTTTTTCTCTCCCCCATCCCTCTCCCTCTCTCTCTTTCTCTGCAAATAATGAAGCTGTGGTCTGGAATCCCTAGCTGTTTAAATGGGAGAGTCTACCTAAAACACACACACATATACACCATTTAAAATGTTTCAGCTCATCTTATCTTAAGCCATAAAGAATCTACTGTTTACCTAACAAGGAGGCCAGAAGTTATTAGTCCCGGGATTGTTGTTTTCATTGGCTCAGTAATGTTATCAGTGATTGAAGCCTCTCTGGTCCTGTTTTTCAGTCCTCAGGTGTAAGCTATGCCATTCCTCTTGATCACAAGATGGCTACCACAGTTCTAAGCATCATGTCTTTTTATTTATTTATTTATTTTTAAGTAATCTCTACCCCCAACATGGGGCTTGAACTCACATGCTTTACTGACTGAGCCAGCCAGATGCCCCTTTCCCCCAAGCATCACATCTTTATGTAATGTTGTCCAAAGCAGAAAACACATTGGGGGGTGTGGGTGGTACTTGGTGGCCAGGTCTTTCTCTGGTCACATCTCTCTTTTTTTTATTTGGGGAGAAAAATCTTTCCTAGAAGGTGTCCTGCAAAAACCTCCTTTCATTTCATTGGTAGAACTGGATCATGTGCTCATCCCTAGAAAAATTTCTAGGAATGAAGAACAGAATGCCATGTATTGGGGTTGGATACATTATCATTTTTTTATTATGTTATGTTAATCACCATACATTACATCATTAGTTTTTGATGTAGTGTGGGTACATTATCATTCAACCAAAATGGTTGGGGAAGATTAGAAAAAGGTGTTAGGTAGCAAACCAACAATATCTGCTACATCTAATAGCTAGAACTTGACTGAATTTTAGGTCCTATGAATCTGCAATTAATTTACTGGATATTTACTACTGTTAGGCTTAAAGACTGAATCTTATGTTCAATTTATCTTGCTCAGTGGAAAGACAGTAGTTTTTAAGTTCTTTTTCTGTTTAGCTATCTCTACAAGGGCTTGATATAAACTTTGGTTAATGTTTCCATGGTGATCAAAAGCATTGTCATCTAAGAGCATTCCTTTAGAACTTAACAGCGAAGGACATAGTTTAGATGATGATCACAGAATAAACAAAAATGGTCCTTGACAATTGTTGAGAATGTGTTTTGAAATAATTTATTCCTCAGTTGATGTGATGTATGCGTTACATTACTGAAATTACATCTGGGTTTAAATTTTAAAAGAGTCTCAATTTTACACTTAGATTTCTGAGAGAATCTGTAGAGATGGTCTATATAATAATTTCTACAATAACTATTCTCTTATCTTTCAACTTGAAAATTATGCTAGGATAGGGGTACCTGGCTGGCTCAGTTGGTAGAGCATGTGACTCTTGCTCTTGGGGTTGTGAGTTCAAGCACCACATTGGTCATAGAGCTTACTTAAAAAAGAAAGAAAAAGAAAAAAAGAAAATTATGCTAAGATAAAAGAAATCTTTAAGGTGTGGTAGCATTTAGTTCATTCTACAAATATTTTTTTAATATATATTTTTAAAGATTTTGTTTATTTATTTGAGAAAGAGAGCGCACATGAGAGCGAGAGCAGGAAGGGGGGAGGTGCAGAGGGAGAAGCAGACTCCCCACTGACCAGGGAGCCCAATGTGGGACTTGATCCCAGGACCCTGGGATCATGACCTGAGCCGAAGGCAGACACTTATCTGAGCCACCCAGGCACCCCTACGTATATTTTTTTGATGCCTAATATGCCTATATAACACTTCCAGGCAGTGTTATAGAATTTGGGAAGGAACAGTGACAAAAGTGAAGCCCCTGTCCTTGTGAAGCTTATATTGTAGCAGGTAGGACAGTTAGAAAAGAAAGATATACCACCTCACACCTATTGGTATGGCTACTATCAAAAGGCAGCAAATAAGTGTTGGTGAGGATGTGGAGAAATTGGAACCCTTGTGCACTGCTGGTAGGAATGTAAAATGCATGCCGCTGCTGAGGAAAACAGTATGGCTGTTCCTCAAAGATATAAACATACAACTGCCCTAAGATCCAGTAATTCCACTTCTAGGTATATAACCAAATGGGTTGAAAGCAGGAACTTGAATAGATATTTGTACATCCATTGTACAAATAGAAGCATCCTAGCCAAAAGGTGAAAGCAACCAAAGTGTCCATCAGTGGAATAGTGGATAAACAAAATGTGGTATATACATATAATGAAATATTATTCAGCCTTAAATAGGAAGGCAATTCTGACATGTACTACAGTATGGATGAACCTTGAAGACATTATATTAAGTGAAATAAGCCAGTCACAAAAGGAAAAATACTGTATGATTACACTTATATGAGAAACCTAGTCAAATTCAAAGAGACAGAATGGTGGTTGTTAGGGGCTGTGGGGAGGGTGGAATGGGAAATTGTTTAATGGGTATGAAGTTTCAGTTTGGGAAGATGAAGTGTTCTGGAGATCGGTTGTGCGACGATGTGAATGTACTTTACGCTATTTTTTTTTTTTTTTAAGATTTTATTTATTTATTTGACAGAGAGGCACAGCGAGAGAGGGAACACAAGCAGGGGGAGTGGGAGAGGGAGAAGCAGGCTCCCTGCACAGGGCTCGATCCCGGAACCCTGGGATCATGACCTGAGCCGGAGGCAGACGCTTAACGACTGAGCCACCCAGGCGCCCCAATGTACTTTACACTATTGACCTGTACACTTAAAAATGGTTAAGATGGTAAATTTTATGTTATGCATATTTTACCACAATTAAAAAAAATAGAATAAGAAGGGAAGGGAGGAAGAAAGGGAAGGGAGGAAAGAAGAAAAGAAGGAAGGAAGGAAGAAAATATCAGGTAGTGATAAGGTCTATGGAAAAGATAAAGCAAAGACAGGTGTGGGAGCACATAAGGTGAAGGGGTGTGGATTACTACTTTATATTTGGTGGTCAGAGAACACCTCCCTGATGAGCGGCAGTCATGCAGAGCTTTGAAGCATACGAAGGAGGGATCACCCATCTGGGGGAAGAGCATTTTAGGCAGATGTTAAGCAAAGGACAATGGTCAAAGGTAGGACCAGTTTAATACATTCCAGGAATAGGGAGATAGGCAGTGTAGCTTAAGCAGACTAGGTGAGGTAGAATGAGGCCTCAGAGGTGGGATAGGCAGATCATGTTTCTGGTTATGACACTGAGTATGTATTAAGTGCATCGTGGTATGAATAAAATATGGGTATTATATTTCTCTATACTTGTAAGCATAATGTCGTTTGTTTGAAAGCAAATGATTATATTGACCTAAATCATATATGTTTTTGCTCTGTATACTCCTACAGTTAACAGAGGAATGTTCATACTGGCGTACACCGTCCCTAAACTGTATTTAGCAGATTCTTCTCCACTCCCCTCACCACCTCCCACTCTATTTCATCTTGCCAGTCTTAAAGGAATATTTTTCCAAAATTTTCAAATTACAGCCTGAATACTGTGTTTATATCTTCAGGGTCAGAAGATCATTTTAAGAATTCTGTTATTGCAATAGTAAATTTATTTATTTATTTATTTATTTATTTATTTATTTATTTATTTATTTATTTATTTGATAGAGACACAGCGAGAGAGGGAACACAAGCAGGGGGAGTGGGAGAGGGAGAAGCAGGCTTCCCGCGGAGCAGGGAGCCCGATGCGGGGCTCGATCCCAGGACCCTGGGACTATGACCTGAGCCGAAGGGAGACGCTTAACGACTGAGCCACCCAGGTGCCCCCGCAACGGTAAATTTAAAAGAACATAAATCAGGGGCGCCTGGGAGGCTCAGTCGGTTAAGTGTCTGCTTTCGGCTCAGGTCATGATCCTGGGGTCCTGGGATCGATCCCCACATCGGGCTCTCTGCTTCTCCCTCTCCCTCTGCCTACCACTCTACCTACTTGTGCTCTTGCTCTCTGTCTCTCTCTCTGTCAAACAAATAAATAAAATCCTTAAAAAAAATAAAAAAATGAAAGTACAGAAATTAAACTATAAGCCTTCTTGATTTTATTTTATTTTATTATTATTATTTTTAAAGATTTGTAATTAATCTCTACACCCAACCTGGGGCCTGAACTCACAACCCCGAGATCAAGAGTTGCATGCTCCTCCAACTGAGCCAGGCAGGCACCCCTAGGCCTTCTTGATTTTACAATCATTAGGTAATTCACTGAAAATATATAATAAGACGAGTTTTCTTAGTGTTTATAAATATCCAGCAATAGTTTACCCTGAACTTTATGCACAAAATTAAATATTACGTACATGGTTCAGCATATGATAACTGTAGTGTTCAGTATAGAGAATTACTGTTAAAATACTATTATATAGGGGGCGCCTGGGTGGCTCAGTCGTTAAGCGTCTGCCTTCGGCTCGGGTCATGATCCCAGGGTCCTGGGATCGAGCCCCACATCGGGCTCCCTGCTCAGCGGGAAGCCTGCTTCTCCCTCCCCCACTCCCCCTGCTTGTGTTCCTGCTCTCGCTGTCTCTGTCTCTGTCAAATAAATAAATAAAATCTTAAAAAAAAAATACTATTATGTAAATAGTTTAACTCAAATTTTTACATGGAACTGAAAACACAATGAAACTGTTTCTAATTATGGCACATGTGTGATTATGCCATAAGATTTAGCCTCAAAAGATGAGGTTCAAGTGTATGTTACTTACTAGATGTAAGCCCTTTGGAAAGTTATGAATCCTCTCTGAAACTCAGTTTCTTCACTTGAAAATAATATCTACCCAATGTGGTTGCTATAAGGACTAATGGAGATATTGTAAGTAGAGCACATGGGATACACTCAATTAATTGTTATGAAACTATAAATAATATATCATTAATAATGTCGTTCAAGTAGGAATTATCCATGCATTTACTCTCCTCCATCTAGAAGGGGATTAAAAGTGGAAATCTGATCAGAAGGGGCAGAAACTTTGGGGGAATCTGTCTTGAAGCTGCATTTGCATAGCAAACATACTGTTTTAGTTAGGTTGTATGTTCTTTGGGGGCCTCTTGGGAAGAAGGGCCCCCCCAGGCACCACTATGAATTTAGTTATTCTGAAAATTACAGTGTATTTAAACACTCCAAAATCAGAGGAAATGCTGTCATTTATATTAGTATGTATAGTAACTAATATCCACACATTTTATTTATCTAGCACTTACCAAGTGCCACTTTTATAAATGCTTTACCTGCAGTGGTGTGCCATGGACCAGCTCAATAGAGCCTATTGTTAAAATACCAGAAATTCTGTGAGCTGACTGACCTCACATTGGTAGCTCGACCTCACATCAGTAGGAAATTGGCAATTGCTACCAAGCACTCTTACCCCCTAGACGAGTTTTAACCATTTACCATCACACCAACGTGTGCACCAACTTCTTTTACTCTCACAATGACTCTATAAAATGTATACCATTATCATTCCTGCTTTACAGATGAAGAAACCAAGGCCAGGGAAGTTGAGGCCACTTGTCCCTGGTCACATAGATAATAAGTAGCGCAGTAGGGATTTGTATTGCATCAGTCAGGCTCTGAAGTTCATGGCCTAAACTCTTCGCCTTGTTACTGTTGATTGCTGCCAAAGCAGTGTCCTCTCCTTGCAGTGTTTTCTACAAAACAGAATGCAGCCTCACAACTGAAGGTTAGAATGTACTCTTAGAAGTCATCTACGTGGGTCTTCACCAACACCAGGCTCTAGGGGCTACTCTGGATTGGAAAGAGCCTGGGTCTCCCTCTACTTCTAAAGAGTACTCATTATTCCTCCTGGGATTCAGATTCCTCATCTAAAAGGAAAGCATTTGGATTTGATTATATCTAGCATGTCTTCCAGGTATGAAATTCTTACTTAACCGAAGCCTATCTGATTCTGTCTCTTGCCACTGGTTCCAGTGGAGACTCAACATCTGCTCCACAGGTGTAGCCTGTAACTACTGGTGAGCAAGCATTTGAGTCCGCTGGCAATTTTTCTCTAGTTGTTTTATACATGTACATATTTTTGACAGAAACTAGGTAGGTTTTAGGCTAATAGCTTATCATGATTTTGAAAATTAGACTTTAAGCTTTGTGAAGGCAGAAACCCTGTCTGTTTTGTTCACGGGCATAGACGGAGCATTTAGTTCAGATTAGACATTTGTTGAAGGAATACATGAAATTTTCTTCAGTTCATTTCAGCAATTCAACTTCAATTCAGATCATCCAGGGTTAATATTATGGGTATAGGTTGAATATTGGAGGTGGAAGGAAATGAGAAAATTGGAAACAGAGACCAGTTATATTATATGATGTGATGTATGTGTGTGTTTGTGTAACATCCATATATATGCATAGAATATCTGTGGAAGGACATAGAAGGAACTGAAAACATTGCTTTCCTTTAGGAATGAAGAGTATGAGTTCAATTGTAAGCCTACCTACATACTCTCCTTAAAAGAAAATGCCATTGGGATGCCTGGCTGGCTCAGTCAGTAGGGCATGACTCTAGATCTCAGGGTCATGAGTTCAAGCCCCTGTGGGGCATAAAAGTTACTTACCAAAAAAAAAAAAAAAAAAAAAAAAAGAGCGGTTTGTTTAACGTCCAACTCTTGGTTTTGGCTCAGGTCATGATCTCAGGGTTGTGAGATCCAGTCCTGCACTGGGCTGTGTGCTCAGCGCTCAGGGTGGAGTCTGCTTGAGACTCCCACCTCCCCCTGCCCTCAAATAAATTAATCTTTTTTTTTTTGAAAAAAGAGAGAAGATGCCATATCTTCTACTCTTTTGGAGAGGAAACTAACTCCTCATATTGGCTCACTGATGGGACTTGTCAAGTTATATAAAACATTATCCTTAGTGTAGTGATAGGAGCATTCCTGCTGTTCCCTCTTTCTAGTAAAGTTCAGGGCCAAAATGCACCTCAGGGATGGCTTAGCGACTTTCCATCTTATGTCTTCAAAGTCATTGTCAAGACCTATTTACTGAGAAAGTATGCTGGGAAGAACTCTGTTAGGGGTATGTAAAATCAATGAAAGACAAACTACCTGCCACCAGATAGCTGTAATTCCCACTTTGTTTGGTGATACAGAGATGTAGAGAGTAATCTGAGAACTTTGAGGGAATCTGACCAAGAGAACATGTGCCCTCACTTTATCAAAGATGATCGCTATCATTTTTCTTTCAGGATCTCAAGGACTACTTTGTCTCATTTTTCAGTGTCATTTATTATAATAGCAATTTGTTCCATTAAATGTTTTTCCATTGGAAAAGATGTCCATGCTTATTTTTAAAACATAGGAATAAAAAGTAATACAGAGAAAGTCTTCTATTGTTTCACCACCCCAAAACACCCACCATTGCTGTGACACATTTCCATTTTCACTTTTTATAGTACTTTGTTGGTGTGTGTAGGATGTAATCTGGGCATTTTGCCCAGTTTGGCTTAATTTTTGTTTATTTGTGAAGTGTCTTAGATTGCATTACACTTATTAAATCATTACTGTTATTAGCTGTTACTAATGATACATCATAATGTGTTCTTATCAGTCTAAAATTGAAGCAATAAAAGTTCATTCCCTAGGGTAATCTCATATATTTTCTCAATTATGAAGAAATGATGCACAGTGGAAATATAACTCTAACTACAATGAATTAAAAATTCCCTGGATTGTGGTTCTTTAAGTGTTTCTTCTCTGTATATATTGCTTAGTGCAAAAGCAGGGTGGTTCTTTTCCTATCTCCCAACACACGGCTTTTCTACCTTCCCAGATTTTCTCAGGTCTTCAATCTTCCCAATCTCTACCTGTCAAGATTCAGGTCATCTTCAAGGACTGCCACCCATTTTATTTCCTACAAAGAGGCTTTCCTTGTCACACTAACATTCACACCGAACAGCAATGAATCTCTCATTTCCTCAAACCCCTGCACAACCTACTATCTGTACCATTCATGTGGTATTTATATTCTTTTTTTTTTTTTTAAAGATTTATTTATTTTTGAGAGAGCGAGAATGAGAGAGAGAGAGAGTACATGAGAGGGGGGAGGGTCAGAGGGAGAAGCAGGCTCCTCGCTGAGCAGGGAGCCCGATGCGGGACTCGATCCCAGGACTCCAGGATCATGACCTGAGCCGAAGGCAGTCGCTTAACCAACTGAGCCACCCAGGAGCCCTGGTATTTATATTCTATTTCCCTTCTTTTTTATTGAGGTAAACAACTCATAACATAAAATTGACTGCCTTAACCATTGCTAAGTATACAGTACAATAGTGTTAAGGATATTCATATTGTGGCACAACGGATCTCCAGAACTTTTTCAACTTGCAAAACTGGAACTCTGTACCCATTAAACAACAACTCCCCATTTCCCCTTACCACAGCCCCTAGTAACCACCATTCTACTTGTGTTTCTATGAATTTGGCTACCCTTATACCTTGTATAAGTGGTATCATATAGTATTTGTCTTTATATGACTGACATTTCATATATTCTATTTTCCTTGATTATAATTATTTATATATATGTGTGAGTAAAGTCACACTTTCAAATTATTTATATACATATGAATGAGTAAAGTCAGACTTTCAAATCTGACCCATCCATAGAATTGCTTTAACTACAAGCCTTGCATACTTTTTGTGGAGACCATTAGGGATATTTATGTAACATTTCTTATTCCTAGGTTCTTTTTTTTTTTTTTCTTTTCCCAGCAAGTTTTAGCTTTGCTGGCAGATTCAATGTAGATAATCTGGGAGTCATTTCTACTGTTTTTCCCCAAATTATACCTTTTCTTTTAGGTTTTAGAATAGAAATAAACCCAGGGAGCACCAGTACCTTTCAATTAAATTTTATATATATATATATATATATATAAAACATATATATATAAAATTCTTTACCTAACTTAATGACTTAAACTGAGAAATTACCTAATTTACCTAACTTAATGACATAGCTGCTAAATATATCTTAAAGAAATAAAAAATAGAACCAAAAAATTTATAAAATAAAGTTCTCTATTTTACACATGAAGAAACTGAGCCCAGAGAACTGGGTGTACAGAAGAATGTGGCAGATCATCGTCACTTTCCCTCCATGATGGCAAATTTCAGGCACACTAACCAGGTGGGGAAGAAATTTTTGGTCACATAGGCTTTTCTTTTGCAATCACATCATTTCCATAGGTGCTGAATGTTGGTAGGTTTAACTCTTTTTCTGCAATCCTTTTTTTCTTTTTTTTAAAGATTATTTATTTATTTGAGAGGGAAAGAGAGAGAGAGAGAGCATGAGCACGTGTGTGGGGGTGGGGGGGGTGGGAGGGACAGAGGCCGAGGGAAAAGCAGACTCCCCACTGAGCAGGGAGCCTGATGTGAGGCTCCATCCCAGGACCCTGGGATCATGACCTGAGCTGAAGGCAGACGCTTAACTGACTGAGCCACCCAGGAGCCCTGTGCAAATCATTTTTAGAGGTAAAATGGGTGAGGAGTCATCTGACTCATAGGCACTGGTGAAGGGCTAACTTGTGATTCTTTCCATTGTCTCAGTAGCCCTGGGGGAGTTCAGCTGAAGCAGGAGAGAAAGAGAAGTGGTTGGAGGGTTGTGACAGCAATTCTTTCTTTATGGAGCACAATTAACATGCTTATGACGACTGGGTAGTGGTGGTGGTGGTGGCCCTTTCCAAATGCCCCCTAGTGTTTTTAAGATCTTGAACTCTGAAGATTCACTGTCTAGGTTCACATCCTGGCCCTGAATCTGGTCACCGTGTGACCTCAGACTGGCCACGTCATCTCCCTAATCCTCAGTTTCCACATCTGTAAATTAGGGATGATCTCTGTGGCACAGAGCTGTTGTGAGAATTAAATAATATCTGGCACCTAGGAAATACTCCTGAAACATTAGTTATTTTTCATGGCTAAGAGAAAAGTTCTAACAGGTCATAATGCTTGATTGATTTATTTATTTTTAAAGATTTTATTTATTTATTTGAGAGAGAGAACAAGTGGGTGGAGGAGCAGAGGGAGAGGGAGAAGCAGACTCCCCGCTGAGCAGGGAGCCTGACACAAGGCTCGATCCCAGGACTGACCTGAACCAAAGGCAAACACTCAACTGACGGAGCCACCCAGGTGCCCTATAATGCTTGAATTAAAAACACATTAGACTGTGGTATGTCCAGAAAACCTATAGGTTCTCTGTGTAAATTTGCTGCCTCTCACTGAAACAAACCTTTGAGTACATATATAGTATTATTTCCGTGAAATTTAAATTACTATCTCTCAACCGTCTAACCATTCCAACATTTAGTGGCTTAAAACTGTAGTAATCATTTATGTGTTCATGATTTTGCCATTTGTGCAGGACTGGGTGGAGCAGCTTGTCTCTGCTGCACATGGCGTTCAGCTGGGGCACTGTGACTGGGTTTTGATGATCCATTTCAGGCATCCCATCAAGGACGTTTTATTTTTTTTATTTTTTTATTTTAAATTTTATTGTTATTTAATCACCATACATTACATCATTAGTTTTTGATGTAGTGTTCCATGATCCATTGTTTGCGTATAACACCCAGTGCTCCATTCACTACGTGCCCTCTTTAATACCCATCACCAGGCTAACCCATCCCCCCACCCCCCCTCCCCTCTAGAACCCTCAGTTTGTTTCTCAGAGTCCACAGTCTCTCATGGTTCCTCCCCCACTCTCATTTCCCCCCTTCATTCTTCCCCTCCTGCTATGGATGATCCATTTCTAAGACAGCTCATTCACATGAGTGGGAAGCTGGTGCTGGTTGTTACCTGTGAGTTTGGTTGCAGCAGACATTCAGTCCTGGCTCAGCTGGACTTCCTTGGATCTTGTTGTCAGCTGTGTTCTCAGGCGTCTTCCATGTGGCCTCAGCATAGAGCTAATTGGGTTTCCCCCTCACTTGGTGGTCTCAGTGTAGGTGGACTGTGTACATGGGGATTAGCTTCCAAGTGTGCAAAACGAGGAAGCTACTAAGCTTTCCTGAGGCCTAGGCCTGATTACCGGCAGAGTATCTTCCACTGTATTTTATTGGTTAAAGTGTGTCAGATTCAAGAAGAGGGGACTGCACAAGGATGTAAAGAGCAGGAGGTATGGATCATTGGGGCCCACTAATGTAACAGACCACCATACCATTCATCTAATATAAACATTTGGCTACCTTTGGTGTATAAGAGAACATTCAGTTATTACTTCTACAGTTATTTACTGAGCATCTATCCTGGGCCAGGGTGTGGAATAGGCACCAGGAATACCACTTGTACAATTGAACAAAATGTACAAGATCCTTGTCTTGATAGAGCATACATCAGGCAGTTAAACAAGGCAATACATCAGGCATTAACTCGTAATTTGATGGGTGCTCGGAGAATGGTAAGAACCATATACTGCCAGCATCTTAGCAGGGACCTTAACTTATCTGTGGGTTCAGGAAAATTCTGATTTGTGAGGTAAAAATAATACATGCTATAGGAGTTCGATGAAAGGAGAGCAGCAGAGTTAAAGTAGGCAAGGAGGAGTCTGTTTTGTCTGCTATTAAATGATGTGAAACACTTAAAATGGTAAGGCGTAGGGGAGGATGAAAGAACCCAGTGCTGAGCCTGGAAGCAAGCATGCATGTGAATGAGTGAGTGGTTCCTTTCTCTAGCAGGAGTGCTGGGTTGTACCACTTTACTGCTCTCTAATGTGGGCCCAGGACATGTGCTTACAAAATAGCAAGCAGAGAGGAGTGTGTTTGATACTCATGAATCTAGGGATTGACCCTTCGACCTGGAGGTTATCAGCAAAATACCGAAGTGATTCCAGAGAGGGAGAGGCAAATGTGCACGGGATGCAAGCTTTCAAAAGCTACCTCTGCCCTCCCCCACCCTTGTGCCAAATTACCAGATTCCTGATGTTCCCCTAGAAGGGGCGGAGCTATTTCTCCCACCTCCCCTCCAATCACTTTTTCTGATAAATCTGTGTTGTGCCCTCTCCTTTATTAACAGGAAAATATTAGGGAACGACTGGTTTAATTCAAGTATGCTAAGAAGCTTCCAGAAAAATATTTCTTAATAAAAATATAATTGTCATTGTTGAATATTACCATTGTCCAATTTCCTATTTCAAATAGGAATTTTTATCAATTAGAATAAAACAGGGGCACATTTAATTAATTTAGGCCTGTTCACCTGTATAAGGAAGCTGGATTAGATCTGTTTAGGTTTAATACTCTGTTTCTGCTTTAGGAATGAAAAACATGTAGTTTGAGTTCTATTTTTCAAATATATTTGTTTCATTTATAGACATTAAAAAAAAAAGCATATAGGGATGCCTGGGTGGCTCAGTCTGTTAAGCGTCTGCCTAGGGCTCAGGTCATGATCCCAGGGTGCTGGGATGGAGCCCCATGTCCTCAGGCTCTCTGCTCAGAGGGGAGCCTGCTTCTCCCTCTCCCTCTGCCAGCCACTCCCATGCTTGTGCTCTCTGCCAAGTGAATAGGTGAAATCTTAAAAAAATACACATCAAAATATGTTAAATACAAAATTCATTAACTGGCAACCACAAATTTGAGTTAAATTAAAATCTCCGTTTACTTCAAGCCTGCACCCCATAGTTAAATTTGGTCGAAGAAAAGTATACAATGATCGTGCCTGGTTGTCCTTTAGATTAACAATCCTGAATCTCAAGGGAGATTAATGCTGTCCAGAAATGTTACTTCGCTCACTTCGCTCATCCATGCACTCAGATTTCAGTGAGCATCACTCTCGCCTGGAGGGCTTGTTAAAGTGAGATGCAGGAGTGCACACCTCCAGTTTCTGATTGGGCCTTGAGAATCTGTAATGGCTAACAAGTTCCCACGTCATACTGGTGCTGCTGGTCTAGGCAGTGCATATTGTAAACCATGTCTTAGACCATTCACTCTCTCACTCTATTTCATTATTTCCTCTCTCCATTCTCTTAAACTTCTAACATTTCGTCCTTCAACACTCATGCTCAGCTGATGGCCTTGCTCCTGGATTCACTGAGAAAACTGAAGCCATCAGGAGAGAACTCCACAAACTCTCATCAGCACCAGTAAGCTGTGCCCATCCGGCAGAGCCAAGCACATAATAAGTTTCGAGTTATTTTCTTAGCTAAGTCTTATGAAGTGTCTTTACAAAAAATATAGATTTGAATTTATATAACACATTTATCCTAATAGAATACAGCTGATATCACTTTATATATATTGGTTGCTATGTATTTATCTATTTGAGTTATACTGCAAAAAACAAAATTGAAAAACCACTGGAGTTTATGGCCTTTAAGATCCCTTGCAGCTGAATCATTTTTAGACTTCATGTAATGTGGACTAATGAGATAGGAATTGAAACGAGACAGAATAATCCTCAAAAAGGAAAGGAGGGCTGTCACTTACCTGGAAAAATTAAGTAGAGAAAAACTGCAACAGTTATTTTGTTGGACAAAAGGTCACTGTTGTGATGAAGAACTTATATAGAGAGTTGCTTATAACTAATCAGTCACCACATTAAAAGATACTGTGTAGGTGAGTGACATCATCTGAATTGTGTTTTAAATACAAATGTAGTGATCCGAAGGGGCAGGTGCACCCCAGTGTTTATAGCAGCAATGTCCACAATAGCCAAACTATGGAAAGAGCCTAGATGTCCATCAACAGATGAATGGATAAAGAAGATGTGGTATATATACACAATGGAATATTATGCAGCCATCAAAAATTGAAATCTTGCCATTTGCAATGGAACTAGAGGGTATTATGCTAAGTGAAATAAGTCAGTCAGAGAAAGACAAGTATCATATGACCTCACTGATATGTGGAATTTGAGAAACAAGGCAGAGGATCATAGGGGAAGGGAGGGAAAAATGAAACAAGATGAAACCAGAGAGGGAGACAAACCATAAGAGACTTTTAATCTCAGGAAACAAACTGAGGGTTGCTGGAGTGGTGGGGGGTGGGAGGGATGGGGTGGCTGGGTGATAGACATCGGGGAGGGTATGTGCTATGGTGAGTGCTGTGAATTGCGTAAGACTGATTAATCACAGACCTGTACTCCTGTTAACAAATAATACATTATATGTTAATAAAAATTTTAAAAAATCACTTGTTGGGGCGCCTGGGTGGTTCAGTCAGTTAAGCCTCTGCCCTTGGCTCAGGTCATGATCCCAGGGTCCTGGGATTGAGTCCTGCATCGGGCTCCTTGCTCATCGGGGAGCCTGCTTCTCCCTCTCCCTCTGCCCTAAATGAAATCTTTAAAAAAAATCACTTGTGGGGTGCCTGAGTCGTTAAGCGTCTGCCTTTGTCTCAGGTCATGATTCCAAGGTCCTGGGACCAAGACCCACATCAGGCTCCCTGCTCTGAGGGAAGCCTGCTTCTCCCTCTCCCACTCCCCTTGCTTGTGTTCCCTCTCTCCCTGTGTCGCTCTCTGTCAATAAATAAATAAAATCTTTAAAAAAAAATCACTTGCTACTGTATGGTGCTTAGGTGGAGTAACGACAGAGCGTTAGCAAGACTAGTTAAGATAGTACAGTAATCCATGGAAAAGATAATGGTGATTTGGATTAGTGCCATCAACAGAGATAGAGAAAAGTGGATGGTATTGAATATTTAAGAGACAGAGTTGACAGACTTTCTGATGAATATGGTGGGTAAGGGAAAGAAATTGAACAAGAAGGGGGGTTCCTGGGTGGCTCAGTCATTAAGTGTCTGCCTTCGACTCAGGTCATGGTCCTAGGGTCCTGGGATCGAGCCCGTGTTGGGCTCCCTGCTTGGCAGGAAGCCTGCTTCTCCCTCTCCCTCTCCCCCTGTTTGTGTTCCCTCTCTCGCTGTGTCTCTCTGTCAAATAAATAAATAAAATCTTAAAAAAAAAATAAGAAAGAAATGGAACAAGAAGATGCAAGGTTTGTCATTAATAATAGTTTGAATCATTTTTTATTTTCCTCTTAATACTTTCTGTATTTCCCCAGTTGTCATCTTGCATTAATAATGAGAAAGAAGTAACAAATGTCTTTTACATTATTAAAAATAGTGAATAATGGTGCCTGGGTGGCTCGGTCAGTTAAATATCTGACTCTTGGTTTCAGCTCAGGTCAGGATCTCAGGGTTGTGAGATGGAGCCCCATGTTGGGGCTCTGTGCTCAGTGGGGAGTCTGCTTCCCCTTTCCCCACCCCGACTCTCTAAAGATTTTATTTATTTATTTGACAGAGAGATGGAGAGCCAGAGAGCACAAGTGGAGGGAATAGCAGAGGGAGAGGGAGAAGCAGGCTCCCCATTGATGAGGGAGCCCCATGTGGGGCTTGATCCCAGGCCCCTGGGATCATGACCAGAGCCAAAGGCAGACGCCCAACCATCTGAGCCACCCGAGAGCCCCTAAAATAAAATAAAATAAAAAAGTGAATAAATTTGTAAGTTATTTAAGGGGCGCCTGGGTGGCTCAGTCGTTAAGCGTCTGCCTTTGGCTCAGGTCATGATCCCAGGGTCCTGGGATCGAGCCCCACATGGGGCTCCCTGCTCAGCGGGAAGCCTGCTTCTCCCTCTCCCACTCCCCCTGCTTGTGTTCCTGCTGTTACTATCTCTCTCTCTGTCAAATAAATAAATAAAATATTTAAAAAAATAAAAAATAAATAAAAAGAAAGGTAGGCATAGGGTGCAAGTAACTTCTGAAATATCTGAATGCTGTGTACCATCATAACAAAAGCTATGCTAATGAAAGAAATTTTCTAATTTACCTTTTATGACAGTGTTTTATATTCAGAATATATGGAAATATATATAAACTTTTCTTATGTTCAAGTGTAAATTCCACAAGGACAGGGGTTGTGTTTCATTTTTCACTGTTTATTTTCCCTGATACCTAATTGGAGCTAAATAAATATTGGTGAGTGAATATATATATATATATTTTTTTAAGTTTATATGTAAAATATTTTGTTTACAATAAACAATTTTGACATTTGTTGAACGATAGATACTTTAGGAGGACAATCTTCAATCTCTTCAGCATGTGTTACTATATTTTCTTCAGAAGGATGTGGGAACTTCAACATACTCCAAATTGATTGGATCACTGTTAATCCTAGGGGATTCTTTCTAGCTCTAAGAAAGCCCAGGCAAATGTCAGGTTAATTTTTTAATTAGTGGTTTCTCTGTTTACTTATTTCCATGAGGCTAACAGTTTGTCCTGAATTAGAAACATGGTCACTTTAGATGCAGGTGCATAATTAGCATTATGCTCATGCAGCACCAGAAAACACCAAGATATTTTTTTTTTTTTGATTCATCAGAAAAGTATGATTAGAGTTTTAGGGCTGAGAGAAGAGGCATACAGTACATTTTTAAACTAAAATAATATACTAAAAATTAAATCTTTGCCAGTATTGCTTTTTTCCCTCTGGTAGGATGATCTGGTATTATGTCTTACATATCCGCTCTGCTCATTTGCTTTTCTTCCTCTCTTGTCTCTTATTAGCCTGTCTCTAGTCTCACACTGTCTAGCTTATCCTTTACCACCAAAGAGATCTTTATAAAACTCAAATTTTATAAAGATTTATTTCCTTGCTTGGAAATATTAAATGATTCCTCATTGCCTTTAACATGAAGTCCAAATTCTTAATAAGGCTTCTAAGATCCTCCAAGATCTGGCTTGTTCCTCCTGAGCAGAGCCCCAGGTCTATGAATAGGCCAGGCAATTTTTGCTTCTCATTTAAATTCCTTTGTTTTGATCCCAAGCCTTCCCCCTCCCTGTCAACCAGGGAGTCTACTTCTCTTTCTAGAATCATCCCAAGAATCTTAAAAAAAAAAAAAAAAAAAAAAAAAAAGAATCATCCCAAGAATCTTAAAAAAAAAAAAAAAAAAGAATCATCCCAAGAGTCACTCATCCCTCTATGGGAGCCTTTTCTGAGTCTCCCAGGTTGAATCCATCAGTCACTCCTTCTTTGTGCCCTGCCTCCACCTTTCTAGGCTTTCATTGCTGCAGCCTACAACAGCTTAATGCACTTCTTTTTTGTGACATCTGTCACATCCTTGAGGGCATGGACTATGTCTTATTCATCTTATCCCCAGGGTCTAGCACAGTGCAAAGTGCAGAGAAGGCACAAGGTACATATTATATGAATCATTAAGTGAATGGTAATGTTTTTCTTGGGAAAAAAAAAAAAACCTTTTCTTAAAAAAGATGATTTTATTTATTTATTTGACAGAGAGAGAGAGAGCGCATAAGCAGGGGGAGTGGCAGGCAGAGAGAGAGGGAGAAGCAGGCTCTGATGCAGGGCTCCATCCCAGGACCCTGATACCATGACCTGAGCCGAAGGCAGACATTGAACCGACTGAGCCACTCAGGTGCCCCATGGGGAAAAAAAAAAAAACATTTTCAAGAAATAAAAATCTTGGTTACCGGCTGATATTTCTAGCTTGCCTATTTATTATTTATTTATTTCTCGCTTGGCTATTTTATTTCCCAAATTCTCACCACCAACCACCAACCAGGTTCCTTTAAGTGTGGTTAGCTGGTAGTATTTCTAGTGCATGTTCTGATGAGGGGGGAAGAAAAGAGAAAAAGCAGAAACAAATGGCTATTACCAAAAGGGCAAAGGCATTATTCTCTGAAGGATTATTATCTCCTATGACAACCACTCTCTCCCTAGCAACAATCATTTATCATGTGCTTCCGTATCCAGAGATTCAGCTTTGCCTTTCTCACCCAGGAATAAACACCCAGGAGAAAGAGATTAGCCCAAACTTCCTTTTCTTCTTCTAACTGCTCCCGATATGAAGCCAATAGGCTTCCCCTTTTCCAAAAGCACTTTCCAATAAGGCATCTGCCTCCCCCAAAGTCTGGCACTCCTACACTTGGCCCTACCGAGAGCTTCCTTTTCCTTCCATGGTCACCTTGACTGCCCTGTCCATACTGTCCCTTGGAGCTGGAACTGGGAGGTGTGGGTGACAGAGCAGCTAAGCCGTCCCCCGGCACAGCCAGTGTTGAAGTGTGGGGGTTCATAGAGTTGTCTAGGGCAAGCATTCATAGTCGGATTTTGTTCTGGATGTAATTTTATAATTTTAAATTTGTTCTCTATTCCATTTAGATTTATCATTCTTCCCATAAAATGGCCGGTTTGTAAATCTTTGTAATTGGCGTTGGACTCAAAACACTTCATAAAGCATTTTCCTTCCTAATTGGCATAAATAGTTAGGATATACCAATGTTTCAGGTACTAGATGCCAAATACATGGCCCCTTTACTTGAATAGTTTACTGTTTAGAACAGAGAATAAGCACTTAAACAAATAAAAGTGTGATAAATACCACACAAACTTGAGGAAGTTCTTCATAGAGGAGATGAAATCCACTTGGTGTTAGCACTGTGTCGTCACTAAGCTTTTCACTGAAGAGAGTGTGTGGGTAGGTGGGGTATGGAGGTGGATGAACAGAGATCCTAGATAAGGCTGGTTCAGGTAGGTTGGGGCCAGAATGTTAAGGGCCTTGTTTGTCTTGATAAGGAAGAATTTGGGCATTATCCTTTGAACAATGGTTACCCATAATAGATTTGCAAGTAGAGGAGTAACATGATCAGATATATTTTCATTCTTAGAACAAAGTAAAAGTAGTATTGAAAAAAAAACTTCTCCAGAGTCAAATGTCAGATGATCCAAAATTCAATAACAACAATCCATAACACATTTTGGGGATTTCAGCCCTCATTCCACATCTCATTTTGAGATCTGTGGGGGCTACCATATCAGGTAAAAGCTCAAATATTGGGGCACCTGGGTGGCTCAGTTGTTAAGCGCCTGCCTTCAGCTCAGGTCATAATCCCAGGGTCCTGGAATCTAGCCCTGCATCTGGCTCCCTACTCAGTGGGGAACCTACTTCTCCCTCTCTCTCCCTCTCCTCCTGCTTGTGCTCTCTCTGTCCCTCTCTGTCTCTCTCAGATGAATAAATAAAATCTTAAAAAAAAAAAGAAAGAAGTATATTAAAGGGAAATGAAAGTCTTTCATAGTTCTTTTCTCTAAAGATAACTTCCTCAGTATATAGTCTTCCAGCTTTTTCATATGTCTGTTGCTTAAACCAACACTTGTAGATGTATATTTTATATTTCTCATTGAACATTTTGGATAAAATAGTATAAATAGATTTATTGAATAGTTACAGAGTATTACATTTAATGGATAATTCTACTCTTTGAGACATTTCCATTGTTTGCAGTTTTTCATGTTATCTATAATATCTTCTTAGGATGAGATCCTAAATGAGGAATATTGGGGTCAGACTATGTGTATCTTAAATTTTAGTATATATTGCCAATTGTCCTCTGTAGTTATGACACAAATTTACATTTCTACCTAAAGAATATCAGAGTGCCTGTTTCAGCAAATGCTTGCCAATATTAAATATTTTCATTTATTTTTTATCCATGCCAGTCTGATAGCCAAAATAAATTTCATTGGATTAATATGTATTTCTTCATTTGTTATCAGGTTAAATATATTTTTGTAAGTCTATTAGCCATTTTTATTTCCTTATTTGTGAATGTCTGTGCACAACACAGTCTTTGTCATTTTCTATTGGTGCTTTGGTCTCTTTCTAAGTGACTTGTGAGGCCTTTTCATGTAAGTGTCATATATGATCAAATAGTTCTTTCTCAGTTGGATTGGAATCCTTGGATTCCATTTATTATGTCTTTTCTTCATAATATTCATAAGTAGGTAATCAAATGCATCAGTCCTTTTCTTCCTTTACTATTTACTTCTTCCTTGACTAATTCTTAGAAATTAGTTACATGGGGGCGCCTGGGTGGCTCCATTGTTAAGCGTCTGCCTTTAACTCAAGGCATGATCCCAGGGTCCTGGGATGGAGCCCCACATCAGGCTCCCTACTCAAGGGAGAGCCTGCTTCTCCTTCTCCCAGTCCCCCTGCTTGTGTTCCCTCTCTCACTGTGTCTCTCTCTGTCAAATAAATAAGTAAAATCTTCAAAAAAAAAAATCAGTACCATGTATTCACCAATCACATGGGTCATAACACATATGCATCAACTGTAAATCTACACATAAAAACTGTTAATAAACTTTCTTTTTTTTTTTTTTGGAATATAGTATTAATCTTGTCCTCTTACCCACCCCTTCTCACTTCAGCCCATTAAGGTAATCTACTGAATTTTCAATTATACAGTGGCCTAGATATTTTGGGAGTTCTTAGATGAGATCACACATATTTGGGATGACAATCGAGTTAGCATGTATAACCAGCTTTTGTTGATCATCATTTACAAGAATTAAGAACATTGAAAAATTGTATTAATCTTCGATTAGTTTTCCAAATATATCTAAAGAGCACATTGGGTTTAACTTCAGTTAAAACTGCTTTTCTAGCTCTCACGTATGATGTAAATAAAGGAGAGTCTAAATAAAATGTTATTTGATTTGTGGAGTAGCAGAGTTAACTTGGGAACCAGAAAATGCCTTTGAGCTACCTCTCCTGACATGCATAATTTTCTGGATGAAGAAAGGCATCATTATTTCTCTTATATTGGAAAGATACAGATGATGTGTTCCTTAGATTATGTACATGTTTTACTGTTAAGTAATATTAGTATCACATGAAAATTTGTAAAGTAGGGTCAAATAATTGACACATATTAATCTAAAGGAATTTATTCATTTTTATAATTTAAAATAGGTTTAAATAATGTAAATTAAATTATGTAAATAGCTTGGTGGAAGGTTATTAAAGTTATTCCTATTATTTAATGACAAAAGACATGATACTATTTTTCTGCAAATACTTCAAATATATTGAAATATCCAATTTTAAGCAGTAACTAGGTTTATAACCGTATTCACATTTTTATAAAATCTCTAAAAAGCATTTCCACATGTGTTACATTATCTTGGGAATTGAGTACAATTAATAGTATCAGTACATTCCCCCCCAAAAGAAGACAGGAACAGTGACCAGATCTTTTAAAGTTAAGGAATTCCTAAGAACGTAAGTTATAATAAAGGGTATCAACATCCTGAGGTGATACATTCTTCACCCAAACTGTGGGGATTTTCAAAGTGAGAAATTCTTTGTCTCTTTCAAAACAGGAAAATCAAAGGAATTTCTTTTAATCTGGCTTACATCCAGGTCAGTGAGTGGCACTAATAAGGAACAAACACATTAGCACCAAAAGGACATGATAATTAGAAACGAAGTCTTAATCCGTAGACCACAGGCTGGGATCTCTAAAGCCTTGCCACCCGGCTTTAAATGTAAAAATCACATTCAAATGTGCAAAATGGTAATACACGGGAATATTTGCATGTGAAAATGAGTGGCTTATGCGCAAATTGATTAGGTGAATACCTTTTGTTGGGGAGATGGAAGATGGTTGTTTTCTCCCAGGAACTGTTGAGGTGAGGAAAGGAGCCTTGTTTTACAAGAAAACACTGAATTTAAGAGTAGATTTATTTTTCAAGTTAGAAACTAAATATCAAGTGCTGATGGTTAAGCAACGTGATTTTGCTCTGACGTGATACATTTTACCGTGGTCCTCTCATTTTGGTTCTACTTACGGGAATCCACCTGCCCTCTTAATACTGAGAATGAAAAGAAGGTGGGAGAAGTATGAGGAGTGATAGGACAGAGTAACAACAGACGTTAAATAATAGACTTTAACCCTCCAGTATTTTAGGATTGGAAAAGAGAAATATTAATTGTGAGTTAAAAATAGAAGTTGCTAATGATTTTAAATACTAATAACTGCTTATGTTATCCGTTTAACCCTAGCTCAGTTGGGTTAACTTCTATTAGAGTGTTCCTAATGATGTTATCATCTGTGTATTTGTGAATTTTTTTCAGTGATGGAAAGATTTGGCTATTATCCTAGAATATACATTCTCTATTATCTATTGAGAGGTAGTAAAAGCTGTTTTCACACATACATTTTTTGGAAGGCATACTCCAAGTGTTTTCAGTATCTTCAGTGTATCAGGAAAATGTGTGATTAATATTGTATGATGTATGACACTAAAAGCTCTTCTGGAAGACTGTCTTGTTCTTGAATTTCCATACCACTCAATAAGGCATCCCCCAAGCAAAAAACAGTTTTAATCTGGAGTTGATTACTATCAGATTTGCCTCTTTACACAAACATGTTTACCATGTAATAGTTGTAAGATGGCAAATTAAAATGGTCATTGTGGGTTTTATAGAGTAAATGTGGGGGCACATGTCAGAAATAAGATTCCATGTCCCCAAGTGGTGGTAGATCTAATTCAGACTTGCTAGACCTGAGCCTGGTGTGGAAATGTAGAGAACACCTTCATAAACAACCTAAAGCAATGTATTTCTTCTAGGAATGTGTGTGACCAAGGTGTCCTTAATCCCAGGAGAGGGTCAGTTCATAGTGATAAATTCTTCCTTCCTTAAATCTGCTTTTTTTCTTGTTTGCTTCATCTTTAAACTATAAGCTTATGTTAATTTCATGCACAGATAGCAAATTCCTGTTTGACCTTCCTGTTTTTCCTCTGATTCCTGCTGCCTTTAGGCCTGAAGTTTCTCACAACATGATTTTGTCCTTGATATTTTCTGAAAGGGGATGAATGCAAGATACCCATATGTGAACATGCTTTATAGTCCCCTAAAGCAAGGCAATTGAAAACCACTTCGTTGGACAACATCTTGAAACATACCTTGGAATTATTGGAAATAAGAATTATATACAATCAATTTAGTAAATAGCAGTTGAAAGTAGTATAGGTTCTCAGAAATAAAGGTATAGGGCTGACTCGTGATTCTCGATCATCTTGAATTGATTCTTTATGACCGCTGCACATTTCAGTAGTTATCACCAAATATAATGTCTCCACTGATGTTATTGGTAACATATATGTGAGGATTTTAAGTTTCTGTTGGGAAAATGCCTTGGGTGACTGTGCTTAGGTATAAAAATAGATCCATAGATACTAATGGCAAGCACTTGTTTATGGATCAAAATAAACTTTGTAATTTGGGAGAAAATGTTACACTCAGAAAATGTATTCAAAAGCATGCGCTGTTTACTCTAAAATTTCCCAAAGTCAGCTGTCCCCAACCCTGCAGAGTCTGCGAGCTAGATTGTCTGAATAGAATCACCAGATTGAAAACAATCACAGTAGTATTTTCTAGGATTGCCCTGGAATTTCTAGGATTATTCCTGGATGGTGCTGGATAATAGGAAGCACATTTTTGTATTGACATTTATCATAGAATATAAAAGGTGTTCATTTCAGGATTATTCACCTCTAGGCACCTTCCAACACATTATTTTCCTACTTCCACAATTTTTTACTTTGTATCTCAAGAAAAATGCCCCATGCCCAGCTTTTTTGATTACCCTAGTGATCATGAATGAGAAAAATCCAAACAGACCTGTTTGTTTCCATGCAGTAGAGCATAGATATTATTAGGCTTTATTTTATCTCTAAGAACATTTTCTTTCTGTTAAAGGAAGCAGATATTGAAGGAGTAAATCTCAGATTAACTGAAGAGAAATTAATAGGGGGAGTCACTGGTTATAGAAAGCCCCTAGGACCCCCTGCTCCACTCTGCACACTAAAGAAAGACAGAGAAATGGAAGCCCTTCAGAAGCTCACTAAATGGGAAATGTCTACTTGTTTTTTTAGAAAAATCACCCTTCAAAGATTCATGTATTTATTTACATCTGGATGAGTTACAGGTGCAGACAAGAATCTCAGCACACTTCCTTTTAACTAGATTTATTGTTTACTATCATATTTCTACACACATGCCACATATTGTATATATTGTGTATATATGTGGATTTGGAGATTTCTCCAAAGCTCTCTCTACCACCTGACTGCACGGTTTTTAAAATTTCAGCAGATGAAGCAAGACTGGCATTCTGAGCCCAGGAGAAGCATCTGATGAGTCAGTGAGGAGCCCTAAGAAGGAAAGGCCCCTAGGGCTAGAAAAAAAGAAATGGTATGTGTGGGGGTGCCTGGGGGGCTCAGTCATTTGAGCCTGGACTCTTGATTTAGGCTCAGGTCATGATTTCAGGGCTGTTGGCTCTGCACTTAGCAGAGCCTGCTTCTCTCCCTCTCCCTCTGTCCCTCCCTGCGTGCTCTCTCTCTCAAGTGGATAAGTAAATTAAAAAAAAAAAAAAAAGAATGGGGAAGAGAGGCCTGCGGAAAGTGAGGGACCAAGCTAGTTGAAAGGTTACTGAGAACAGCCCTGGTATGAAATAATAAAGGCTGTGGGTGGTGAGAAAGATAATCCCAGCCTGGGGAGTGTTTCTTAGGAGAGCTGGAGAGAAAGGCTATGTGTATCCTCCCAGACCAGATTGAGAATGAAGCAAGAAGCGCCTATTCCTCCAATTTTATTCTTTTTATTTTTACTTACTTATTTTTTTTTAAGATTTTATTTATATATTTGACACAGAGAGAGACAGCGAGAGAGGGAACACAAGCAGGGGGAGTGGGGGAGGGAGAAGCAGGCTTCCCATTGAGCAGGGAGCCCGATGCGGGGCTTGATCCCATGACCCTGGGATCATGACCTGAGCCGGAGGCAGATGCTTAATGACTGAGCCACCCAGGCTCCCCTGTGTTTTTTTTTTAAGATTTTATTTATTTATTTGACACAGAGAGAGACAGCGAGAGAGGGAACACAAGCAGGGGGAGGCCCCAATTTTAATGACCCAGAGAAAAAGTGCCTCTCTTGCTTCATCCTTGTCCCAACTGTGTCCCAGGTGTAAGTGTAGTGCTCATCATGGGCAGCCTATGAGTGTCTCTCAGGGAGGGTTGGTGGGGTTGAAACAGATGGTAAAGAGCAGAGAGTAATATTAATTTAATGAGGACCAGAAACACACAGGGAGGGGTGCTTGGGTGGCTCAGCTGGTTAAGAAACTGCCTTCAGCTCGGGTCATGGTCCCTGGGTCCTGGGATGGAGTCCCGTGTTGGGCTCCTTGCTCAGCGGGAAGTCTGCTTCTCTCTCTGTCCCTCCCCCCTCTCATGTGCTCTCTCTCTCTCAAATAAATAAATAAAATCTTTAAAAAAAAAAAAAGAAAAAAGAAGAAACAGAGTGACTTTCCTAACAAAGTGCTCGGTATAGAATTCAGTAGAGGACTGATGAATGAATAAAGAGTTGATTTTCTCTTCCCTTTAATTTCTGTATCCTCAAAAAAAGGTAGTTCCTAGGAGTCGGCATAAAGTTGTGGCACTTACAAGAAGTCTTGGCTTCAATGGTCATTTACCCTCAGGTGGTAAATCCTAGAAATTGTGGCAAAAACATGAGAGCACACCTCAAACTATATTCCCCCTATTCTTTTGTACTGAGAGTAAACAAAAATTTGTACTGAGAGTAACAAAAATTTCACAGCCTTCCTTAGGCAGGCTTCCCACCTCTGGTGCAACATCCCTTCTTGAAACTTTAGCACATACCCCAGAAGAAAAGATCCCCAAATTTGCCCCACTTCTTAAGTCCTTAACAATTCTCTTGGGATTCTTCATGCAAATGGACCTCACTTCCTACTTTAGAGATAAAATCTCTGCCATTTGCTCTAAAGTCCCTCCACACCTTAGCATATCTCTAGGTGCATTCCTGTCCCTACATTTTTGCTAAAGCTGTTTCCTTTAGCTTCCCCCTCCCCTACTTCTAATTCCATCCCTCCCCCACTGCTACTTAATCCTTCTCATCCTTTAGAACCTAATCTAATCCATGGCTTCTCTGCAAAGTTTTCCTTGACATTTCCTGCCCACAATGATATCTTTCTTCTTTGAACTTCAATGAAGTCTGTCATAAAAAGTCTTAGAGTCACCAAACTGGCAACTCTTTAAGTCGCCTTCCAGTCTAACATCATTAGTTTACTTATTTGCCTAGTCTTTTAGCTAGTTAATGGCTGAGCCAGGACTACCCTTCTGTTTTCTGATTCCAGCACTGTGTTAGCTGAGTCACCATATTTTTGTAAAATTAAAAAGGTCAAGTGTTTCTTCCCTTTCACGGGTTGCCTGATACTGGTATATGACATTCTAAATGCTGGCAGCTTTCCTCCATATTTGCAAGCATTGTCACGTTTTATACTGCTCCATTTCCTTGGTGGGAACGTTTGGAGTTGTTTTGGGGAACCAGGAGGCAGTATGCTAGAGCAGGAAGAGCTTGAGGTTGGAGAAGAGACTTGGGTTGAGATGACAGGCATTAACTGGCCATCAGAGACATGATACGTCCTTTTTTGTTCTATTTCTGTACATTGAAGAATCCTTTATTATTGAATGGACATTGGTGAAACTGCTTTCCAAGTATTCCCTTGAGGGCATCCATGGCCTCTGCCTGGTGTAGTAATTTATCCCCAGTTAACATTGGTTCCCCTGCACTGAAGCCACAGCCCCTCTCTGGGCCTGTTTCTTTTTGTCATAAAACAGTGTGTTTGCTCCTGATGAGTTCTAAAATCCTTTCCAGTTCTCAATTGCTATGGCCAATCTGAGGCTTCTTACAAATTGAAAGCAGAAGTCAACTTGTGGGCCTGCCTAGGTCCTTGTCATATATTTGTTGTTTGCGTGTGTGTTTGTGCACACGTGCGTGTGTGCCCGTGTGCGTGTGTTCGGCTGCATTATGCATTTATATTACAAACTTATGATTAGTTTCCAATGATTAAAAGACTTCATATTGATGTGTGGATTTCTACCTTCTCTCAAAAAAACATGGTACACTGAATTTGCTTTCCTTCAGGCGGCCAATGTCTGGAATCGCTGTCTCGTGGCTGCCACCCGCAGAATCCATGAAGTTCACCAGTTCCCAGGTCTCTCACCCTGTGTCGGCCTTTCATGTGATTTCCTAGTCACTCTGTGTACTGTGTCTGTAGACTCTGCCCTAAAGCTGCCCAAGAAGACTTGCTAGAAAGGAAAGTGGTGGAAGAGAGCGCGAAGGGTCATGTAAAGAAAAACCCAGAGTAGAGATTTAGGGGGATGAAATACTGAATTGAATGATGAATTCTTTTTTTTTTAAGATTTTATTTATTTATTTGAGAGAGATATAGAACGAGAGTGAGAGAGAGAGCAGGAGTGGTGGGGAGGGGCAGAGGAAGAGGGAGAAGCAGACTGTGCTGAGCAAGGAGCTGGATGCAGCTCCATTCCAGGACCCCAGGATCATGACCCGAGCCAAAGGCAGATGCTTAACTGACTGAGCCATCCAGACATCCCAAATGACAAATTTCTTTTTTTTTTTTAAAGATATTATTTATTTACTTGAGAGAGAGCATGAGAGAGGGGAAGGGCAGAGGGAGAAACACACTCTCCGCTGAGCAGGGAGCCCAACTCGGGGCTAGATCTCAGGACCCAGAGGTCATGAGCTGAGCCAAAGGCAGATGCCCAACCAACTGAGCCACCCAGGTGCCCCCAAATGACAAATTCTAATATGATGACAGTGGTTACCCTACGAATAGAGGCCGAAGATGAGAAAGGAAAAGGAAATCTTTTTTTTTTTTTTTTTAAGATTTTATTTATTTGACAGAGACACAGTGAGAGAGGGAACACAAGCAGGGGGAGTGGGAGAGGGAGAAGCAGGCTTCCCGCCGAGCAGGGAGCCCGATGTGGGGCTCGATCCCAGGACCCTGGGATCATGACCTGAGCCGAAGGCAGATGCTTAACGACTGAGCCACCCAGGCGCTCCGAAAAGGAAATCTTTTACTTCTTACCTTAAACTCTTGTGTCCTGACAGTCCACAAGTGGGAATAAATCCAAGATGAAAACTTCAAAGCACATCAACAACTTAGAAGTAGCTAATATGTACTTTGTGAAGATTTTAAGTCTCATGGTTGACCAAGGTATATGCCTTGTGGCAGGAACAACTCTTTTTCATTCTTTTCATTACCCTATAAGCCTGCAGAATACAATTGTTGTGGAATAAATGTTTATTGAATTGAAATAAGAGAAATATTTATCTTAAGGTTATTGTTTTATATAATTGAAACATGCATATATTTCAGAATTTCTCAAAGTTGATTCCTAGAATCCTTTGGTCTAGTCTTTGCCTGAGGTTTATGGATGTGATTTGAATCTGTTCAGATGATGGTTCCAGTATATCTGACCATGCATTTGCTAGCATCTAGTCCCACCATGCACTGGAGGATGTTCACTCAAATGGTCCCAGGGCAGGTCATTGGGTTCTGGGTCATTAGCATGTCATATGACTTTGTTACTGACCTTTAAACTGTGAACCCGGTTTCTACAGTTTAAAGAAGAGACTAGACTTTCTAAGGTCAGGTGGTAAGTTCTTCATAAATATTTGTTGAATAGATGACTGTAGTCCTTCCAATATTATCTTATCAACATTTTTATTCAGGGCTTTTCTGCTACTGAGAACAGTGGAGGAAATCAGAGCCTTGACTCTGTTTCAAGAAGTCTAAGTAATCTAAATATGCAAGCTCTGTTCAGGTCTATCTATACTCCCTAACACCTTTTAAATGCCAGCAGATTGGGGCGCCTGGGTGGCTCAGTTGGTTAAGCTACTGCCTTCAGCTCAGGTCATGATCCTGGAGTCCCAGGATCGAGTCCCGCATCGGGCTCCCTGCTTGGCAGGGAGTCTGCTTCTCCCTCTGACCCTCCCCTCTCTCATGTGTGCTCTCTCTCACTCATTCTCTCTCTCTCAAATAAATAAATAAAATCTTTAAAAAAAAAATGCCAGCAGATTCAAATGTACCATTTAAAATGATTCTTTCAGGAAAGTCATCTAGTTTATTCTTTAGATCTGCCTTTTCTAATTTTTTTAAAGATATCCAAATTTACTCAATTGAGTATTTGTTCTTTAACAAAACTAAGAATGTGTTTAAACATTTTTAAATGGTTGAAAAAAATCAAAAGAATAATAATATTTTGTGACACATGTGAATTCAATGAAATTCACATTTCATTGTCCATATATAAAGATTTTTGGCATCACAGACATTCTCATTCATTTATGTACTGTCCACGGTCACTTTTGTGGTACATTATGACGGGTGAGTAATTCAGATGGCATCCTTCAGACAGACGATATGGCTTGCAAAACCTCAAATATTTCCTATTCTATCCTTAATGTCTGCTGACCCCTGCTCAGTGCCATTCCTTTTCTAATTGCCAAAGTTAATGGTTCCAATATTCTATGATTCTGGGATTCTGGGTCTCTAGGATTCTATGAAATAGCATTCAACTTCCCATTCAGACCTGAATGTCAAATACAGACCAATGGGGGCATCTGGCTGGCTCAGTCTGTGGAGCGTGCGACTCTTGATCTCAGGGATTGTGAGTTCCAGCCGCACGTTGGGTGTAGAGATTACTTAAAAATAAAAATAAAATCTTAAATAAAATAAAATCTTAAAAAAAAAGTTTGAATTCATCCAGGGAAATCCACTGGGATTATTCCTCTTTCTTCATATTTGCAGTCCCTCAGCTTCACCCCTAGTTCAGCATGTCTTGGTAGGATGGGGGGGCAACTGAACATCATTTTTAGGCAATTGTGTTTAGGAACTAGACAATCTGGGTTCAAGTTTTAGAATAAATATCTATTTTAACTGTGAGCTAAGGTCTACTGTTGCCCTTGTAGTAAATTTTGTTGGAAAAATACCAAGACAATACTAGCTTTTATTATACAATCAGACTCTTGAGGGTAAGAAAATAAACTTGCCCACAGTTTATAGAAAACAAACTGAGACTCCAGAAGGCTCTCTATGGTCTATCTTTATCAGCGTCTTTATTCTATAGTTCAGTTAATGACATTAAGTTCTTCCTGTGTGTGAGAAGGTATAAAATATGTAAGAACCCTTCCAACCCTTAACTGCTGACAGATTGGGAAGGAGGAAGGGAAAGGTGCAAAGAGTGGCAGGGGGACCGGGTAGCCATATTAAAGCAACAGAATTAAGATGTTGCAATTCGAAATGCCTGGGAGCACAACAGGTAAAATGATAATTACTCAGAGGGAGTTAATTAGCATTCTTTTATCCCCCCTTATTTGATTTACAACTTTGTCTAACTTTATCAATCCTCTTATGCAGATGAACTGTTCTATTATTATTTTCCAGCCATTATGTTTGTAAATATTCTACATTATCTCTCTATGTAACATCATCTTATTTTACTAGGAATGATTGTTAAAATGAGTCACTATGTCTCCGGATAGTTTTAAACAAAGAAAAGAAAATGTCATCTACTCCTTAATGACTTTGAGTGGAAAATATATTCAGGATAGAAAGACCCCTCAGTGCTTCTAACAAAGGGCTTTCCTTGCTGGGCCCTCAAATAACCCTTGAATGAATGAGTCAGGAATGCAGGATTGGCTTCTGGCTACCGAGCCTTCCCGAAACTAGAATGGGATGGAGTGACAGGCCAGTGCAAAAGGGGCCGAGGAGAGAAAGCAAGTGTAGGTGGTTTTATTTATTTATTTTCTTTAAAACACTCCTTCTCCGTATTACAAAAACAATGTCCAAGTAATTTCTTTAAACAGAGTGACCATTTCTTGTCAGATTCTGGAGAAACTGATATTATTTGTTGCCTCTGGGAAGAGGAGCTGATGTTGGGGGCGGGGTAGGATACTTTTGTATATTTTGTCTCTTAAAACATTTGAATTAGTCATTAAGATAAGTGATATCTTGTAATGATAGAAAAATAAAAATTAAAAAAACAAGCAAAAAGAAGAAAATAAAACATACCCTGATTTTATAACCCCTAAATGATCGTTACTAACATTTTCTGGTTTTGTTTTTGTTTTTAAAGGAGATAGAAGTATATTGAATAGGGGCGCCTGGGTGCCTCAGTCGTTAAGGGTCTGCCTTCGGCTCAGGTCATGATCCCAGGGTCCTGGGATCGAGCCCCGCATCGGGCTCCCTGCTCGGCGGGAAGCCTGCTTCTCCCTCTCCAACTCCCCCTGCTTGTGTGCTCTCTCTCGCTGTCTCTCTCTCTGTCAAATAAATAAATAAAATCTTAAAAAAAAAAAAAAGAAAAGTATATTGAATACACTGCAAGTGGGCAGTGGGCAGGACAGCGAGGGAGAGACTGTCTGCCTCATTGCTAACATTTTGATGCATACTTTTCCACCCGCCCACCATACATCTGAATTTTAAAAAGAAAAACAGGTCATATATGTGTCGAATTTTATTTTATTTATTTATTTATTTTTAAGATTTTTATTTATTTGAGAGCCAGAGAGAGAGCAGGAGCGGGGCGGGGGTGGCGGGGAGGAGCAGACAGAGAGGGAGAAGCTGACTCCCCACTGAGCAGGGAGCTGGATGCAGCTCCCTTCCAGGACCCTGAGATCCTGACCTTAGCCGAAGGCAGATCCTCTACCAACTGAGCAAGCCAGGTCCCCCTGTGTTGATTTTTACTTACAGTAAATGCTTGAGTAAAATCAACACATTTCCAACTCATTCCCTAGGAAGATGGGCTATTTCTTATTGACAAATCTAGACCCCCCCCTTTTTCTTATCCTTTTAGGGTAAAGTTACTGGAAGTTAAGTTCTATCAATCTATCAGGTGCAGGTGACAAGTAGTGGTATCAGCAGTTGAGGAAACCACTCTCCTTTCGATTAGAAGTCAGAATATTTTAGATCTGGGGCACCTGGGTGGCTGAATCCGTTAAGCGTCTGGCTTCAGCTCAGGTCATGATCTCAGGGTCCTGGCATTGAGCCTCAGGTGGGGCTCCCTGCTCAGCTGGAGCCTGCTCTCCCATTGCCTCTGCCCCTCCCAACCTCCCCACCCTGCTTGTGCTCTCTCTCTCAAATAAATAAAATCTTTTTTTTTTTTTTTTTAAAGAATATTTCAGGTCTGGAAGTAATCTTAAAGATGGAATTCAAATCCTTCATTTTATTTATTCATTTATTTATTTTAAAGATTATATTTATTTATTTGAGAGACAGACAGAGCATGGGACGGAGTTGGGGAGCGGCAGAAGTGAGTAAATTGTCTTGTGAAAGGTAAGGCTACCAACTGGTGGATGAGAGAAGTGGTCTGGATCTTAGGTGAGGGATCCCACATTGTGTCACCATCTCGTTCTTCTGAAAAAACCTAAATTTCAATTGTGGACAGACCCCAAACAAAAGGAAAGCATAGAAGTGACTTAACTTCCCTTGACATGGAAGAAGTTGTTTTGTTTTATGTAGGAACTTGATTTAAAGCAAAGGCCAAGATTATTAAGGGCAGTAGAAATGAAGAACAAACCAGCAAAAATAAAACTCCTTTGTTGAATTGATTAAAATATCTTAAGCTAGCAAGAGACTCCATAATTAGTAATAGTAATTACATTGTTATTTTAAGAGCTGTGTACTTCTTATTTCTTTTCTTTTTTTTAGATTTTATTTATTTATTTGACACAGAGAGATAGTGAGAGAGAGGGCATAAGCAGCGGGAGCAGAGGGAGAGGGAGAAGCAGGCTGAGCCTGGAGCCCAACACAGGGTGCAATCCCAGGACCCTGGGATCATGACCAGAGCCCAAGGCAGACACCCAACCGACTGAGCCACCCAGGTGCCCCTCTTATTGCTTTTCTAACTTTTAAAATTTCTTTTCTTACTGTGAAACTTTTAAAGCCTTTACAGAAGTAGATAATAATTTAATAATCCTTTCTATAGCCATCACTCTGATTCAACAGTAATCAACATTTGACACTTGCTTCGTCCATCCCTATTTTTATCTTTCCTCCCATTCTTTATTTTTGTTGCTGTAGTATTTTATCTTATTTTATTTTATTTTATCTATGTTTGTTCCTGTAGTATTTTAAAGCCAGTCCCTGACTTCTCATCATTTCCCCTTTTTGCATTTGTGATTACGTCCTTCTGTACTTCCCATGTTACAGTTTCATTGCTAACAGCTGAGGTCAGCCCTTTACTGAGATCTCTTATGTCAGCAGTGACATCTTATCAGTAACTGTCTAACAGGGTGGGTGAGAGTCTGCGTGGATGGAGTACCATGTGCCAGCACAGGCCCGGGCATTTTACAGGTATTAATTTTTGTGATCAATCTTGTAAGGTGTGAGCTACTATCATTTCTGATTTTATAGATGAGGAATTGGAGGTACCCAGAGTTTGTGGTAGATGACTTATGGGCAGTTAATCACTTATTTAATCAGTAATCCACAGTTTGCAGATATGAATTCTTAGAAATTGAAGTCTAGAGCTTCTCATCGTGAATATTTTATACTTTTCTACATTTGGTCCCCTAGATTTTAGGCTGAATCTTATTTCTGTGTCTGTGGCCACGCTGTCCTACCACAGGAGTAAAGTCTGTGGATGGAGAAGGGGTATATGTGAAGAAAAAAGAAATGTAAAAGGTTTCTTAATTTTAGGTTGTTAATTGTAGGAGAGGAAGTTTCCTTGATCTTCTTAGGTTTCCTGGCTGCGTCTGAAACGTAGACTGAGAAAGCACACAAATTTATTTAATCTAAGTTTTATATAACATGAGAGCATTTATAAGAAAAGATCTGGGGGGGCGCCTGGGTGGCTCAGTTGGTTAAGCGACTGCCTTCGGCTCAGGTCATGATCCTGGAGTCTCCGGATCGAGTCCCGCATTGGGCTCCCCGCTCGGCAGGGAGTCTGCTCCCTCTGACCCTCCCCCCTCTCATGTACTCGCTCTCTCTCATTCTCTCTCTCTCAAATAAATAAATAAAATCTTTAAAAAAAAAAAAAAAGAAAAGAAAAGATCTGGGGCGCCTGGGTGGCTCAGTCATTCAGCGTCTGCCTTCGGCTCAAGTCATGATCCCAGGGTCCTGGGATCGAGCCCCGCATCGGGCTCCCTGCTCGGCGGGAAGCCTGCTTCTCCCTCTCCCACTCCCCTTGCTTGTGTTCCTGCTCTCGCTATGTCTCTCTCTGTCAAATAAATAAATAAAATCTTAAAAAAAAAAAAAAAAAGAAAAGAAAAGATCTGAATAAGTGGTTAAACAACGTAGACTGAGAAAGCACACAAATTTATTTAATCTAAGTTTTATATAACATGAGAGCACTTATAGGAAAAGATCTGAATAAGTGGTTAAACCTGAGTTTTTGTTTTTGTTTTTTTTTTAAAGATTTTATTTACTTATTTGACAGAGAGAGACACAGTGAGAGAGGGAACACAAGCAGGGGGAGTGGCAGAGGGAGAAGCAGGCTTCCCGCTGAGCAGGGAGCCTGATGCGGGGCTGGATGTGGGGCTCGATCCCAGGACCCTGGGATCATGACCTGAGCCGAAGGCAGATGCTTAATGACTGAGCCACCCAGGTGCCCCAAACCTGAGTGTTTTTATGCTAGGTTTGATGAAGAGTGAAGTTGTGGAAAGGTATAATAGGACAAAGTGTATCAATTAGTTTAGGAAACGGGAAATTTAGCAAGGCCTCTTCATTCAGATTTCTTTTGTGTCCGTTTCTCTTTAGAGATAGGGATGCTTCTTTCCATAGGGAGGGCATCTCTCATATGAGGGACTTAGGACTTGCTTCAGGGAAGGTTAGAAAGTTCTTCCTACACCTGCTGTTTTTCAAATTCCTTCAGTTTAAAGTGTGCAAAATGCAAAGGTGCCATATTTTGGGGTAGCGTGTCCTATTATGAACCCTGTATAATCCTTTTAAAGATGTATATAGTAGGGGCACCTGGCTGGCTCAGTTGGTAGGGCATGAAACCCTTGATCTCGGGGTTGTAAGTTCTGACCCCATATTGGGTGTAGAAATTACCAAAAAAAAAAAAAAAAAGATGCATTGTTTTAGGTTGATTCTGAGTTACATACAAGTTTTACTAGTAAGTTGGAGAAAAAGGTGTTTTTTTTTTTTCTATTTATAGTCTATCTGGAATTTGAAATACAAGCCTAAATATATTCTATTCTCTGATCAATTTTAAATGTTATTTCTTCCTAATTAGTTTTTCTATTTATAATTTTTAGAAAACAATGCCATAGATCAGATCTAGTGTCAGAACAGTCTTTACAAGATATATCACAAATCTTTCTAATTACTAAGTTTGAATAGCTATTTTCTTTACCTTTCTAGGAATTGTTATCAGACAATAAGAATAAAGGTGGGGGTTGCATAAAAATAAGAGGATTCCCTTCGGTCTGTCCCTTGGTGGTAAATTCCATCTCAGTACTGTAGATAAAGGGGAGGTGAGTCAATTAGCATGTGAAAGGAAAGCCCACTTTCTCTTTGATCCTCAACTTCTCTAGTTTTGATTCAGTTCTGTAGTATCAGTCCAGCATTTTCCCGTCATCCAGACCTGGAGCCATATTTGTGTTTTGTTTTTTTTTAAGCCTTTATTTATTTGACAGAGAGAGACACAGCGAGAGCAGGAACACAAGCAAGGGGAGTGGGAGAGGGAGAAGCAGGCTTCCCGCCAAGCAGGGAGCCCAACGCGGGGCTCGATTCCAGGACCCTGAGATCATGACCTGAGCCGAAGGCAGGCGTTTAACGACTGAGCCACCCAGGTGCCCCCTGGAGCCATATTTGATTAATAGTTATTATTATAGCTCCATGTGTTGTAGAGGACTTTATGCTTTTCCAAGTGCTTCTACATCCATGGTGTACTAAATGTTGTTTCTCTCTTCCCTTCATTCTTTCCCCATCCTATTTGCTGTCAAGTTCCTATTGATTTTTTGACTATAATGTGTTTTAAATTCAACCCTTCATTCCAGTAGCTGATACCATAAAAATCATTGCATGGTGGAGCTAGAATTATCCTCAAAGACCATTGAATATGAACTCCTCATTTTTTAAATGAAGATATTGAAATACAATGATGGCAAAATAACTTCGATAAGATTGTAGGTACCCCCCAGGTACCCTGACCACTTACCTTCCAGGCCCTCAGATTAAGGTCTGACTGCTTAGTTTCCCCACCCCTGCCCTCCCTCAGTTCTAGTTCTTTACTGTGAAGCTTGGAGGAAAATCTATTTCAAGTTCCATTTTTATAAAGCTGGGCTTTCTCCTCTAGACTTAATGGGACTTCTTATTTTCTGATGTATTAAATCAAAGGTGCTTTAGGTTGATTTAATATTTGTTCTTTTTTTGAAAGAGATTTTATTTATTTATATATTTGACACAGAGAGAGAGACAGAGAGAGAGAGTGTACAAGCAGGGGGAGCAGAGAGGGAGAGGGAGAAGCAGGCTCCCCGCTGAGCAAGGAGCCTGATGCAGGGCTCAAACCCAAGACCCTGGGATCATGACCTGAGCTGAAGGCAGCCGCTTAACCTACTGAGCCACTCAGATGCCCCAATATGTGTTCTTTTTAAACAATTCTTTTTTTCCCTGAACACATAATGCGTTTTCTTTATAGTAAATTAATTACATTTGAATATATATTGCTTTTTTAATGTCTTGAAGTTTTGGATATACATCTTTTATTTATCCAGTAGGCTTAACATTTCTTCTGTTAGAAGTGGTACCACTTATTTCTTTTGTATGCTTCTCCACAGTGCCTAAAAGTGTTCTGAGTTGGTACTCGGTTAATAAAAATGAAGTTGTCTTCCAAGGTGAATGTAAAGACAGTGCTTGGAAGTATTTCTTTCAATAATGAATTCTTTTTTTTTTTTTAAGATTTTATTTATTTATTTGACAGAGAGAGACACAGCGAGAGAGGGAACGCAAGCAGGGGGAGTGGGAGAGGGAGGAGCAGGCTCCCTGCTGAGCAGAGAGCCCAATGCAGGGCTGGATCCCAGGACCCTGGGATCATGACCTGAGCCGAAGGCAGATGCTTAACGACTGAGCCACCCAGGCGCCCCTCAGTAATGAATTTTTAATGTTTACTGATCTTCTTTTGCTATTTATTTCATTACTATACTTCTATTTTTGCATGTAATTGTATTTTTTTTTCTCTTTTCACTCTATTACTTATTGTAAGGAAGCAAAAGTATCTTTTCCTTCTATCCTGTTAAGTTCTCAATTGGGACATCTGCAACAAAAGATAAAGAGAAAAGCATACAAGTGTATTTAATGGAAGTTTAATGTGGCATGAGAGCCTTCATGAGGAAATGAAGACCAAGTGAAGTGGTTAAACCTGAGTGTTTTTATGCTAGGTTTGATAAAGAGTGGGAAATTGTGGAAAGCTATGATGAAACAGAGGATAGGAGGTAAATGTAGTAAGCTAGGGAAACTTAGCAAGTCCTATTCATTCGGATTTCTCTCTGTGTCCTTTTCTCTGCAGAGGTGGGAATGCTCCTTTCCTCTGGGACTTGTGAACTTTATCAAGAGAAGGTCAGAAAACTCTTCAGACAAGTGCCATTTCTCAAATTCCTTAATCTTAAAATATTCAATATGCCAATTTGCCACATTCAATATTCAATATTTAAAATATTCAGTCAATTTGACATATTTTGGGGTGGCATGTCCTGAACCCTGTGATATAAACTCCTTGAGGGAAAAACAGTCTCTGGTGCATGGCACATAGTAAATTGTTAAGAAATATTTCCTTCCTGGGCATCTGGCAGGCTCAGTCAGCAGAGCATGTGACTCTTGATCTCAGGGTCATGAGTTTGAGCCCCACATTGGGCATAGAGCTAACTGGGGGGAAAAAAATATATATATCCTTCAATTAACTGCACTAAATACCCCAGGTGTTGTAGGAGTACAGAGAAACACAGAAGAAGGAATCATTACTTTTTCCAACGGAGATGTGGTGCTAGAGAAAGCTGGACCAATATCTGAGCTAGACTTGAATTACTAGGCTAGGGGAAAGGACATTCTAGGTAAAAGAAATGTAACCTATACTTTTTTTTTTTAATACTTCAAAATTTAATTGTGTAGCAAATCTGAAAACTGGTTAATTTTTTAATGCTTATGCTTCTTGGCTTTTGGTGCCCTCCAGTGGTAGGAATGATCAGTTAAATCCTTAATTAAGTGTTTTGAAAATGCTCAATACAACTTTAATATAGTTAATTTTATACATATTCAACATTTCATTAGGAGAAAATTAAGCTTGCAGCTAATGGGAAGGAAGTACTAATTTGGGTTAGTATAAAGTAATAACTCCTGGAAATATTGTTTGTACACATGATGAATATTCAATGCATTTAAGGAAAAAAAAAGAATCTATGTGCTACAATTCTCAAAACGTATTAAGATACATAGTTTGGAGCTGAAGGCCATGGAAATTTTCTCTAGGAAGATAAATGTATCATGTCAAGAGGATTTGGAGAACATACAAAATGGAGTGATAATTTACATAGATTCTTTCATCTATAGATTTGTTATAATTAGGGAATATTGCCTCTCGGACGGGTAGTCTGCTGCGTTCAAAAGATAAGTAAGTGTGGTGGAATTTTCCCTTGTCCCAGAAATCCGATTGTGGAGTTACGAAGTACCAGAGAAGCGGTCAGGTTTCTTTTTGGAAAACTCAAGGCAGAATTAAAGGCAGTTGCAAACTTTAAAAGACCTTGGTTCTAGTTCAAGATTAGACTTTGATCGCCAGTCAGTCGTGGGAGGGAGATGCCCACGATATTTTATTTTATTCTTATTTTATTTATTTTTTTTAAAAGATTTTATTTATTTGAGAGAGTGAGAATGAGAGAGAGTACATGAGAGGGGGGAGGGTCAGAGGGAGAAGCAGGCTCCTCGCTGAGCAGGGAGCCCGATGCGGGACTTGATCCCAGGACTCCAGGATCATGACCTGAGCCGAAGGCAGTCGCTTAACCAACTGAGCCACCCAGGCGCCCCGCCCACGATATTTTAAATGCCCTTGTTTCCATCATGTTAGTGGTGGGCTCAAGATCCAGAATTTCGATATTGAGTTTGGGCACTTTCCCCAGCTCTGACTGGCAGTTGCCATTATCCTTGCTGGGCTTCAGTTTCTCATCTGTAAAGGGGGATAGTAATAGTTACTATTTATTACCTTTATTTGTGTCTTGAATGACATGTGTAAATAGAATCCTTGCTAACTTTAAAACAACTTTAAAAATTAGGTTATTATTGTTCGTAGAAATCTTTAGTATTGTTACTAGGCAGTGAGGAGACAGAGCAAGGAGGGCCTTCAGAAGTAACATTTCACCCAGGCTTTTATTTTTTATTTTTTTAAATTAAGCTTTGTATGTTTATCTTTTTTAAAGATTTTATTTATTTATTTGACAGAGAGAGAGACAGTGAGAGAGGCAACACAAGCAGAGGGGAGTGGGAGAGGGAGAAGCAGGCTCCCTGCTGACCAAGGAGCCTGAAGCAGGACTCCATCCCAGGACACTGGGATCCTGACCTGAGCTGAAGGCAGATGCTTAACCGACTGAGCCACCCAGGCGCCCTCAACCAGGCTTTTAGCAAGTACTAAAAAATTTAAAAGATTTTGCCGATCTCTTGAATTCAGAACTGTAATGCGTAAAGGAGGCTAGGCCTGAAAGGTAAATGAAGGCATGAAGAAATGGTCTTTCACAGGAAAGATAATAGACATTCTCTCTGAATCTGTGAACAGTGTTTATTTTGCACTTTCCTCTTTTTACTACATAGCCCTTAGGTCTTCATTTGAGTATTTGATGGGAAACTCTGGGGTGATTTCATTCCTTTATAAATTGTCCTTGAAACTTTTTCAAAACATATTTTATATCAATTTTCACTTTATTTAGGAATAGCCATTAAGATCCAAGCCCAGTGAGGGGCGCCTGGGTGGCTCAGTCGTTAAGCGTCTGCCTTAGGCTCTGGTCACGGTCCCAGGATCCTGGGATCAACCCCGCATCGGGCTCCCTGTTCCCGCGGGGAGTCTGCTTCTCCCTACCCCACTCCCCCTGCTTGTGTTCCCTTTCTCTCTGTCTCTCTCAATGTCAAATAAATAAATAAAATCTTAAAAAAAAAAAAAAGATCCAAGCCCAGTGAAAAACCCTCTCTTTTTTCCCTACTTGAATCTGCCTATGAGAATAACACTGTAGTAACTCAGGACCCAAGGAAGTTTCTGGAATGGGGAGGGTTCACTAAACAAGGGGTTCTTTCTGTACTTTGACTAGATCAACCATCTGGCCAACAGGAAATTTACCCTCAAAAAAGTCATTCCCTTGGGAGTCACAAACTTTTCTTCCACTGAGGTATTTCCCATGATCTTTTATCTGGTCTTGACCCCTCTCTCAATTTCTGTTGATTCAGTAAGTAGCTCATAGTCTTATTACTGGAGAGCCCATACATAACTGCTGAAGCTAATTTCAGGAGTTCCAGGGAATCTTTGACTATTAAGAATGCCAGAAGAGGGGCACCTGGGTGGCTTAGTCGGTTAAGCATCTGCCTTCAGCTCAGGTCATGATCCCAGGGTCCTGGGATGGAGCCCCACATCGGGCTCGGGCTCCCTGCTCGATCGGGAGCCTGCTTCTCCCTCTCCCACTCCCCCTGCTTATGCTCTCTCTCTGTCAAATAAATTAATAAAATCTTAAAAAAAAAAAAAGACTGCTGGAAGAACCTGGCTTATGTCAAATTATTAAAATAATTTGTCTCATTAACTTAAAGCAATGACAACGGCCAACATTTCTGAGGTAGAGCCTCTCAGCATACCTTGTCTCTCTTTTTTTTCCCCCACTGGAAGGTACCTGTCTTTTGCATTGAACACTTAGAAAATGTAGAATGTTTACTATTTCAGTATTTTATTACAGTCTGTTATTTAATCCTCACAACCTTATGAGGGAGGTATTACTATGAACCTCATATTGCGAATAAGGAACCGGATGGAATGAAAGTGAAGTAATATGTTCAAAGTCCATTCCTAGTATTTGGCAGTGTAAAGATTTGAACCCAAGAAGTGTGACTCCAGAGTTCTTGCTGTTAACCACAGTACAAAGTTGGCCTTTTGTTTTGCTTACGGTCCTTCCTTGAAGCTCCCAACATGTCCTTTTCCTTTCATCACCAAAATACATCTGCTATCTCTATTCCCTTATCAGCTGCTTACTCTTCAACTCCCTGCATTCTGCCTTTCTCTACTGACGCTTCTTTCCTTTTTTATTAAGATCAGCAATCACCAGTTGTCTCATGTATTTTCATTTTTTTAAAGATTTTATTTATTTATTTGAAAGAGATAGTGAGAGAGAGAGCACAAGCAGGGGGAACAGCAGAGGGAGAGGGAGAAGCAGGTTCCCCACTAAGCAGGGAGCCTGATGGGGGGCTCCATTCCAGGACCCTGGGATCATGACCTGAGCCGAAGGCAGATGCTTAACCCACTGAGCCACCCAGGTGCCCCTCACACTTAAATTTTAACATGCCTCCCACATTTGCTCCTTCTGGGTCTCCTAATTATTTTTTCTCCCACCATCCTCCCAATAGTCAGCCACTAAAAATTGGCAAAATCTTTGACTTCATGTACTCTGCATGTTCACTTAGTTCCTGGTCCCATTGATCTCTTTTCTGCTGTGTCTCTCTAATCTATTGCTTCTTATATTCCAGTTGCTTCTGCATTTCTTTATATTTCTCATTGATTTTTTCCCTTGTATTTCCAACTGTTCTCCTTGACCCCACTGTCTGTCCTCTCTAAGTCCGTTGTTCTGACTGGTGGGTCTGGCACAGGTGATCATCATGAATAAGGATCACCTATGGGATTTTCTACAGTTTTTTAATTTCTTGTTCTACATAGTTTGTATATCTATAGAAACGATGTATATATTTTTTCAATATTCCCTGATAAAGTTCTACTTTTCTTTTTTTTTTTAAGATTTTACTTATTTATTGAGAGAGAGAGAGTGAGAGAAAGAGCACAAGCAGGGGGAGCGGAGGGAGAGGGAGAAGCAGGCTCCCCGCTGAGCATGGAGCCGGATGTGGAACTCGATCCCAGGACACTGGGATCATGACCTGAGCCGAAGGCAGACACTTAAGCAACTGAGCCACCCAGGCGTCCCAAGTTAGTTTTCTTTTTTCTTTTTTTTAAAGATTCTATTCATTTATTTGACAGAGAGAGAGACAGCAAGAGAGGGAACACAAGCAGGGGGAGTGGGAGAGGGAGAAGCAGGCTTCCCGCTGAGCAGGGAGCCCGATGTGGGGCTCGATCCCAGGACCCTGGGATCATGACCCGAGCCGAAGGCAGACACTTAACAACTGAGCCACCCAGGCGCCCCAAGTTCCAGCTTTCTTAATTAACATTTTATTATGAAAATTTTTCTAACATGAAGAAAAGTAGAGGGAATAGGCTAGCGAAAATTCATATATCCAACGATATTTTTTTTTTTAAAAGATTTTATTATTTATTTGACAGAGAGAGACACAGTGAGAGAGGGAACACAAGCAGGGGGAGGGGGAGAGAGAGAAGCAGGCTTCCTACGGAGCAGGGAGCCTGATGTGGGGCTCGATCCCAGGACCTTGGGATCATGACCGGAGCCGAAGGCAGACGCTTAACGACTGAGCCACCCAGGTGCTCCTATCCAACGATATTTTAACAAAATAATTAAAAAGCAATTACAGAGAATATTTATTAAGATGCTAAATTGAATCTCTAACCTAGTATTCTAGCTTTAATAATTAAGATTCTTCCATATTTACTTCATCTTCTTTTGTCTGAAATATTTTGGAGTACTTAAAGACACAATGATTGTTCACCCCTGAATATTTATGTATACATTTCTAAAAGCATGAAGATTTTTCTACATAACTATACCAAACAAAATTGATAATTCCTTAATATCATCTAAGATCCAGACTATGTTCAGATTTTCCCAATTGTCCCTAAAATGTCTTTTACAGATTATTTGTTCAAATCTGGATCCAAGCAAGTTCCACATATTCATTGATTTGGTTGTTTTGTTTCTTAAGTCTCTTTTAATCTAGAATAGTCTTCACTGCCCCAACCCCACCCTTTTTATGACCTTGCTTTGTTGAGAGGGAAGACCAGTTGTCCGCGGAATGTTACCCCTTTGAATTTGTCAGATGGAAGCTCTATTTTATCATTAGCATCTTTTATCTTGCTCCTCTGGTGATCTCAAGCATTTTTTCTGTGTTGGTCCTTAATCATTTGCTTTTTTGTAACATTTTTTCTGTTAATTGAAACCCTTATTTACCTTTTACCTTGTAATACTAGATACCAGTCTGTTCTGCCTTCTGGAACAAGTTTTCATCTTCTGTTTTTTTTCCTCACTGGGACTTCTGACATGTCTTCTAAGTCATGCCTGACTGCTCTAAAATCCTTAGCTCTATGATGTCCTGGTCTGGATCTTTCCGCAGAGTCAGTGGTTCTCAATCAGGAGTAGTACTGCCCTCTAGGAGAACTTCTGGAATGTGTGACACTTCGGGCTGTCACAGTGACTGGGGCCTTACTGGTGGATATTGGTCAGAGGCCGGGGTTGCAAATGTTCCCTTCTCTACTTGGAATAATCTTGAGCAATTAAGAATTATCTTGCCTAAAATAATAATAATAGAGACTGTGTTGAAGAGCACTTGATCCTAGTTAATTTACTCTTGGGTTAACTGACAAGATGTGATACACAAGCACAGAGTTGGTGAAATATTTGTTGAATGAATGCATGGACTTTGAAATTTGACCTTTTAAAGTGGACATTTATTTATTTCTTTATTTAAGTAATCTCTACCCCCAGTGTTGGGCTTGAACTCACAACCCTGAGATCAAGACTCACATCCTCTACCAACTGAGCCAGCCAGGCACTCCAGACAATGGGAAGTTTTTAAAGTTTTTGAGAAGAGATTTAACAGCATAGGACAGATGTTTTAGAAAAATAACTCAATATTATTTGTGAGAAAGAGGGTCACCAAAAGACTTGGTCCCCAGGAAAATAATTTTTTGAAGCTCCCAGAATAGGACTTTTATTGATATACAACACAGTCTTCCTACCAGCTTCTTCCTCTCATGGGTTTTGTCTACTAGGAGTGTGGGGGACAGATTTGTGTAGAGATCAACCAGCAATGAATAGCCTGGTTAATGATGCTCTGCAGCATAGTCAGTGATGGTGAGAATGCAGAGTAGGACATAAGAGATGGTGCTAAGGTAGAATCAGGACTTGGTGATCAAATGGCATAGATGAGAGAAGACAACTAACATAGATGAGTTTTATGATTTCTGGGCTAAGACACTGGGTGAGTGTTAGATATTAACTGATACAGGAGAGTAAGAAAAGGAGCAGGTTGTAGGGTAGAGGTGGTCAGGGAGAGGGGTAGGGGAAGGTAGAAGCTTATTGCTTTGTTGAGTTTGAAATACACTGGGGATATTCAGAGAGATGTAGCAAGCAGATGGGAACTCAGGTCTGGAGCTCATAAGAAAGGTCAGAGCCAGCAAGTATAGATTGATTGATTTTATTTTCAACACCAACATGGGGCTTGATCTCAAGACCCCAAGATCAAGAGTTGCACGCTCTACTCACTAAGCCAGGCAGGTGCCCCAGCAAGTATAGGTTTGTAGTCACAGGACGACAGGACTGAAGCCTTGGTGGTAGATCAGATTGCTTGGTCGTAGTAGTTTTCCACACTTTTCGGCATGCATCAGAACCACCTGGAGGCCTTGATGAAACTCATTGCAGGGTCTCATCCCTAGAGTTTCAGATTCAGTTTGGTAGGGCCCAAGAGTTTGCAGCTCTAACAAATTTCAGGTGACACTGATGCTGCTAGTCTGGGGACCACACCTTGAGAAGTACAAGCCTAAAGAAATAGGTAGTGAGGGGATCCCTGGGTGGCTCCGTCGGTTAAGCATCTGCCTTCAGCTCAGGTCATGATCCCAGGGTCCTGGGACTGAGTCCTGCATTGGGCTCCTCGCTCAGCAGGGAGCCTGCTGCTCCCTCTGCCTACCACTCTCCCTGCTTGGGCTCCCTTGCTCTCTCTCTCTCTGACAAAAAATAAATAAAATCTTAAAAAAAAAAAATAGGTAGAGAGGGGCGCCTGGGTGGCTCAGTCATTAGGCATCTGCCTTCAGCTCAGGTCATGATCTCGGCGTTCTGGGATCGAGCCCCGCATCGGGCTCCCTGCTCAGCAGGAAGTCTGCTTCTCCCTCTCCCACTCCCCCGCTGGTGTTCCCTCTCCGTCAAAAAAAAAAAAAAAAAAAAAGGTAGTTAAAGAAGAGGGCTGACAGTAGGACTTTGGGGAGTGCCCTGGTTAAGAAGGAAGTGAGGGAAGAAGAGCTAGTGAGAGCTACCTATAGACATATCTTACAGTTCCCTTGCATTGTAAAAGAAACAATTGTAGATTAAATCTGTGCATTATGCACATCTATTTGCATATTAAATATGCACATATCAGATATACAGTCAGATAAGAAGTATGAGAAGAGAACTGGGAAAAGAGAGAATTCTGTGAATCCCGGAAATTTGGTCTTTGGAGGAATCCCTTTCACTTTGTTTAATCCCTGAGTGGCTTTCATTTGGGAGTCATCTACTCCATACTGGTCTCAGTGGCCAGTCTTCTCATTAACTGATCAACTTAACCCATTCCTGGAATAAAAATGTCAAGCCAAATTTATAATCTGAGATTTTCTGTGAGTTGCTTCTGAAAAATTGAAATGGATTTTAATTTTTTTTTATTACAAGGAAAAAGAAAATAAAAATAACATCAGTAACAAAAATAACCCAGTGAGTGTTGGCATAATATATTCTTGTTAATTTTGTTTTTTCCATATACAGTTTTGTTTGGATGGGGAAGCCACAGCTGACAGAAATAGGCACATAGAAACCTCAAATGAGCAAAGTCACATTGTGGAGAACTTGCTCAGCAAAGTAAAAATTCAAAAAGCCCTGTTAATAAAAATATTGGAAAGTATTGAAATTAGTTTTTAAAAATATATCCATGATCTCTTATTTGAGAAATAACCACCACAAAGATTTAGGTATATTTCTTTCTAGTATCCTATATATTGTAGGAGAGGAAAAATTATTCTTCCTACTACCCTCTAGGTTTGCTTGCTGGAGCCCTGCATCTTGGACTGAAAAAAGATTAACAAGAGAAAAAATGCATACATATTTAAGTTTTATGTGACATGAGAACCTTCACAGGGAAATGAAGCCCTGAAGAAACCATTAAATCTGAGTGTTTTTATACTAGATTTGTTGAAGAATGTTCGCTCAAACATGCTAGAACAAAAGGGATGAGTTAAGGGTAGTAAGCTGGGGGAAACTTACCAAGGCCTGTTCATTCAGACTCCTCTCGGCAGTCCTCTGTTTTCAGAGATAGAGGAAGCTTCTTTCCTCCAGATAAAGGGAGGGCACCTTTTACATGAGAGTCTCATGGCCTGTGTCAGGGGAAACCAAGGAGGTCAGAGAATCCTTCCTGCACCGGCTGTTTCTCAAACTTCTTCAGCTTAAAATATTCAGTATACCAAGTTACCATATTTTGGGGTAGCATGTTCAGAACACCATCAATATTTGGAATATTAAAGTCAAATAATTGATTCAGTTTTGTATCACATTCTTTTTAGATTTTTTTATTTTTTATTTATTTACTTGACAGAGAGAGAGAGAGCGAGAGAGGGAACACAAGCAGGGGGAACAGGAGAGGGAGAAGCAGGCTTCCTGCGGAGCAGGGAGCCCAATGCGGGGCTCGATCCCAGGACCCTGGGATCATGACCTGAGCCGAAGGCAGCCACTTAACCATCTAAGCCACCCAGGCGCCCCTGTATCACATTCTTTTTAAACACTCAGTATTATAATGTGGACATTTGTCCATGTCATTAAATGTCCTTTGGAAACCTCGTTTTTATTGGCAGCACTGCATTCTAGTTTGTGGTTGTATCATCATTTATTTAACTATTGCCTCAAGTTGTTTCCTTTTCAAAAGATCATTCTAATCAAAACATAGTGAGGTAAATATTAATATTCTTTGTTATGTGATAGAGCATTTCTACTAAAAGTCATAAACAGAAATTTGGTTTTTGGCAGCATTCTCTTTGCTGATTAGATATTTAGCTGATATCTTAGTTTAGTGGCTGCATCTAGTGCTCAACTATGCTCAACAGTTTTACTTTTCTCAATTATTTCCTTTCGTTAGACCTGAGTCACCTGTTTTGGGACAGTTTTTTTGCTCTAACCGTATGTGTATAAATTTAACAATACTCAATAGTAAACATGTATTGAACTCTTATCAAGAAATATTAGGTGTTATGAGAAATTATAGAGATAAACAAGGTGGGGCCTCTGCTCTCAGATGATATGTAATAAGGCAAAACTATGAGTAGACTATAAATGATAATCAAATTTTTTTAAGGTTTTTTTTTTTTTTAAGATTTTATTTACTTATTTGACAGAGAGAGACACAGCGAGAGAGGAAACACAGCAGGAGGAGTGGGAGAGGGAGAAGCAGGCTTCCCGCAGAGCAGGGAGCCCGATGCGGGGCTCGATCCCAGGACTCTGGGATCATGACCCGAGCCGAAGGCAGACGCTTAATGACTGAGCCACCCAGGCACCCCTTAAGATCTTATTTTTAAGTAATCTCTACACCCAACATAGGGCTCAAACTCAGCCGGAGGCTTGATCTCAACCCAGAGTTCAAAAGTCACAGGCTCTTCTGATTAGCCAGCCGGGCACTACCCCCCAATTTTTTTTTAAAGATTTTATTTATTTATTTGTCAGAGAGAGAGAGAGCACAAGCAGAGGGAGTGGCAGGCAGAGGGAGAAGCAGGTTCCCTGCTCAGCAAGGAGCCAATGCGGGACTCGATCCCAGGACCCTGGGATCATGACCTGAGCCGAAGGCAGATGCTCAACCGACTGAGCCACTCAGACATCCTCCCCTCCCAGTTTTTTTAAAATGATAATCAAATTTCGTTTATTGGTCAACCACTTTCTGATCTAAATTTCCAAATTAAAGCAAAGAAGTTGTATTATGAAATTGTAGGTTTCATTCATATGTAGATTGTAGAAATACAGATTGTTGTATGTAGAAATTGTATATATATTTGCTCCCCTTCTCTAGTGTCAGGAAAAATAATACCACTGTGTTAAATATGCATGTTGAGGGGCGCCTGCGTGGCTCAGTCTTCAAGCCTCTGCCTTTGGCTTGGGTCATGATCCCAGGGTCCTGGGATCCAGCACCACGTGGGGCTCCCTGCTCCTCGGGAAGCCTCTTCTCCCTCTCCCACTCTCCCTGCTTGTGTTCCCTCTCTCTCTGTGTCTCTCTCTGTCAAAAAAATAAATAAAATCTTAAAAAAAATGCATGTTGAATTTAAAATGCATCCCTATTTCAGAAACATTAAATGTGAAAATACCTATTTCAGAATTGAGATTGTAATTTATATTCATGTATCTGCCCGATATCTACCTACCCATCACCTGTGTATCACTTAGTGATAAGTATTCTTTTTTCCTTTTAGATTGCCTAAGAGAATCTCTCTCTCTCTCTTTTAAAGATTTTATTTATTTGACAGCGAGAGAAACAGGGAGGGAGGGAATACAAGCAGGGGGAGTGGGAGAGGGAGAAGCAGGCTTCCCGCGGAGCAGTGTGCCGGATGCGGGGCTTGATCCCAGGACCCTGGGATCATGATCTGAGCCAAAGGCAGATGCTTAATGACTGAGCCACCCAGTCGTCCCCCTCTCTCTTTTTTTTCTAACATTTTTAAAATTAGCATATAAAGTATTATTTGTTTCAGGGGTACAGGTCTGTGATTACACATTAGTCTTACACAATTAACAGCGCTCACCATAGCACATACACTCCCCAATGTCCATTACCCAGCAACCCCATCCCTCCCACCCCCCTCCACTCCAACAACCCTCAGTTTGTTTCCCGTTCCCTCTCTTTCCCTATGATCCTCTGTCTTGTTTCTCAAATTCCTCCTATCAGTGAGATCATATGATACTTGTTTTTCTCTGATTGACTTATTTCATTTAGCATAATACCCTCCAGTTCCATCCACGTTGTTGCAAATGGCAAGATTTCATATTTTTGATGGCTGCATAATAGTCCTCTGTGTGTGTGTGTGTGTGTGTGTACATATAAATATATATACCCCACATCATCCTCTCTCTCTTTTTTTTAAGATTTTATTTTTAGGGGCGCCTGGGTGGTTCAGTTGTTACGCGTCTGCCTTTGGATCAGGTCATGATCCCAGGGTCCTGGGATTGAGCCCCGCGTCGGGCTCCCTGCTCTGCGGGAAGCCTGCTTCTTCCTCTCTCACTCCCCCTGCTTGTGTTCCCTCTCTCGCTGTCTGTCTCTGTCCAATAAGTAAATAAAATGTTTTTTAAAAAGATTTTATTTTTAAGCAATCTCTACATGCAACATGGGGCTCAGACTCACAGCCCTGAGATTAAGAGTTGCGCACTCCACTGACTGAACCAGCCAGGTAACCCCCTAAAAGAGTGTCTTATTCTAGAACTACTTTTGTGGACATTTAACTGCTTTCCCTGCCATCAGTCACCTTTAATCTGGCTTATTACTTCCAGACCAATATTCCCAATCCATAGCTCTCATCAGAACGAAGTGGAAACAAAGGCTTTGCTGGTCTGGGGCCACAGCTAATTCTGGGATTGTCAAGACAGCTGTTCTCCATCTTGGTCACAATCAAGACCAAGGTCCTGCTTTAACAGTGAGACCCTGAAGAGTGAGTGAGTGAGGGTGGCTGTCACCAGCCCTTTTTTCTTTAAGATTTTATTTATTTATTTGAGAGAGAGTGAAAGAGTGCACAAGCAGGGGGAGCTGCATGTGGAGGGAGAAGCAGTCTCCCCACTGAGCAAGCAGCCTGATGCAGGACTTGATCCCAGGACCCCCGGGTCATGGCCCGAGCTGAAGGCAGTCACTCGACTGACTGAGCCCCCAGGTGCCCCATCACCAGCCCTTTTCTATCCTTTAGTTGCTGGAATTTGATAGTTCATCAGATGAGTTTTGGAGAAAAGCACTGCTTTCTCCAAAGTGTTCTTCTTACACTGGAGACAGTGTAAGACAGTTTGAGGCCCATCTTTATTACCTATCTTTGTGTCTTTAGGGAAATGTCCCGTGTAGTCTTGGTCAGCTTTTATAAGTCAGGATAACAACTATTTAGCTCCCTTTCAAAACTGTGGTAAAAAACATACCAGCTTTGTATATGAAAGTGCTTTCAAAAGAATAAATTGTTTCACAAATTCATATAAGTTAAATTTTGACAACACCCTGCTACTGCAAGTGTTGGCTAAAGACAAATCCTGACATATTATGAGTTACAATCAACTGTAACTTCAGCAAACATCTGTGGAGGATTCAGTGAGACCCTAGTGTGTTAAGGGCTGGGGCGACAGGGATAAATAGAAGACAGAGTTCCTCTCCTGCAGGGGCTCATCACGTTCAGCTCCTCTGAAGCAGAGCCTTGTGCCTTGCTTGCTCCCTTGCCACGGCTGTGTCATGGAACCAAATCTTTGAGTATGGATACCAGCCTGCAAGAGGATTGCTAGCTAGAGTGTTCCTGTTTGTGCTTGGGAGGGGTAGGGGTAGGATGTGGGAATGGCTGACCATTAGACAACTGCCCAGCACACCGTTGCCTACAACTGATCTGTCGGTTTGCTAATCTTTTGTATGGAGGAAACTGAATGTATCATGACTTCTGACTTCTCAGCATTATCATTTACAGGCAGCTCTAGTACTTGCCACTGATTTCTAACTTGCTGAGCAAGCTTAAGTTGCTTGTTCTTTGCGTAAAATTGGACCTCTAGGGAAATCTAGTTTGTACCAAATTGGCTAGGATCGGCAGCCTGCTCCGGTAGGAATTTTCCGTATCATCAGGTTGTGTGATCTACAGCCCCCATTTTTCAATTCTCTCTTTTTGGACTGTGGAACCACTTTTGGGTGAGGTCCTGGTGTGCTCTCTATAGCTGTGCACATCTTATAATATCAGTGTGGGATAAGTATGTAATTTTTTGATAGTTCTGCTTTTTTCTTTAAAAATCAGTCACCTTTTTCTTATTGACAATGCAGTATAATAGTACATAGATTTCTCATTTTCTTCTCATTGACTCACACAATTATCTCAATTACACGAATGTATGAAAGGCATTTTTAGATTTTTCTCAGAAGTCCTGGAGGGCGGAGTGTTTCTACATGACTGTTTTACATGAGCACTTATACATATTTTAATTTTAGACCTTTTCACAATTATTTTATCAGACAGTCTTGTCTTGCCTTCACCTGAACAGAATCCTAAAGTAGGATGATGGAGGAAAATAAACAATTTGTGATAGAGCCTTTCTGTTTTTTCAGAACGAGGGGTTTGTGGCCGTGCCTCTTCCAGGGTTTTCTTCTCCCAGGAACTGTGCCAGGAGGAGGCGCTGTGCTCCGTAGCCCCTCGCCTGCATCCAGCCTTGAGCTGGCAGTGAAAACTCTGCAGTCGGAAAGCCCATGAGCCCCAGAGAGGCTGACAGGAAATGAATTTGCTTCTGCATCTCCAGTCAAGGGCAGTATGGTTAAGGGCTGCAAAACTACAATATCCCAGACTAAAGATTTTCAAATTCTATTGCTGGCGCACCATTAAGACACTTTCACTTCAATTTCGACCCAGGGCTGGAAACCTGAGTAATAGAAGCACAGTTGTTAAGGTAGAACACAATTGGGATTATGAACGAAATGAGTGAATTCTAAAGGGAATCTATATATTGAGTTTGCTGTAGAATAGATCTCTTAGTGTTTGTTATACTGTAATAACTGTAAGTTGAATCTGTTTTTAATTATTGATGGTATTTCCTTTTAAAAATGCTAATTGATGCTAATGCCTCAGAAGACTGCACTGGTAAATTTTATTATTTCTTTCTTTTTTTTTAAGATTTTATTTATTTATTTTGACAGAGAGACAACGAGAGAGGGAACACAAGTGGGGGGAGTGGGAGAGGGAGAAGAAGGCCCCCTGCTGAACAGGGAGCCCGATGCGGGGCTCGATCCCAGGATCCTGGCCCGGAGCCAAAGGCAGAAGCCAAAGGCAGACACTTAACGACTGAGCCACCCGGGCGCCTCTTCTTTATTTCATTAAGTAAATCTGCTATCTGCACTTAGTAAAAAGGTGAACACTAAAGAAGAGTAAAAAATGAAAAGTAATACTTGCCTTATTGAATTTCTGACTTACATTCCCACTGCCCATGGTAATAGTGTTGTAAATATTCTTTTAAAAATAATGAAAAAAAACCCAGGTTGTTTAAAAAGGAGGACTAGGCCATTTCCTCACCATTTTAATGTTAATTTAAAAGTTAATGGGGTGCCTGTTTTTCTCAGTCAGTAGAGCATGCAATTCTTGATCTTGTGATCTTGGGGTTGTGAGTTCAAGACCCATGTCCAGTGTAGAGCTTAGCTTTTTTTTTTTTTTTAAAGATTTTTAATTTATTCATTAGAGAGAAAGAGAGAGAGAGCACGCCAGCAAGAACATGAGCAGGGGTAGAGGGTCAGAGGGAGAGGGAGAAGCAGACTCCCCGCTGAGCAGGGAGCCTGACTCCAGGCTGGATCCCAGAACCGCCCCCTCCTCCCCTGTCACGATCTGAGCTGAAGGCTTAATCAACTGAGCCACTCAGGTGACCCTAGAGCTTACTTAAAAAAAAAAAAAAGTTAAAAATTACACTGGAAGAGACCATCAGCCAATAGTAAAATATGGAACCCTATTTGGATCTTGATTGGAAGAAATTATTAAAATTATAAAAAACAAAAAACCTAACATGTTCTATTTCTTCTCCCAGGTGCTGGCTGGTTATATGGGTATGTTCACTTGGTAAAAAACTCAGCAAGCTGTATACTATAAATACTGCAACACAAAATTTACTTACAAGTATTTATGAAACAAGGCAACTTTAATTTTTTATTTTTAAAGTAAGTTCTAGGTCCAACATGGGGCTTGAACTCAGCAGCCTAAGATTAAGAGTTGCATGCTCTGGGCGCCCGGGTGGCTCAGTCGTTAAGCATCTGCCTTCAGCTCAGGTCATGATTCCAGGGTCCTGGGATGGAGCACCGCATCGGGCTCCCTGCTCTGCAGAAAGCTTGCTTCTCCCTCTCCCACTCCCCCTGCTTGTGTACCTGCTCTCACTATCTCTCTCTCTGTCAAATAAACAAATAAAAAATCTTAAAAAAAAAAAAAAAGAGTTGCATGCTTTACTGACTGAGCCAGGCACCCCATCAAGGACATTTTATTTTAAATTTTATTGTTATGTTAATCACCATACATTACATCATTAGTTTTTGATGTAGTGTTCCATGATTCATTGTTTGCGTATAACACCCAGTGCTCAATTCAGTACGGGCCCTCTTTAATACCCATCACCAGGCTAACCCATCCCCCCACCCCCTCCCCTCTAGAATCCTCAGTTTGTTTCTCAGAGTCCATAGTCTCTCATGGTTCCTCTCCCACTCCGATTTCCCCCCCTTCATTTTTCCCTTCCTACTATCCTCTTTTATTTTTTAACATATAATTTATTATTTGATTCAGAGGTACAGGTCTGTGATTCATCAGTCTTACACAATTCCCAGTGCTCACCATAGCACATACCTTCCTCAATGTCTATCACCCAGCCACCCCATCCCTCCCACCCCCCCACCACTCCAGCAACCCTCAGTTTGTTTCCTGAGATTAAGAATTCCTCCTATCAGTGAGATCATATGTTACATGTCTTTCTCTGATTGACTTTTATTTCGCTCAGCATTAATACCCTCTAGTTCCATCCATGTCGTTGCAAATGGAAAGATTTCAATTTTTTGATGGCTGCATAATATTCCATTGTATATATATGCACCACATCTTTTTTTTTTTTTTTAAAGATTTTATTTATTTATTTGACAGAGAGAGACACAGCAAGAGAAGAAACACAAGCAGGGAGAGTGGGAGAGGGAGGAGCAGGCTTCCCGCTGAGCAGGGAGCCCGATGCGGGGCTCAATCCCAGGACCCTGGGATCATGACCTGAGCCGAAGGCAGACGCTTAACGACTGAGCCACCCAGGCACCCCTGCACCACATCTTCTTTATCCATTGATCTGTTGATGGACATCTTGGCTCTTTCCATAGTTTGGCTATTGTGGACATTGCTGCTATAAACATTGGGGTGCACGTACCCCTTCCAATCACTACATTTGTATCTTTGGGGTAAATACCCAGTAGTGCAATTGCTGGGTCATATGGTAGCTCTATTTTCAACTTTTTGAGGAACCTCCATACTGTTTTCCAGAGTGGCTGCACCAGCTTGCATTCCCACCAACAGTGTAGGAGGGTTTCAAGGACATTTTAGTAGTGACTAGATATTTGATAATATTAAGGAAATGTTAATTCTTCAAGTCTGATAATGGTATTTTTGTTTACGGTTTTAAAAGTCCTTATATAGGGGTGCCTGTGTGGTTCAGTCGTTAGGTGTCTGCCTTTGGCTCAGGTCATAATCCCAGGGTCCTGGGATTGAGCCCTGCACTGGGCTCCCTGCTCAGCAGGAAGCCTGCTTCTCCCTCTCCAACCCTCACCCCCCCTTGTGTTCCTGCTCTCGCTATTTCTCTCTCTGTCAAATAAATAAATAAAATCTTAAAAAATAAGTCCTTATATATTAGAGATATATAATGAGGTACTTATGGATAAAATCTAGGATTCCTTTCAAAATAATCTTATGTGTGTTTTTTGGGAAGGGGATGGGGTAGAAGTGAAATGCAACTGGTCATGATTTGCTAATTACTAAAGCAAAGTGATTGGTACATCTGTGCTTATTTTATTAGTCTCCCTGCTTTTGTTTATATTTATAGTTTCCTATAATAAGTAGTGAAAAATATTTTCATGAAATATTCCAGGCATACACAAAGCTATCAAATATAATAGTAGCTAAATTAAATAGTATTTACCCATGTGTTGGGCATTAAGTTCTTTACATATATTAACTTATTTGATCCTCACTCTGCCCCTGTGAGATATGTATTATTATTATCCCCATTTCATAGATGAAAAAATCAGGCTAAATAACTTGTCTATTGTCACAGAGCTAAGTAGTGGTGGAGCCACATGGTTTCCTGTGAATATTTGCCTCTCAGTTTAAGAAATAAAACCTTCTGGGGCGCCTGGGTGGCTCAGTTGGTTAAGCGTCTGCCTTCAGCTCAGGTCATGATCCTGGAGTCCCAGGATGGAGTCCTGCATCAGGCTCCTTGCTCAGTGGGGAGTCTGCTTCTCCCTCTACCGCTAACCCCGCTTGTGCTCTGTGTCTCTTTCTCCCTTTTTTTCTCTCTCTAGCATGCACATGCTCTCTCTCTCTGTCTAATAAATAAAATCTTAAGAAAAAGAAATAAAACCTTTTAACGTAGTCAAAAACCACTTATATGTTGGTTAAATCATGTGATGTTGTTTTTGTAGGTCAAAAATGGTAGAACATTGGCAATATCATGTGGTTTGATCCAATACCTCTTCCTAATTACATCCTGCCCTGAGCCCCCAGATAATAATTACCATCATTCCCATGCATTTATTTGTATTTTTACTTCATGTGTATGTGTCTCTAACAGTACATAGAATTGTTTCTCATGTTTTAAAATTTTATATAAGTGACCTCATTCTATTAGTATTTTAATAGATTACTCTTTGCTCTCTCCTTGTGTTTATGAGATGCATTTATGTTGATATGTTTATAAATATATTGTTGTATACTCATATTCGGGTATATTATACAATAGTAAAAATACATGAACAAAAGCTAAACATTTTATTTTCGCTTTGACTTAACTATTCTTTGGAATGTTTTCTGAAGTAGAAATATAGATCTACCTCATTCCTCTTAACTGCCTCGTATTCATTCACTGTATGGGTAAACGAATTTACTTAACCAGTTTCCTCCTGATGGATATTTAGGTTGTTTCCAGTCTTTTGTTATGACAAGCAATGATCCTACAAATATATACAAAATACTTGTATGAGTATGTAAAAAGAATAAACTCCTGGGGTGCATGGCTGGCTCAGTCAGTGGATCATGAGACACTTGATCTCGGGGTTGTGAGTTTGAGCCCCACATTGGGTATAGAGATTACTTAAAAATAAAATCTTTTAAAAAACAATAAACTCCTATCAACAATGACAATTTGTAAGCTTTAAAATTAGTAGATAAAAATGCCACACTAATCTTCTTTAGCTTCTAGAAGATATTTGATTGGATTTTATTTGGTCCTCCCTGACAATATTCCAGATGGTTCTCACCGATTGTTGTGATAGACTACATGTCATGTGTTCTTACCGAAAAGTATAAATCCCCTTAACAGCAAGTGAAAATGTGCATAGATAGGCAAAGCAAATAATGTGGTTGAGTTGAAAAATGTTTACTCAGTTTGACACTGTGGCAAATAAAATAAAACAAGAAAGAACCAGAATTATGGGAAGAGAGGGAGTCTTTAAAGTAATAATATATTATTTTAAAGTAAATTACTTCAGCGTAGCTTTGGGAAGACAGCTGCTTGCTCTAGAGAGAAATCCATCTTCAAAGGTCTGTGAGCTGTGGATGCAAATGAGGGAAAAGTTCGTGCATCTGTATTGTTGGTGGGAATATTTATCCTCTTTTACTGCCCACTCTCCCACGCATCTTTTGTTACCTGTCCTTGATCCCTAATATGTCTTTTTTGCCTCAGTGTGGATTATGAACAATCTTTCTGGTGACCCTCAATGGTGAGACTCTTGTCAGTAGTGATTCTCACCTAAAACCTGAAAAGGTGAAGGGAAGTCTGAAGTTCAGTGATGAATATTGGGCATCACAAGATGAATATTCTCTGCCCCCCTCTAGTGGCCCTGGTGCTATTGGTGCACACGTTTCTATAAGGAGGTAGTAAGTGCTGGAATGACTTTGGAAAATACATTGTTACCATTGGTGTGTAAGCTTTTTTTCTTATTCCAACCTTAGTAATCCTCAGCAGTCAATGTTCCTGCATTGTAGGTAGATTCTTAGTTGAGACCATTGTGGAAAACTGGATGTTTGCTTTCTTTTCTGAATACTAAGCTTGTTTTGTAAAAGGTTTCAGTGTTTATCTCAGCCCTCTCTTCAGAGAGAGCCAAGGAAGATATTTTTGTTAAAGGATTACAGTTTAAAAAAAAATTTTTTTAAAGATTTTATTTATTTATTTGACAGAGAGAGACACAGCGAGAGAGGGAACACAAGGGGGGGGAGTGGGAGAGGGAGAAGCAGGCTCCCCGCGGAGCAGGGAGCCCGATGTGGGGCTCGATCCCAGGACCCTGGGATCATGACCTGAGCCGAAGGCAGACGCTTAACGACTGAGCCACTCAGGCGCCCCCAGTTTAAAAAATTTTAAAGTATACTAACTAGACACAAGGAAAAACATTTTAGCATTTTATTCCTTTAAGCTTTCTTGCTGTTTATGCTTTGCTTTAAGAAAATCCGTATTAAAGGAGACCCCTATTATCATGCATTAATAGTCAGAACCCGAAAGCCTTTAATATTTATGTGCAACTGCAAGAAAAATCAGTCTTTGAGATATCCTGTAAACTTTTTATAGTGTTGATCAAAATATTTTAACTTGCCAAATCCATTCCTCACTGTGTGAAAAAAACACAATATGAGGTGTGGGTGTAGATGTACAGTTTTTTAAGTTTTATTTTTTTAAAACAGTTTTAGGTTCACAACAAAATTGAGAGGAAGGTACAGAGATTTCCCATATACTTCCTGCCCCCACACATACATAGCCTCCCCCGTTATCTACATCACTCACCAAAATGGTACATTTGTTACCAAGGATGAACCTACATTAATATATAATCACCCAAAGTCCATAGTTTACCATAGGGTTCACTCTTGATGTTGTACATTCTAATTCTATGGGTTTGGACACATCTATAATTACATCCATCATTATACTATTGTACAGAGTATTTTCACTGCCCTAAACATCTTGTGTGTTTTGCCTACTTATCCTTTCCTACCACTTCATCTCTAGCTACACTAATATTATTATTATTATTATTATTATTTAAAGAGAGAGAGAAGGGGGAGAGTCAGAAGGAGAGGGAGAAATAATTTTTTTTTTAAAGATTTTATTTATTTATTTGACAGAGAGAGACACAGCTAGAGAAGGAACACAAGCAGGGGGAGTGGGAGAGGGAGAAGCAGGCTTCCTTCCATGACCCTGGGATCATGACCTGAGCCGAAGGCAGACGTTTAACGACTGAGCCACCCAGGCGCCCTGGGAGAAAGAGAATCTTAAGCAGTCTCCACTCTCAGCATGTGGGGCTTGATCTCATGACCCTGAGATCATGACCCTGGCCAAAATCAACAGTTGGATGCTTAACCAATTGAACCACCCAGGCTCCCCACACTTTCTTGATTACTGCATTTCTAGTAAATCCTGAAGCTGGATGGTATCAGTCTTCCAGCTTTGTTCTTCTCCTTCAATATTGTGTTGGCTATGCTGGGCTTTTGTCTCCTGATATAACCTTTAAAATCAGCACGTCAATATCTATAAACTGACTTGCTGGGATTTTGATTGGGATGGCATTGAATCTATATATTAAGTTAGGAAGAACCGTCATATTGACAATATTGAGTCTTCCTATCCATAGCAAGGAATATTTCCTCACTGATTTAGTTATTCTTTGGCTTCACTAATCAGAGTTTTGCTTATATAGATCTTGTACATATTTTGTTAGATTTATACCTAAGTATTTAATTTTGGGGGGTGCTAATGTAAATAAAATTGTGTTTTTAAATTTAAATTCTACTCATTTGTTGTTGGCATATAGGAAAGCAATTAACTTTTGCATGTTAGTCTTGTATCCTGCAACCTTTTCTGCAAATTTTCTGCATTGATAATTATGTCATCTGTGAGCAAAGACAGCTTTATGTCTTCCTTCTCTTTCTGTATATCTTATATTTCCTTTTCTTGCTTTACTGAGTTAACAAAGCCTACCAGTACAGTGTTGAAAATGGTGGTGAGAGGGGGCATCCTTTCCTTGTACTGATGATCTTAGTAGGAGATGTATATCTTTTGTGTGTGTGAAAAAAGGAAGATTTAGAGCATCTCCTTATTATGGCACATCACCACTAGACTTTTTTTTTTTTAAGATTTTATTTATTTATTTGACAGAGAGAGACACAGAGAGAGAGGGAACACAAGCAGGGGGAGTGGGAGAGGGAGAAGCAGGCTTCCCGTGGAGCAGGGAGCCTGATGTGGGGCTCGATCCCAGGACCCTGGGATCATGACCCGAGCTGAAGGCAGATGCTCAACCATCTGAGCCACCCAGGCACCCCACCACTAGACTTTTTAATGCCTTTGGTTATCTGTGACAAAAGAGGTATAAAATCAAACATTTATGTCATTCAAGTCCTATATATCTCTTACCAATTAATTTAATTTGTTTCAGTCTAGACTGATAGGTTCTTTTTTTTTAAATTTTGCCAAATTCACAATGGAAAAATTAAAGTGAGATTAAATAAAAAAGGAAAAAAATATAGCTAGTATTCAAAATTATTCACACATGAAGATCTTAATCTACTGTCCAAACTTAACTTCTGCTACTTCTCTAGATAAACCATTTGGGGTAGACTCATGTATTGCTTGCTTCCCAAATATATTATTATTATTATTATTATTTTGGTTGCAAGGGAGAAATTCACTCATATAATCTGAAGATATAATGTGAAGACAAAGGTTTTTATTGTCTTCCATTGTTTTTCTGGGTGAGTTCTCTCTTCTTTTCCCCATCTATTCAATCCTCTCTATATTCTCCAATGTAAATTCTGGAGGGATATAGTTCGATTGGACCAATTTCCATTGCCCTAGTAGGAAGTAAGAGTCCTCATGGGTCAGGGCTGTGGAGTTGTCACCCTTGGGTCAAGCTCGCTCTGGTTCAATCAGTATGAGGAATAGAGTAACACCACTGTCATGGGTAGGCAGTTTCAGTTGGAAGGATGAAATTTTCTGTGTGACTCTGGGGACTGTCATGTCTAAGACATGATTAAAGTATTTCCACCTCTCTGCCTTTGCTGACACCTACTCTCTTGTACATAGGGTATTCTCTATGAATTAATACATATTTTGATTCTACCCAGCTAAAATATTAATGTTAAGTAAATCCTGGCCAAATATTGTAGTCTGTTAAAATATTCTATCTATGATCTTTTTGTAGATCATTACTGAGCACATATCATGTGCTAATATTATTTGTTAATTATTAAAATTATATATTGCATCATTTTAAGTAGAGTATAAACTCTCTGTGGGCAGGGTCCATTTCTGGTATGTCTTTTTTTTCCCCAACATGTTTTGGGCATAGATTCTATGTTTGTTGCCTTTTGTCTGTTTTAAAAAAGTCACATCCATTTCTAAAGAATAGGTAATATATACAGCTACTTGCGGTAAAGTAGTACTCTCACTAAAAAGTCATTGTATATAGAGGGTGCTCTGTTACATTTATATAGTTAACCCGGTTAGAACAACATGGGTTAGAATAGCATGGGTCCACTTACACGCAGATTTTGTACAGTACAGTACTGTAAATGCATTTTCTCTTCAAGATTTTTTTTTAAAAGTTATTTATTTACTTGAGAGAGAGACAGAGAGAGTGAGAGAGAGTGTGAGCTATGGGAGGAGCAGAGGGAGAAGGACAAGCACAAAGTCTGAGGTGGGGCTCGATCCCAGGACCCTGAGATCATGAGCCGAGCCAAAACCAAGAGTCGAGTGCTTAACCAACTGAGCCACCCGGGCGCCCGTTCTTTAAGATTTATTTTTTTAATTTTTTTAAAAGATTTTATTTATTTATTTGAGAAAGAGAGTGAGAGAGAGATAAAGAGAGAACATGAGCAGGGTGAGTGGGAGAGGGAGAAGCAGGCTTCCCGCTGAGCAGGGAGCCCGATGCAGGGCTCGATCCCAGGATCCCGGGATCATGACCTGAGCCGAAGGCAGACGCTTAACGACTGAGCCACCCAGGTGCCCCTCTTTAAGATTTTTTAAATAACATTTTCTCTCTCTTCTCTTGCATTATTGTAAGAATACAATATATAATACATATAACAAACAAAATATGTTTTGACTTTTTTTATTACATAATCATCCATAAGGCTTTCAGTCAACAGTAGGCTATTAGTACTTAAGGTTTTGGGGAGTCAAAAGTTACATATGGGGGTGTGGGCACCCCTAACCCTTGTGGTGTTCAGGGGTCAACTGTACTGTGCTAGGATGGCAGGTTCAGAAAGAGATCAGAAGAGACTTGAAGAACACCTCCAATTTTAAATGTGTCAAAGCCTGGGGCTCACAGCTTATGAGAAAAGCCTCAAATGTTAGAAGACTACAAAATATATAAGAAGAAGAAGATAGGTGGGACAAAGACACCCAGAATAGGAAGATCAAAATGGAGAATTAGCTAAGGTGATACTTGATGACTAAATCATTAGGGATCCTTGAAGGAAGAGCACTGAGCATATCATCCAAGTCAGCAGGTAAGATGAATGTCAGGGAAATGTTTATGATTTGAGACCAAGGAGGTGGGGAAGGCCTAGAAATGAAAGACTTTTTAGGGGCACCTGGGTGGCTCAGTTGGTTAGGCATCTGCCTTTGGCTCAGGTCATGATCTCAGGGTCTTGGGATCAAGTCCCATGTTGGGCTCTCTCCTCTGTGGGGAGCCTGCTTCTCCCTCTCCCTCTGCCTGCCACTCCCCCTGCTTGTGCTCTCTCTCTGTCAAATAAATAAATAAAATCTTTAAAAAAAAGGAAAGACTTTTCAACAGGCTATGGGAATTCAAATAATTACATTTATTAAATATAGAGTTGAATTTATACTGGGCTTGGGGATGGGGAGAGAAGCAATATGAACTAACAAGATCAATAATGACCACTGAATGGTTGAATCTCACTAGTGATTTACCTCAGGTGTATGTGGTTTGTATCCCCTAGTTCTCTTATACTCCAGTGGATCTGTGCTTTTGATCTCTATGTTATGGATCATAGTAGTTGGTATTCAAAGTAATTTTTTCTAACAATTTAGATGTGACATATTTACAAGGAAAGGCACACCAGTTGGAATAAGATGGAGAAAAAGAAAAAAAATCAGGGGTGGAAGAGGACATGAACCAAAAGGTGCAGGACTTGAAGTCAAAGATTTCCCTCTCTTTGATCCTTGGAAGCAACACCAGAGAGTTTCAAAATGGTGACAGCAAGGGATTCATTAAGGAATTCCCTAAACACCGAAGAATTAGGCTTATTTACTCTAATAATGTAGTAGAGATAGCTTATGTAAGTGTGTGTTGGACTACCTAGTGTTCATTCTGGAAAAAAAGAATGAATAAGAGAAAACTCATTTAGACATTTTGAACATAAGAAAGATAATAAAATAGAAATGAACTTTTACTCATAAGAAGGAAGAATAAATTCTTTGTCCACAGTGACCTTGAGGTAGATAGAAATAATCTGTCCTTGATGATGTACTTATTTATCTTCATGAAATATCAGATCCCCAGCCAGTTGATCTTTTTTTTTTTTTTTAAGATTTTATTTATTTAAGAGAGAGAGAGCAAACAAGCACATGCAGGGAGAGCTGCAGAGGGCGAGGGAGAAGGAGGCTCCCCACCGAGCAGGAAGCCCAACCCCAGGACCTTGGGATCACGACCAGAGCCAAAGGCAGGCACTTACCTGACTGAGCCACCCAGGCACCCCTTTAAGCACTTGATCTTGAAATCTACCTTGTTGATCTCTGAGCCAGGTCACTAGATTTCCAGTAGCATGGGGTGGGGGGTGGTTATAGATAGATGGCTTCATTGACTGTTCCCTGCCTCTTAAGGGTTTTTAAGGGTGTGCAGACATAAAGAGTAGCTTTTCCTCAGGAAAATGCTACATATTAGGACTAATTTAGTAAAGTATAGCATCCCTGTGTTACTCATATTTATAGAGTATTTGAGAAGTCTTTCTAGCTGCCACATTTTAAAGAGAGTCTTGATAAATTGAACATTTCTAAGAAAGACAGGGCCTAAAAGGGAAGAATTCTTAAAATATCTGGGAGTCTTCATGTAATTTTTTTTTTAATTGAAAGGAGGGATTAAGTTTATTCCATGTAGCTTCAGAAGGTGGAAGTTAGGTTATTGGATAGAGCCTGCAGAAAGCAGATTTATTCTTAAAATAAGAACTTTTTTTTTTTTTAAGATTTTAGTTATTCATTTGAGACACACAGTTACAGAGAGAGAGAAAGAGAGAGAGAGAGAAAGAGCATGACTAGGGGGAGAGGCAGAGGGAGAGGGAGAAGCAGGCTCCCCGCTGAGCCAGGAGCCCGATGTGGGGCTTGATCCCAGGACCCTGGGATCATGACCTGAGCCGAAGGCAGATGCTTAACCATCTGAGCCACGCAGGTGCCCCAAAATAAGAACTTTCTAACGCTTAGAGTTGTTTTAGAGTGGATATGGCCACCTTCTGAAGCAGGCTGTCTTTGTCAACTTGGGCTACTGGAAAAATTACCATGAGCTAGGTGGGTTAGACAAGAGAAAGTTATTTTTTTCACAGTTCTGGAGATCAAGATCAAGGTTTCCGCTAATTTAGTTTCTAGTGAGAGCTCTTTTCCTGGCTTGCAGGTGGCTGCCTTTTTCTATATCCTCACATGCATATACACATGTCTTTCCTTAGTGCATATATACAAAGAGAGAGAACACAGGAGTGGGTGGAAGGGCCCAGTGTGTCTTATGAGGACACCAATCCTATTGGATCAGGGCCCCACCCTCATGACCTTATTTAGCCTTAATCACTTCCTTAGCAGCCAGTCCTCAGACATAGCCACACTGGGGTTAGGGCTTTGGCATATGAATTTTGGGGAGACACAAACAAAACAGGACAGCCCTTTGTTTGGAGTATTTAAATAGAAGCTAGTTAGCCATCTGTTAGGACTGTTGTAGAGGGGAATCCTCAAACATGGAGAGACTTGATCTGATGATCAGTTTTCTTGAAACTAAAGGAATAGGGTAAAGCTGTAGATTATTGGATGTAGGTATATATAGGGGTGCACATTTGAAAAAAATTTGGTCTTATTCTGGGAGCTTCTCAGGAACCCAAATCATAGGTGTTGGAAAATCAAGGTAGAAATAAAGAAAACCTCTTTAAAAAAAAAAAAAGATTTTATTTATTTATTTGACAGAGAGATAGACAGAGCCAGAGAGCACAAGCAGAGGGAATGGTAGAAGGAGAGGGAGAAGCAGACTCTGCACTGAGCAGGGAGCCTGATGGGGGCTTGATCCCAGGCCCCTGGGATCATGACCCAAAGGCAGATCCTTAATCATCTGAGCCACCCAGGCGTCCCTAAAGAAAACCTCTTAACCTCTAGAGCTGCTTGGACTTGGTTAGGCATGGAAATTGAAAAAGTTAGAATCTACCTACATAGAATTTCCAGATACCTTAATCTTCATCAATAATATATTTGTCATGTAGCTCGTTCTTTAAAGGACAAATTCATAATAACGTGATAGATACGTTGTGTCATTAATAGATGCTGATAAATAATTTTAGAGATCTTAAACCAAATTTGATTTGTTTTTCAACACATCCTAACACAGTTCCTTTTTCAGTAGGCAATGAAGTAAACTTCGCATCCAGTAGGATATCAGAATTGGACCTAAGAAAACCAAACCAAATATTTGAATTACTTGAAAACATTCTTATATACAGGTCGTTGTGGTGGAATTTGAATCCGTTTGGCATTAAATGTGAACAATAGTCTGCATTGTTCAGTGTTGCTGATGACTATAAAAAGGTTACTAGGGGAGGTTATCATCTTAGGTCTTTGGTATTTACTATGATCCTCACAAACATTCTTATGCTAATTACAGCACAAAAAATTGGTTTGCTGCAAGATATATAAGAAACATACAGATGCTACACATTATATAATGTTATATTGTAGGGGCCCAGGGCAAACTGCCGCAAGATGGGCAACTTTGACATAAAGATTATTTTGAGTCAAAAGTAATCAAAACCCAGTAGATACAGGAAAGCTCTCTGCCTCCCCCTCAGCTGCCTAAATTTACATTGGAAAGGAGAGCGAAAGAGAGCTATTAACAGAGACTCCCCTTTACTTCAGAAGCTTATCTGCATAATAGGGCAACCTTGTTTTTCCAAACATCTCCTTTCACCTTCTTGCTAATGAGCTTTCTCCCCTTTGTATCCTCAGGCCCCTCACCGTCTCCTCAGTTCTATAGGCTTCAAGTTGCCTCATTGTCTTTGGAATTTCATTTCTGTGTGGATTCCCCATACCTACGCTATTTAATTTAATTTTCTCCTGTTCATTTACCTCATATTGATTTGATTCTAAGTCCAGTTTAGAAGGACTGTAGGGCAGAGGAAAATTCTTCCTCCCAAAGCCATCTTCACTGCTTAGTTGGTTTGCTACTATTTGGGGAACATGGAACGATGGAGTCAACAGGAAGTAGAGACATAGAATAGTTTTGCCCTGATATAAAGGAGGTTGTGAATTTTATTTGCATGTCATGCTATTTTTTTTTGTTTTTCTTTCATTATAAATTTGATACATGCTTATTATAGAATGCTTTGGGAAAAAAGCATTATTTTTAAACTCACCATCTGTTACCTCAAAACTAGATTTTTTTGGACAATATGAATTCATCATTCCTTTTGATCCCCAATTTTTTTTTGATCCAAAATTTTAAAATAAAACAACAACGATGTGATTTACTTTGAGAAGAACCTCAATTTTTAATATTAAAAACCTAAAAATATTTTTAAAAGTAAGAAAATCTTCAAATTAATTTGACATCTTTTGATGCGATTTATTAAATCGTTTTGTCCAGGAAATTAAAATAAGTCACAAATGAGCCAAGTTAAGGTGTTAAGATGGTTCATATCAAAATTATTGATATGAAAGGCTGGAATAATATTTATATTTTGTTCAAAGAATTTAATTATGTTATAGGCATATTAGTATCAAATAATTACTTAGGAAAAAAGTGGTTATAAGGCAAGTAGTTTTTAATCATTATTATTTACCCTGAAAGTCCCTTGTTAATGTGGGGTCTCACAATTGGATGGGGGCCACCAAATGTGGGCAACCTGATCAAGTGGTGGGCAGGATGGTAAAGCAGAGACTGTCTGCCTCGAGGCAGTGGTGGGAGGCTGTAGTTAAAGGGGGTAGGTGAGGAGGTATTGCAATGTATGGAATTTTCCCTTTTTGTACCTTTGTCCAGGTATAAGTAACTCATTGGTCAGCCAGGGCTTATGGATATTTTGAGATGAGTCGCCCAATGGGCATGTGTGTATCCAGCCAGGGAGTTGGGGGTCACTGTGGGCCTTTGTACCTTACTCAGATTTCCATTGTTCAAGTTGATTGCCTAAAGGTGGCCTCTACAATTAAGAATTTTATCTTACTATGCCATTGCTTATTAAAAATTAGATAAGAACTATTTTATATTTTGGTTTATCATATTGCTGAATAATTGAGTCATAGAAACTCAAAGATCTAAAGAAATATCCTTGGAGATGATTTCATTCAATTTCGTCTTTCACAGATGAGAAAACTAAAGCTCAGATAGAAATGAAATAACATCCTCCATTTGGGTTACTAGCAGCAGCAACCCCCCCCTCCCCCCCGCACCTCCCCTCCACCCTGCCTATCATCACATTTCTCCTGTGGGGTTTACAGAATAACTAATTGCTGATTCCTCACTCCAATCCAGTGTGTTGGAAAACATATTTAACAATGTAAAAGAGAGCTCTGAAGTACTTTATGATAAAAGTGAATTTTATTTTCAGACAAGCTATAGAAGGTCATGAAATTCCTCTGGAAAGTTTTCATGCAGTTAATAGTTTATCTGTACAGATTTCTAACTTGGCTGTCTTATAAAATTAGTTGCTTTGAATTAAGATTTCATTTATAAGAATTTATGCATTTAATACAGTATTTTGATAGACAAGTCTCCTGTTGTCTGGAAGAGGAATCAAATCATTTGTTGGAAGATATTTAATTGGTTAAATGATTAATAAAAGCAGAGTATGTAGTTATCTTATTTGTTTATTGGTTTGCTTATTCTTAGCCACTTAACTAAAACCAATCCCATAACAAATACTCCTGGAAATGCAATTTAAGTATAATTAAGTCTGCAAGGTCTAGTGTGCTTGTAAGGGAGTACAGTATCCAAGCCTGAATTTATATTTAGTGATTTTCAGGCATCAGGTTTAATTTCTCTTATCAATATGAGTTGGTGACTCTGTTTTAAAATTTTTTAAAAAAAATTTTTATATTTTTGAACCAAGGGAGGTGCTAAATGCAGAGGTAAGAAGCACTTTCTTCTGTCATCCTAATTATTCTAGCTGGGAATCAATCTTAAGTGCTTTCAGCAAAGACCAGACTTGCTGCCAGGAGCTTTGTTTATCTGCCAACATGAGAGTTTAGGTATAGATTTTTGATTTCATAGTAACATAGCTCTTTTCAAGGAGGAGCCATTGTCAGAAGTTGGCTCTAGGGCAACTGTGAGACAGAATAATAAACTGAGTCTGGGCTATTGAGTCAAAAAATAATTAGGTTTGAATCCTAGTCCTTGGACTTGCAAGCAATATGACTTTGAGAAATACTAATTGTTCTGAGTCTTAATTTGGCCATCTATGAAATGAGGATAACAATATGTTTGTTATGAGAATCAAATGAAATAATGAATGTCAAGCACCAATGGCAGTGTCTGGTACATGTTGCATAAGTCTTAATTACCTTCCTGCCTCCCTGCAAATTCAATTCTACTTCCTCTGGATTCCTTTGCAGACTAAACTGCAAAATAATTGAAGTGGGGATAGAGAGCATTGGGCTACTATGGAGGCCATGTTGTTGGTAGACATTACCTTCCAATAAATATAGGAGAGGGATCAAGATTACCATTCTCCATTGTGCCCCATTCCTAACCCCAGGTCTAATTGCAAACAGCACACATCCAATTAAATCCAATTCCCAGCAGCCTCATCTTTGGATATTATTCAGAGACTTGACATATGATAACTAGTCCTGTATTCCAGGGTGAGGTAATCCATGATTGGCCCCAGTTGCTTATGGAGAGCCAGTGCTCAGGTAAAGTGGGTTACTATTTTTCTTTAGGAAAGATGAACAAGAGTTACAGTTGCTAAAGTAAAACAGATGTCAAGATCCAGGGATAGGATCAGAAAGGACAACTAGATTACATTTTTTAAAAATTGTAAATATATATGCATATATCATAAGTTTTATCATGTTAGCCATTTTTAAGTGTACAGTTCAGTGACATTAAATCCATTCACATTGTTGTGCAACAATCCCCACCATCCATTTTTAACACTTTTTTTTTTACTATTTCTAAACTGAAACTCTGTACCCATTAAGTAATAATTCCTCAGCCCCAGCTGTTGGCAACCACTTTTTCATACTCTCTGTCCCTATAAATTTGACTATTCTAGATACCCCATATAGGTGGAATCATATACTATTGGCACTTTTGTGATTGGCTATTTTGCTTACTATACTGTCTTCAAGGTTCGTCCATATTATAGCATGTGTCTGAATTTCCATTTTATGGCTTGTTAACTTTCCATTGTATGTATAGATCACATTTTGTTTATCCATTCACTAGTGAACACTTGATTGCTTCCACCTCTTGGCTAGTGTGAATAATGCTGCTATGAGCATCAATATACAAATATCTGTTTGAGTGAGTCCCTGGTTTTGTTTTTTTGGGGGTATATATCAAGAAGTGGGATTGCTGGGGGCACCTGGGTGGCTCAGTCCAATAAGCGTCTGCCTTCGGCTCAGGTCATGATCCCAGAGTCCTGGGATCGAGTCCTGCAGGAGGCTCCCTGCTCCATGGGGCGTCTGCTTCTCCCTTCCCCCCGCTCATGCTCTGTCTCTCAAATAAATAAATAAAATCTTAAAAAAAAACCCAAACAAACAAACAAAAACAAAAAAGAAGTGGGAATGCTGGGTCATGTGGTAGTTCTTTTTATAATTTTTAGAGAAATTGCCAAAACTGTTTTCCATAGGGCTGAACCATTTTACATTCCTACAAGCAGTGCACAAGGGTTCCAATTTCTCCACATCCTTGCCAACACTTGTTATTTTCTGTTTCTTTCTTCCTTCTTCTTCTGCTTTTGGATAATGTTATCCTAATGCATGTAAAGTGGTAGATTACTCTTAAAAACATGAATTGTGATATACAACAAAAAACCTGTCTCATTTCCTAGCCTAGGACCCATGCACATAGTAGGTGTCTGTTGAATGAATGAGCAAGAATCCACGTCATATATGAAATGAAATATCTATAGAAAATAATTCAGGAAGTATTATAATACAACATATTCATCTATACATCCATTCAGTCAATGAACAGGAGTATGTGCCATGTACTGTGTTAATTGTTAGGAGTTCAAATTTCTTTCCTTTTTTTTTTTTAAGATATTATTTATTTGACAGAGAGAGAGCACAAGCAGAGGGAGCTGCAGGCAGAGGGAGAGGGAGAAGCAGGCTCCCCGCTGAGCCCCCGATGCTGGGCTTGATCCCAGGACCCTGGGATCATGACCTGAGCCCGAGGCACACGCTTAACCGCTGAGCCACCCAGGTGCCCCAAGAGTTCAAATTTCTTTCTTTCTTTCTTTCTTTTTTAAAGATTGTATTCATTTATTTGACAGAGAGAGACACAGTGAGAGGGAACACAAGCAGGGGGAGAGGGAGAAGCAGACTCCCCATGGAGCAGGGAGCCTGATGCGGGGCTTGATCCCAGGACCCTGGGATCGTGACCTGAGCCGAAGGCAGACGCTTAACGACTGAGCCACCCAGGCGCTCCGGGAGTTCAAATTTCAATAAAAGGTGAAGCCAAGACAAATGTGGTTCCTTCTCTCAAAGAGCTCACGCTCTGTTATCTCTCTAGGGAGGAAGGCTGAGTCACCAAGATATGACAGTTCAATTAGAGTATCCATTAAAAAAATCTAACCCTTTTGGTATTAAAGTCTATATATTTTTCAGACCTCATCATGAATAGTAATGATACTGTATTCTAGTGTGTTTTCTTTTGCAAGTAGTAAATAATACATATAATACACACATATACATATAGTTACATATATCTACATTCTATATCTATATATAGGGTGTACGTCATGAGATTTAAGCCCTCTGGAGTTCTGGGATTGAAATAAGCCCAAATGGCTATAAAACATCCATTGTTTGTAGGAATTAACTTTTCTTTTCATTTAGAATGGTACTAGTTATTTGCTGTTGTTGGGAGAATTGAGAAATAATCACTCAAATCATTTTCTGTATACTGTGTTCAGATGAAGAACCCCTGTTGAGAAAGTCTGCCTCAGTGACTTTCTACTTCTCAGTGAAATAATAAAATTGGTCTGAACCTGCCAAGCTGAAGACTATTCAGTGGTTCATGGTAATGATAGAAAACGTGTAGGGCACCAAAGAGACCAGTTAGATTACTGCTTTTGCTTTCTCTATAAATTCAGAAGGATAGGAGGACATATATTTGCAACTGAATCATGGTCTGACTTTCTTCCTATAGAGAAGAATGGGCTCCTTTTTTGGGTGGGATTTATTTGTCTTATGTCCAAGTCAAGAAAATGCTGTAAACGATCATGCTGTCATTTGGTTTATTATACTCAAGTTATCCACTGAACTGCCTCCCTGAACATAAATGTACAGTAGTTTTCTACTGAGGCTCTGCGTTATTTTTTCTACCTATTTAATTCCATTCATTTAACAATTATTTGTTGAGATCCTGCTATATCTTCAGTACTATGGTAGGTCCTGATAATACAAAGGTGAACTGAGCCTGTGGCCTAGTGGTAATGAAAGACAAATGAATAGACAATTATAATTGCTAAGTATTAATAAATAGCAGAGCAAGCAGAGGGTGCCGAGGTAGCACAGAAAAGAGACCGCCAACGCAGACCAAGAAGATTAGGGGAGACTTCCTGGAGGAACTGATAACTAAATTAAGACCTACCACTGAATAGGAATTAAGGGAGGAAGGAAAAGAAAAGTTCTTTCTCAGAAGAAACAGCACAAAGTCCCAGCATGGGTAAGCATGCATCCTTAAGAAAATGAAAAAAAGGTAAGAATGGCTTGAGACCACATTGTGAGGGTGTAATCTAGGATATCATGAATCCTCTTTAGGACTTCATTCTGGGAGCATCAGGACTCATTATAGAGTTTGAAGAAAGGGTGCATCGCAATGAAATTTATGTTCTAAAAAGATAGCTCCAGCTGCAATGTGGAGAATGGGTAAGAGAAGAAAGGGTAAGATGGAAGTGTGGGAGACCATGAGCTTTCTGTACTAATCCAGGAATACAGAGAAGTTTGTAAATTTCAGTGCTCTTTTCCAGGATTTGGTGACTTTTTTGGATATATGATGTGGAGGAAAAGAGTGATTCCCTGGTTTCTGGCTTGGCCACTAGGTGAGATGGAAAACAGAGTGTAGCAGTTTTCTAGGGAAGATGATAAGTTCAATTTTAGATAATTTATATTTGAGGTGCCTGAGAGACAACCAAGAAGGCTGTTGTGGTGGGAGTTTTAGGGAGAGATTAGGGGAAATTATTGTTGATGTTTAACTTTTGCTCTTATTGCCAATCCTTGTTTAGGATGTTGCTATGCAAATAATAATTTAGGAATTAGAGGCATTTCTTGTGGAATTGGATCCAAAGAGTAAAATAGCAAGGGGTACATAACTTGCTGCTTCTTGGGAGCATCATGGGTTGAGGTAGCATCATTTTGATTATCATTTTCTGCCAATGGCTAAATGATTGCTCCTTCTTATTTATATGAATATATAGTTGCATATATATATTTATGTATACATAGATAAGTATGATCTTGCTGTGTCTGTTGATGTGCTTATTTTTGGGAAGTAGAATTAGTTGGAGGAGTGGGGAATTGTTAATTTATATAATCTTAACATGCTAGAATTTCTTTTGTAAGAAGCACTTTATTTTATGAAAAAATAATTAAATCAAAATTATTGAGTAAATAATTGAGTAAAAATTTTAAGTAAACTGTGTTGATAAAAAATAATTGAGGGAGTGGGAAAATTTTGAAGAGCAATGTAGAAGGCATAGAAAGGGAAGAAATGACTGGAGGTGAGATAGGAGGTTTGGTGATACTCCACAGATTACATGGGGAAGTCTTCCTGCCTTCTTGCCTCCCTAAGTGGTATATGAGGAACCACAGGTAGGGTGCCTGGGTGGCTCAGTTGGTTGGGTGTCTGCCTTCGACTCAGGTCATGGTCTCGGGGTCCTGGGATCGAGTCCTGCATCCAGCTGCCTGCTCAGCGGGGAGTCTGCTGCTTCTCCCTCTGCCTCTCCCTCCCCGCTGCTCATGCTCTCTCTCTCAGATAAATAAATAAAATCTTAAAAAAAAAAAAAAAAGAAACCACATGTAAAGAATTTTTGTCATTCAGTTGCTACTTCTTATTTATTCTCCTATAATAAGCCTCCATCATTACACTTTTTAGCAAGACTGATGCTCAACTGTTACTCACTGGTAGACTGTGGTGGTTATTTATAGCTGATATCTGTTCTGGTTGGTGTGATTGCTGATTGTTATTATTACTACTGCTTTAGTAATTTATATTCTCTGACAGCATTGATTTAGGAAGCCTTTCTTTTGTTTTCTTTATTTTTAAAAAAATTTTTATTTTATTTTTTTTTAAGTAAGCTCTATGCCCATTGTGGGCCTTGAACTCATCACCCTGAGATCAAGAGTCATATGCTCTACCAACTGAGCCAGCCAGGTGCCCCTTATTTAGGAAGCCTTCCTTGACATCTGCCTCTTCTTCCACTTTTCAAGTTGAACTATCAGCTCTTTCTCTGCTTCTCCAGTATTCCCTGGTAGATGTCCATAATAGCACCTGTATTAGGCTGAATTATGGCCCCCAAAGATATCAGGTCCTAATTTCTAAAATCCTTAAATGTCACCTTATTTGGAAAAAGGGTCTTTGCACATATGATTAAATTAAAGATTTGGAGATGGAACAGTTATTTTGGATTACCTAGGTGGGCCCTAAATGTCATCACTGGTGTCCTTATAAGAGACAGGCAGAGGGAGATTTGACACAAACACAGAAGAGAAGGCAGTGAAGACGTGGAGCAGACAGAGATTTGATTTGAAGATGTTTGCCTTGAACATTGGAGTGATGTGGCCATAAGCCAAGGAATGCCAGCAGCCCCCAGAAGCCAAACGAGACAAGGGACTGATTTTTCCCCTTAAGCCTTGATTTCAGCCTAGTGAAACTGATTTCAGGCTTTTCAGCTCCAGAAATATGAGAGAATGAATATTCCAAGGATCACATTGGAATGTACTTACATATATTATTTGTGGTTTGTCTTGTCTGAAATTCAAATTTAACTCAGTGGGCCTCCTATATTTTATTTGGTAACCCTAGACAGAGGTCATGTCTTACTCATCTCTGTGTTGTTTAGCAGTATTTGGTAAAATGGATGTTTGGTATAAATGACATGATAATTTTGCAAATAGTTAAGAAGTCTTTTTATTATTGAGATTTCCAAATATATTCAAAAGCAGAGAGAGAATAGTGTAGCAAAGCCCTCTGTATCCATTACCTAGGTTCTACGATCATCAATACATGATTGATCTTACAGTTTTTAAAAAAACACTTTGTTCAAAAGATGCAGCTCTGGTGGTATTGTTTTGTGTGTATATATTTCTTTTTCTTTTTTTTTTTTAAGATTTTATTTATTTATTTGAGAGAGAGAGAGAATGAGAGACAGAGAGCACGAGAGGGAAGAGGGCAGAGGGGGAAGCAGACCCCCTGCTGAGCAGGGAGCCCGATGCGGGACTCGATCCCGGGACTCCAGGATCATGACCTGAGCCGAAGGCAGTCGCTTAACCAACTGAGCCACCCAGGCGCCCCTTGTGTGTATATATTTCTATGTGTGTGTGTATGTGTGTATGGCAGGAGAGAGTGGGTGGCAATAGCATGAATTTGAAGATGCTACGTTCTTCCAAAAGAATCCAGGAATTGGAGAGTGGGGAGCATTGTATATGAATAGCAGGAGAATTGAACAAGATTTCAATGATTGAGGGAACCTGGTAAAGAACGCCAGGTGAGATAGAGCACATGGCCAATATTTTCCAAATATAAATTGGAACATGGGCACAAAGACGAGTAAATATAACTTCTGGTAGAACTGTTCTGCTGAAAACAAAGCATTTCATGAATGTTCAACTAGCTTTGCTGACAATTTCACCTCTCAGAATAGTGAGGAAGCAATCAGGAGAATGGATATCCAGAACTTGATTCTGAATGCCAAGGAGGAACAGGTTGGGGACATGCAAGTGACTGGCACTGAAGGAGGGATGTGAGATTATGACCGTATCATCCGTGAATGTGAAGTAGCTAGGGAAAAGAGGCCTAGATGTAGTCAGACCATCATGGTTTGTAGGAAAAGTAGGCTTCAAAAATTCAGAGGAAATACAGGTATAATTGCATCTTGTGGGTATTGAATGACATACAGTTGCCAGAGAAACAAGAAGCTCTTTAAAAAATGAAATTTTAGGGGTGCTTGGCTGGCTAGTCAATGAACGTGTGACTCTTGATCTCGGGGTTGTGAGTTCAAGCCCCATGTTAGGTGTAGCGATTACTTAAATAAATAAATTTTGTAAAAACCTTTAAAAAATGAAGTTTTACAGTATTCTTTAAAAAATGAAATTTTACAGTTAAGTTTCATACATTTTTTAAAAGTTTTATTTAAATAATCTCTACACCCAATGTGGGGTCAAACTCATGACCCTGGGATCAAGTGTTGCATGTTCTTCCTACTGAGCCAGACAGATGCCCCAAGTTTCATACATTTTTATATGGAGGGAGGAAATCAGAAGGCATCTGTAGCAACTGCTGTTGGTTGCCTACCTTCATAGCAGGTAACCTGAACCAATGAATTGAGCCAGGCCAACAAGTTAGCCAAGAGATTCTTTTTTCCCCCCAGCTTTATTGATGTATAATTGAAAAATAAGATCGTATATATTTGAAGTGTACAATGTGATGATTTGTTTTATGTATACCTTAAAACAAGCAGGTTAATTAATATATTCATTGCCTAATACTTTTGTGTGTGTGTCTGATAAGAATGCTTAAGATCTACTCTCTTGGCAAATTTCAAGTATACAATACAGTATTATTAACCATAGTCATCATGCTGTACATTAGATCCCCAAAACGTACTTATCTTAAAACTGAAGACTTAGGGGGCGCCTAGGTGGCTCAGTCGGTTAAGCATCTGCCTTTGGCTCGGGTCATGATCCCATGTCCTGGGATCAAACCCCGCGTCGGGCTCCCAGCTCAGGAGGGGAGTCTGCTTCTCCCTCTCCCTCCGCCTCTCCCCCTGCTTGTGCTCTCTGTCTCTCTCTCTCAAATGAATAAACGACAACAACAACAACAACAAAAACCCCCAAACTGAAGACTTATACCTTTTGACTAGCTACTCCCCATTTTCCGCATTCCCTAGCCCTGGTAACCACCATTGTACTCTCTGTTTTTGGGAGTTTGACTTTGTTTGCGTTCCATATATAAGTGAGATCATGAAGTATTTGTCTTTCTCTTTCTGGCTTATTTCACTTAGCATGATGTCCCAGGTTCATCCATGCGTCACAAATGACAGCATTTCTTTATTTCTCACAGTTGAATAATTTGTGTGTGTGTTCATTCATGTGTAGACAGACACTTAGGTTGTTTCCATATCTTGGCTATAGTGAGTAATGCTACATTGAACATGGGAATGCAGATATCTCTTTGAGACACTGATTTCATTTCCTTCAGATAAATACCCAGAAGTGGGATTGCAGGATCATATGGTTGTTCTATTTTTAATTTTTTGAGGAACCTCCATACTGTTTTCCATAATGGGTGTACCAGTTTACACCCACCAACAGTGTACAAGAGTTCCCTTTTCTCCACATCCTTGCCAATACTTGCTATCCCTTGTTTTTTTGATAAAAGCCATTCTAACACATGTGAGGTGATGTCTCATTTTGGTTTTGGTTTGCATTTTCCTGATTAGTGATGTTGAGCACCACTTTATGTACCTGCTGGCCATACGTATTTCTTCTTTGGAAAAATATCTATTCAGAGCCTCTGCAATTTTTTTAAAGATTTAATTTATTTATTTTAGAGAGAGCGAGAGAGAGCATGAGCAGGGGGAGGTGCAGAGGGAGAGAGACAAGCAGACTCCGTGCTGAATGTGAAGCCTGTCTTGGGGCTGGATCCCACACCCTGAGATCATGACCTGAGCGGAAGTAAAGAGTTGGCTGCCCAATGGACTGAGCCACCCAGGCACCCTGCCTTTACCAAATTTTTAATTGGGTTCCTTTTTTTTTTTGGCTATTGAGTTGTGTGAGTTGTATGCTATTGAGTTCTTTATGTATTTTGGATAGTAACCTCTTATTAGATATATGATTTTCAAACATTTTCTCCCATTCAGTAGGTTGCTTTTTCATTTTGTTGATGGCTTCCTTTGTTGTGCAGAAGCTTTTTAGTTTGATGTAGTCTCACTTGTTGATTTTTGTTTTTGTTGCCTGTGTTGTTGGTGTTATATCCAAAAAAATCATCGCCAAGACCAACATCAGGGAACTTACTGCCTATGTTTTCTTCTAAGTGTTTTATGGTTTCAGTTTTACATTTAAGTCTTTAATCCATTTTCATTAATTTTTGTGTATGATAAAAGACAGGGGTTCAGTTTCATATTTTTGCATGTGGTTTTCCAGGTTTCCTAACACATTTATTGAAGAGACTGTTCTTTCCCCGTTGAGTATCCTTAACTCCTTTGTCGTAAATTAATTGACTATATGTGTACGTTTATTTCTAGGCTCTCTGCTGTTCCATTGATCCATGTGTGTATTTTTGTGCCAATAACATAGTCTTGATAACTGTAGCTTTATCCTACAGTTTGAAATCAGGAAGCTCCCTGATGCCTCCAGCTTTGTTCCTCTTTCTCAAGATTGCTTTGGGCTATTTGGGGTTTTTTGTGGTTCCATACAGATTTTAGGATTCTTTGTTCTATTTCTGTGAAGAATGCCACTGGAATTTTGATAGGGACTGCATTGAATCTGTAGATTGCTTTGGGTCATGCAAACATTTTAACAATATTAATTCTTCCAATCCCTGAGTATGGAGTATCTTTCTGTTTAATTGTGTCTTCAATTTTTTTTCCATCATTGTGTTATCATTTTCAGTGTACAGGTCTTTTACTTTCTTGGTTAAATTTATTCCCAGGTATTTTTTTTCTTTTTGATGCAATTGTAAATAGGGTTGTTTTCTTTCAGCAGTTGCAAAAATTAGGGCTCCAGACAAGTATCCTGGCTCCTTTCTGGGAGATACCAGTGAGCTGTAGTGAGGCGGAGGGATTTTGCATCGATGGCATTCCCTGGTTTAATTGCTATCCTTCCTTGAGAGCACCACGGTAGCCTCTAGATGGTGCCCAACCTGAAGCCTGACCCTAAGGCCTAAGCTCCAGGACTAGCAGGTAGGCCTCTTTCACAGAAAGGCTGGGGGTGTGTTTTAAAACGTATATTGTCTGTGCAGTGCCCTGGAGGTGGTAGCCTGCCAAGAACTGTTTTTTTAATTGTCATAGTCTCATGGGAGTCAGGATTGCAAGCCCCCTCCCCCCCAAGAGCCAGATAATCAGGAGGTATCCCCTCTGTAGCAGTGGTAAAAACCAGGCACCAGTTGTAAAAACTGGGGTAGCAGACTCAAATAACAGACACATAGAACACATAGAACAGCTCCCTTGCAAGAGATGCTGGTGCTCTGGAGCACGGCAGAGGAGAGTGCAAAGAGTGCCTGCCTTCTGAGGTCCCAGGAGAGATTTACGGTCAACCCTTAGATGTGTGTTTAATTAAAAGCCTGTCTCTCAGGCTGCAGCTCTGATGAGAAGCTAATGATGGGCTTCTTTCACAGAAATATTGAGCACCTGGGTTTGTTGCCTTTTGCTGAGCCCTGGGGGTAGTAGCTGTTTAAGAGCTCTTTCTCCATTGGTTACAGTCCTGTGGGACTTGTGAGTATAACCCCTGCTGGTCACGAGGGCCAGGTGATGTAGAGGTGGACCCTAAAAGCAAAACCCATAATCATGACACCAGACAAAGGTATAAGCTCTATTCTGGAAGATACCAGTGAGGTGGAGTGAGGTAGAGGGAGAGTGCAAAGATTGTCTTCGTCAGCCTCTGTAGTGTAGGCCCCTTTGAATGTGCTGAACAGGAAGCCTGCCCTTCAAGCCAAAACTCCTGGAGGAGAAATAGGCCTCTTTCACAGAAAGGCAAGGGGTAGGTTTCAGTCTGCTATCTGTGCGGTGCCTTGGGAGTGTAGTCTGCCAAGAAATGTCTCTCAGATTGTGACAGTCCCATGGGACCCAGGACACAAGCCCTTCCGGCCTCTAGAGCCAGGTCATCAAGGGGCATTCCCTGGGGTGGGGGTGGGGGGGTGAGCAGCCGCAAAAACCAGGTCACCAGATGTAAAAACTGGAGCACCGTAAGTGTGTAGAAGCTACCCTCTGGGAGATACTCTGGAGTACAGCAGAGGGACTGTGTGAAGGTGATGCTGGCTGGATTGAAGCAGAGGGGAAATTGCAAAGTTGGCACCCATTAATAAAAGAAAAAAAAAAGGAAAAGAAAAAGGGAAAAAAGGAAAAGGGGAAATAAAAAAAGGAAAGGTGGCGGGGAGGGGGAAGGCCCTTTCTGGGTTTAGCAAGTCAAAGGGTGAATGTCCAAAATGGTGCCTGCTGGCTAGTGCATAAAGATGGTACCTGTGGGAAAAGGATTAAAAAATAAGGATGCTACCTGCTGGGTTTTTTTTTTTTTTTAAGATCTTATTTATTTATCTGAGAGAGCGTGAGAGCATGAGCAGGGAGGAGAGGGAGAAGCAGGTTTCCCATGAGCAGGGAGCTCGATGCGGGGCTTGATCCCAGGACCCTGGGATCATGACCAGAGCTGAAGGCAGATGCTTAACTGACTGAGCCATATAGGCACCCCACTACCTGCTGGTTTTAAAAGTACAGAGGTAAAGCAGGAAGATGGCGCCCACCAGCTTCCTACCTCAGAAAACATCTCAGCTGGCCCTTGTCCCTCAGACCAATGCTTTAACATTAGGAAATGAATCTCTTTGACGTAAAGTCTGGGCATTTTTCAAAGGGCTGTTTCTTGGCCCTGCAGTGGGTGAGTGTGTACACAGGCCCTTTAAGAGCTGTTCCTCACTTTGACATAGCTCCAGGATCTCGTGAGCACAAGCCCCATTGGTCTTCAAAGTCAGGTGTTCTGGGGGCTCATCTTTCAGGTGCTGGTCTTAAAAGTTAGGGTGTCTGATGCAAGGCAAAACCCTTCACTCTTTAGGGAGAAGCTCTTGTTTTGGGTTCCCTCCTGACAGTGGGTTTTCTCACCAGGGGTTACTTGTTTGCCAGTTTTTAGTTTAGTTTTTTTTTTTTTCTTTTTTCCAGAGGAAATTGTTCCATATATAGCTATAGATTTGGTGAATCTGTAGGAGGATGAGTTCAGTATCTTCCTATCTTGCCATCTTGAACCAGAACCTCATTCTATTTTCTTACTGAAGAGACTGGATCATTTTCTGGTAGAATTCTACCTTCTGTATTTCTATGATTGTTTACTTTTATTGAAATTTTAGTTTACTCTCCACTGTATTTCCAGTAAACTGGACATTTCTATCTAAAGTTGTGACTAAAGTGAGGTTTCAGGTAAAACATTCTTGTCAAGAATATTTCATGAGTGATGCTGAATCATATCAGGAGTCTCATACTACTAGTTGCTCTTATGATGTTATCTCCCATCATTGGATTCATGGTTAATGTGAAAACTTCCACCATCACTCCATTGGGAAGTTACGAGTTTTCCTCTTGAGACAAGTAAATATTCTGTGTGTTGACAACTTGGCAGCAGATTATTATCCAGTCCTTGTCAACCTTATACCCAATGCTTTTTTTTTTTTTTAAGTAATCTTTACACCCAGTGTGGGCCTTGAACTCACGACCTCAAGATCAAGGGTCACATGTTCTACCAACTGAGCCTGCCAGGCATCCCTATACTCAATGCTTTTAGTACTTATTGCTGATTCTTGCCTGAACCAGTTATTCCATTATAGATTGCAAAATGGTGACTTTTCCAATTTTGTCAATCCTTTTGCATTCACTAATTAGGATTCTTCTGTCAAGAAGAGCTTCCCCTTGGGGCGCCTGGGTGCCTCAGTCGTTAAGCTCAGTCCGGCTCAGGTCGTGATCCCAGGGTCCTGGGATCGCGCCCCGCATCGGGCTCCCTGCTCCGCAGGGCGCCTGCTTTTCCCTCTACCACTCCCTCTGCTTGTGTTCCCTCTCTCGCTGTGTCTCTCTCTGTCAAATAAATAAATAAAATCTTTAAAAAAAAAAAAAAAAGAAGAGCTTCCCCTCATCAACTGGAGCCAATTGTTACTCTGAAATAGAGTTCCATGTGGTAAAGAAATAATACTTAAATCTCTCTTTTCCAATATTTGAGTAAGGAATTGGTATAACTGTCATCCCAATTAGTGGCAAAAATGTTTTTTTCTTTTTGTGTTAAAATATTGTTAGGATTTTTATATATTCAAGTAGATTAATCAGTCATAGTATTCTTTATGATGGTGTCACAGATTGTATTTACCTAAGGAGACTACGCTAATATATTTGGTCCCACATGTTCTTCTTATAATGTGATATTGACACTTCTCCATTATTTCTGCCCAGCACTCTCTTGGGATATGTGCTCTCAGTGAAATCCAACCACCCTGAAGCCACAACATTGGAGAAGAGAAAGCATATGGAAAGAGAACATAGAGATATAGAGAGATGATTAAGGAATCCTAATTGTTCCGTCCCTTACCTATTCCAGGCCAGGCAACAAACATATGAATGAATGAGCGAGCCTTCAGAAGATTTCAGCCTCTAGCTTTTGAGATGCTCAATTGATGCCAAGTATAGTGGATGCCAGCTGACCCACTGAACTCTGCCCACACTGAAAATTTCAGAGAATAATAAGTGTTGTTCTTTCTTCATATTTTTTCTAAAATAAGTGTTGTTTTAAGTGGTTTGGCGTGGTGTTTTGCATAGCCACAGTAGCTAGATGAAGTTGGCCTGTAGGAGCCTCCCCAAATTGATTCCCATGGCCTTTGACATGATGCTTATGCTCTTCAATAGTTTCCTTACTTTCTGGCATAAAATGATGTCTTAAGCTCCCCTTATATTTTTTCTGCCTCCAGATCTGAAATCAGCCTTTTCCCCAAAGAGTCCTGGTTCTTTTTAGTGGGAAATGGTATTTCGGGTTCAAAATGTGGGCACTAAGAAAGCTTTCAAAGAACAAATTTCAATAGAAAAATTACAAACTTGATGATAATAAAACATTTCAACATGTTTCCTGAAAGCAAAATTGAAAGACAAACTATGAAGGTCAACAGAATGGACAAGAAAAGTAATACAATTCTAACAAAAAAAAACCATGAACAGGGGCTGCCTGGCTGGCTCAGTCACTAGAGCATGTTGATCTAGAACTAGAGTCTAGAACTAGAGTCACTATTGATCTCAGGGTTGTGACTTTAAGCCCCACGTTACGTGTAGAGGTTACTTAAAAAACAAACACGAACAAGCAACTCTCAAAAGATGGAATGCCTATGGATAATAAATATTGAATCATGTTCAACTTGTACTAAAAAATAGAATATATATATTTTTCCTTTATCAAATTAATAGATTTTCTTTAAAAGAAATAAGCTTCTGGGGCACCTATGTGGCTTAGTCAGTTAAGTGTCTGTCTTTGGCTCAGGTCATGATCCCAGTGTCCTGGAATTGAGCCCCACAATCAGGCTCCCTGATCAGCGGGGAGTCTGCTTCTCCTTCTCCCTCTGCCACTCCCCTCCACTCGTACTCTCTCTCTTTTACTCTCTCTGTATCAAATAAATAAATAAATAAATAAATAATAAATAAATAAATAAATAAATAAATAAATAAATAAATAAATAAAAGGAGCTTCAATATTGACAAGAATGCAGTAAAAATGTAATCTTGTACACATTGGTGGCAATGCCACTTGATTTTTTGGCTTTCTGCTAAGTAATTGGACCATATGAATAATGCTGCAATATTAAAAAGTTGCAATGATTTACAATATTAAAAAGTAGCTAGGATAGAGCCTAAGATACTGTGACAAAGAGATACCAAATGAAATGTCTTAAAATTAAAACAAAATTTTTTTCTCTCATACAACAGGTTGAGAGTGAGTAGCAGGCTGGAAGGGCAGCTCTGCTTTCTGTGGTCATTTAGGGGCCTAGTTCTTTCCACTCTCTTGCTTTGCCATTTCCTAAGTGCTTTAGTTGTATGGCTGAAGGTAGATCACAAGCAAGTCTGGGTTCCAGCTTGCATGAAGGGGAGAAAGAAGTCTAGGACAAGCAATATTCTCTTAAGCTAGAGAGAATTCTGCTAACAAGGCCACATCTAGCTGGAAGGGAGGCTGGGAGCTGCAGTCTTTATAGACAGGAACTATATATCTAGCTTAAACACTGTTACTTAGGAAGAGGACCACATCCTTTGATTCAATAATTCCGTTTCTGGTAATATATTTTAATGAAATAAGTCAATTGGAGAAAATATGTTAATTACTTAACAGTAACTCAGCCAAGGAGAGTAATGTTCAGTTTTATTTATTAGAGAGGAAATTCACTTGAGAAATATCTATACATATTAACAAAGCGTTTTAGAGGCCATGGAGGGAATTAAATGAGGTGGAAACCAGTGGAGGGTTTTGAGTAAAAGAGTGATTCAGTTTAAGAATATTCTGCTTGCTATTTGGAGGACAGGGTGAAAACAGTTGCCCTAGTCCAGGAGATGAATGATGATGGTAGTTGGAACTAGGGTTTTAGCAGTAGGAGGATAGTCAATTGATTATTAAACTTTTATTAGCTGTATGGATTTTGGAAGGAGCATTTTATCTGTGAGGCCAAATTTCCCACTTTACTTAGCCCATATAATAAGAGATAATGGCAAAAGATCACTAGGTGGGGTGTTGGTACAGACATATACCTGGAATGTTATTTTAAAATGTTCAAAGTTAGAGGTGCCTGGGTGGCTCAGTCGGTTAAGCGGCTGCCTTCAGCTCAGGTCACGATCCCAGGGTGCTGGGATCGAGTCCTGCATCAGGCTCCCTGCTACTCAGGGAGGATGCTTCTTCTTCTCCCTCTGCTGCTCCCCCTGCTTGTGCTCTTGTGTGCTTTCTCTGTCAAATAAATAAATAAATAACAACAAAAAAAAGATTTTATTTATTTATTTGACAGAGAGAGACACAGTGAGAGAGGGAACACAAGCAGGGGGAGTGGGAGAGGGAAAAGCAGGCTTCCTGCCGAGCAGGGAGCCCGATGCAGGGCTCGATTCCAGGACCCTGGGATTACGACCTGAGCTGAAGGCAGATGCTTAACAACTGAGCCACCCAGGCATCCCTGAAAACCTTAGATTTCATTATTTTGTCTTCATTCCTTACATTTAAAGTGGATTACACTATTTTTGTATGTATTTACTAAAGCTATAATATCAGTATTTAAGTAGTATCTATATATCCTCTTTGTTATGGAAATAATTTAATCTAATGATGATCTATTAAGCTATATGATTATTAATCTAATAACCTGTCATTTTATATATAATATTTAAGTCATCTGTTTGTTTTGTATCAAGCATGTGATATTTTCTCCTGAAAAGATGACCAGGTTGCTTGTTAAAGAATTCAATATGAGATTCCATGAAGCAGCTAATGTCCATTTGTTTTCTTTTCTTTTTTTTTTTTTTTAAAGATTTTATTTATTTAGTTGACAGAGAAAGACACAGCGAGAGAGGGAACACAAGCAGGGGGAGTGGGAGAGGGAGAAGCAGACTCCCTGCCGAGCAGGGAGCCCGATGCGGGACTCGATCCCGGGACTCCAGGATCATGACCTGAGCCGAAGGCAGTCGCTTAACCAACTGAGCCACCCAGGCGCCCGTCCATTTGTTTTCTATTGGGAATAACCCATATAAGGAATAAAACTAAGTCAATTCATTTATTCTCACTACTTGTTGAACACCTACTGTGCTTAACACCTATTTATGTCACTGTAAATAATACCAAGGTGCATGACATTCAATGGATTTATAAGCTGATTAGAGAGATCCTGTTTCTACATAAATATCTGAAATACAGTTGATAAACTAAATTCAGTAAGTAACACAGTTATAGAAGTAACACAATTAAAGTAGGCAAAGTGAATTCTCCTCTTGGCCAGGGAAGAATTACACTTCTGATCACTGCTCCTTATTTGGCTATGATTTTGCTTCATAAAAGCTTAATAAGTTTGGTTATTCTTACCTTAAATGTTACATTTATTACCATTTATCATAATGAAACCAGAATGAAACATGGCTCTGTTACTAGCCTTCAGATTTAGTATTAGACACAGAGCATTTTATAAGGAGCCTTGATAAAGCTCTTACTTCTTTGACTTATCACAGAAAGAGAATTGGAAGCCCTGTGCCAAATAAAAAGAAATCTTATTTGAAACCATGCACTTGTTCAAATACTCTGCTTCCAAATCTAATATCCCTGCTTTGTGCTAGGTGCCTAGTAGGTGATCAATAAATGGTTATTGAATGAATAAATGCAAGCATGAATAGATGGTTCTGAGTTTCTGCCTGCTTATCTGTCTGTCTAGGTCTATAGGTCGATTTCTGTTGGACTGAATGTGAGGCTCCTCATAGTGGAATTACTACACATAGCACTGAATCTAGTGGTTACCTCCCTGAGAAATTCCATGAATTAAAGCCACTGGTAACTAGCTTAAATAAAATTCACACAAAACCCACCAATATTTTATGGTATATATACAGAAAGGTGGGGGAGGTAGTAGTGATTTGCAGATGAAATTACTCCCATAGTTATTGGCATCTTGACAGTAGCTCATTTTTCACCTTCCCTGAACTAGGCGTGGAACTCCAGTTACTTCCCTATATCTGATAAATTCTGGCTGCAAACAAATCCAAGTGCTTTTCTTGCTTATTTTTTCCTTCTGTTAGAAACAGAAGGAATCAGGCAAAAAAAAAAAAAAATTTGTGAGACAACAACAGTTCCTTACTGTGTACCACCTGCTTAAATGTAAGCCAAAGGCACCCAAATGATGCAACCCATGAGTGTAGAAGAGGCTGGTGGATGGGCTGTCACGTTTGGCTGATCTGATGTCAGAGCAGATCATGTGGTGCTCTGTGGGCCGCTGGGACTGGCCCGCCGAAAGCACATGGATTACAGTCTGAGGCTGTAATGGGAAAGTCGGCTCCTGGGCTGCGGTCTCATAGACACCAGCCGGCAGGGCAGCTGGGGGCTTTCGGATTTGCCCTGCTCTGGGGCCCCTCCTGCTGCGTGACTCACAGGCACATTGCAGAGAGAAGCTGCTGCTCCCAGTAAGTCCTTAAAGAAGATCTTTATTCAGAGCATTCTGGAAGCGGGGAGGAAGTGTGGGTGTGGATGGGGGTTACTGGAAGCCCTTTGTAGAACACTCTCCCAGGATCTGGGCTGGGCAGCGTGGCTTTCCATGCCATCCTGGAGTTGATAGGCAGTGGTGATGTGCACACGTCCCCCAGCCCTGATTTCGGTTTGTTCTCCACGGGATGTGTTTTCCTGAACTGCATTTTCTATTTTTGCAATTGTAGGATAGATTTGTGAGATCTAGTTAAAGTGAATGGATTTCAGATCCTCAGACCCTTGAGTGGTCTTGGCATTCTCTGTATAAGCGGGGAGAGGGGAGAAAGGGTGGTGTCTCTCTTAGTCAGAATCACTGTTTATATTAGGATACTGGCTGTGTCTGTGAAGGAGAAATATTTAGTGGTTGCTACCTCTTTCTTGCTTTGGGTAAGTAGGTGATGGAAAAGAAAGCAGGGTGAACCAGCAGTGAGGAGCATGTAGATTCGAGGAATTATTGGTAAACTGAAATGCTGTTAATATATTGCTTTTTAGTGGTCTGTTGTATATTAGGTCATGTAAGTGGTAGAACAGGTGTCAGTAGGGGAAGGATGATGGAGTTCTCTCTCCCTTTTCCCAGCAAGCAAATTGTTTTTCCTGCGTTCAAGGCTCTGTTAAAGAGTGGTGAGAAGTGCAAGCAGTGCAGATTTCTAAGCACTGTTTTTTGTTGTTTTGCTGGTAACAAGCATCACATTCCTACACTCATGCATCAGGAGAGATCCTCACCTCGGTGATGTTTAGGTGTGGCCTTTTTGGAGAGCAAGGGAATACATGCAGTAACATCTTATTGTTCCTTCTGGGCATATAACACTAAATTTGTTTTAGAGACTGAAAATAAGTGTGGCTGGAAGGGGCTATACAGGGAAAATTAGGGGAAGAGATTATTTATTTGCCTTGGCACTTTCTGTGAACACTTGACAGAGTTTGGGGTCAAGGTGGAGGATGTCCACTTGAAAGATATAAGCAAATAAATAATAAGGCTATGTTGTTAGGCATTAGAAAACATTTATTCTTTTTTTTTGTTTTTGTTTTAGAAATAACCCTAGGCTTTTCTTTGAGTCTCTGCACAAACTGTAAGCTTTGCAAAGCCTGATTCTAGAAACATTTAGGCATTGAAGAAACTTTTGGGTGGGAAAGATGGTGGGATGGGAGCAAAGAGAGTATGCTTAGATGAGAGCTATTCTTTTTTATAGGCTTTTGCAATAGATGACTTAAGTCACAGAATATCAAACAACAGACAACAGCTTGCCCCACCCATAGTGCTGTGAACATGGATTATTCACTTGTCATTTTATTCCAATGAACTGCATAAACACTAAGTGCAGAGAAGGTTCTAATTCATCATTTGAGCCCCGTGAAACAGAGTACGAGCCAAATAAAATGAAGCCATAGAAAAATGAAGATTCCCTCTTTCCTGCCCCACCCCATCTTGTTCTCCCTCCATATTGTTGAGTCAAGCGAGATTTATGCTGGAAAGGGTCCTTGTTACTGTTTGTAATTTTGTTAGCCATTTCAGAAGAACTGACAAAGGTATAGGATATACACCTGGTACTTGTTGGAGGAGATGAGCATAGTGTGAGAAATGTTTTCAGAGGTGCTCTTACTGACCCAGCCCAGACCACACCCCCTTTTTTGGCTACATGCCAAACACAGTATCTCTGTGTAGGGAAGCCTGATGAACTGATGCCCATGCTTTGGCACATTGATTCTTTGGTTATAAAAGCAAGGAGCCCTCATCTCTGCAGGCTCACACCACCTGCTTCTCAGGGTAGAGATACCAGTTTGTGGGAGTTTTAGAATTTCTTTTCTTCAGAAATTAATACATTAGTATGAAAAGAAATGGAAGAAAATCATGCATTTCCCCATCTCACTCACAAAAGCTCTGCCTAGTGTCTTTGTTTTCTTCGTGTTTTAATCATTGCTTTCAGCAGGCTATGATTAATGCATGGGGGACATCTACACCCCAGATTTCTACTTTTCAGGGAAGGCTTATGCAGTTAGGGACTTAGAACTGGAACAGACCTTAAGGACTGACAGTTCATCCCCTTATTTTACAGAGGGGAGACTGGCCCGAGTTATACATGATTGAGTGACAGAATCAGGACCGGAACCCAGCTCTCCTGACTCAGTGCACCTTTCTCAATCACATAACTTTTTTTTTTTTTAAAGATTTTATATATTTATTTGACAGAGAGAGAGACAGTGAGAGAGGGAACACAAGAAGAGGGAGTGGGAGAGGGAAAAGCAGGCTCCCTGATGAGCAGGGAGCCCGATGCGGGACTCGATCCCAGGACCCTGGGATCATGACCTGAGCTGAAGGCAGACGCTTAACAACTGAGCCACCCAGGCACCCCCCGATCACATAACTTAAGGAGAAAGCATTTTCCTACAAAATTAGGTGCCTTCCCCCCCCCCAATTTTAGGTTATTTTTCATTTTATTTAGCTGTGGTACTACTGGAATAGTAAAATCACTACAATTTCACTTTTCTTTCCTAAGAATATCTTGGACTAGGTTGGAAAGTCCCTAAAGAGAAAATTAAGTTTCATTTTCTTAGGGGAGTAGCATGTTCTTTGTGGGTCTTGTGATGAGATTGCAAATACCTGATTATTAGTTTTCCAATCTTGCCTTACTGGGAATGTGGACCACTTTAATTGGTAAAGGAATCATCATTCAATTATGGCAAACAAATACCACAATAATACTGAGAAGCTTCTTCCCATTTGAGTAGTTTTCTTTCTTTTTTTTTAAGATTTTATTTTTAAGTACTCTCTGCATCCAACATGGGGCTCGAACTCACAACCCTGAGATCAAGAGTCACACGCTCTACTGACTAAGCCAGCCAGGCACCCCTGCATAGTTTTCTGAGTCATATTAATGTTCTTTCTTTATGCAGGCCCTATTCATGGTGACATATTTAAAACCATTTAAGAGATGTTTCAGCTTAACTTACTCTCTTTAGATTACTGTTAGACCTAGAAGAGATTTTCAAAAAATACTTGTTGATCGAATGATAGAATATACAGGACATTACAGTGCCTGCTTATGAGTATATTGAGATTTAAAAGGTAACGCAGTGTTATGCTCTTCCATAATGGTATTAGAATATCTATCTGCTAATTACTTGGTCTAGATTTGGTCAGAGTGAGATTCACATATTTGTTTGAAATCAATATAAATATGAATAAATGTCATGTGTAATTCATCTGTGCTAATGGTATTTGCAAGAGCAACAAACACATCATTAGATTGGGTGTGGTTCAATTGCATTTTTTAGAAACTTTGACTATAATACAGAGGACCTCTGATTATATCTTTAATGTGTAATAATCAGTTTCTACTGGTCTAGTGAGGGCATCTTTTCATTCTAGACATTAAACTATAGTGCTATATTGGAAGAAATTAGTTCTGGTGGCTTTGAGTGGTTTCGACAAGAATAATTGGAACACTGTTCCAAAGAGCCTGCACTCTCTAGCTCAGCAACAAATGGCTGCATGTGTGACGTTTCTAAATGGTGACATCCTCAAGGAACCCTCTGGCTGATTTCTTATTTTAAATTCAGGTTATGTTGGAAAAAAAAGAAAACAAAAAACGGAAGTTGGGCGTTAATATTTTTAATACGGAGAGACAAAGACTTCAATTAAAGATACCACTTATTTTAAACAGATCTAACTAAGAGGAAATGCAAAAGCGATGGTTAGGGGAGACTCAGTACAGTGAATAGCTGCTGTCCTGTTGTAAATTCCACTCTTTAAGGTCTTGGATGCCTTTAACTGGTTCCATTTAGGCAGAAAGCACAAGCGAATATCTCTTGTTGTAAACAAAGCAACAGATTTAAGTTAATGCTAATGTGTTCACAGCCAGAGCCAAAAGCTTTTCAGGGTTATTATAACACACTGGGCTCTTAGCCCATCCATCTAAATGTCTAAAGTAGACTAAAGTTATGGATCAGCCCATTGTATACACCATCCCACATGAGAGCCAGATGCTACTGTTTACTGTGCTAGTAACTTTGCCAGCTTCAATGTGAAATCTGAGATTTCTGTTTGGGGTCAATGGAAGTTATAGATTGATTTCTTTGATCATGAATTTCAGCTCCTGCACTCCGGTCTGTTTTGATTAATGCTGATTTTTTAAAACAATCTCTTAAACTTAATTTACACCCAACTGTCTAAACTGTTTAGATGGAGGGCTTCCTCATGAAAACTGTGTTTATTTATTTATCTTTTGGATCTTTGGGTTTGATGTAGGTCTTCAGCATATTTTTTGTCCTTTGTCTTGAGCCTGGAAAAGAAGTCATGAAGTTCTGTTGCATAACACTGCACTTGAAAATACCACTACAACTTTTGAGAAGATTTGGTAGAATAATAGTTCTGTGTATAATGATTTAGGAAAAGATTATCCACTGTCCTCAGTCAGAAAGAAAATTCCATCCTTTAAGACTCAGTATTGGGTTTTGTCAACATTGTTAGATTTTTATTCCTTAATCTTAATTTGATTTGTGCCTTTTGTATGAGATTAAGCTGGTTTTTGAGGAAGTATTGTAAGTAATAATAATATCAACAACAATAGCAACTGCCATATGCTGAGCACTTCCCATATGCTAGACCCTTTACTAACATTTCATTTATTTATGGACATTTCACAGTTGGGAAGGTGAATTGCACTAACACACATGACTTGTCAGCTCAGATTCGAACCAGGTCTTTCTAAGTCTAAAGCTCCATCTCTTACAACTTATGCTATTGTTTCAAGTATAGATTTCTGTCGAGTTGTGCACACAAACATAAAGGTTGTGATAAAGATCTTTTTTTAAAAAAAGATTTTATTTATCTATTTGATGGGGCGGGAGCACGAGCAGGGGGAGTGGTAGGCAGAGAGAGAAGCAGGCTCCCTTTGAGCAGGGAGGCTGATACGGGGCTCCATCCCAGGACCCCGGGATCATGACCTGAGCAGATGCTCAACTGACTGAGCCACCCAGGTTCCCCTAAAGACTTTTTAAAAATCTATAAACAACACACAGATTTGGGGAGGGGGGTGTTGACTTATACCTGAGGAGAGAATGCCTTTATTTTGGATAAGATTTCATTATTTTAATAAATTGTGGTGTGATATGGTTAAAAGATAGGGCAAATGCTTAGGAGTAAGAATTACCTCTTATTAGTTCTTCTGTAAGTATCTAGAAGACAGTCCCCGCAGCAGGTTCCTAATGAGAATGTCATAATTTGATAAAAATCTGTGGTCCTGGACCTTATTCTTAAAAGCATAGTTCTTTCAACTTTATCCAAAACATGGTAGCTTTGTAGGCAGTTTAACTTGCAGTGAAATGATTAAGGACTTCACCTTTAGGAAGTTACACTGTAATGCCCTAATAAAAATATTTCACAAAACAATATTACTAGAAGTCTGAAAAAGCACTTTATCATATTTATTATGTTTTTCTCCTTTTGCACATCAGTTCATGTTCCCTAACTTGAGTAGTTAATTGCCCACTTAGCTCAGACTTCTTTATGCTCTTTGAGAGAAGGGCTGTTTTATCTTTGTCTTCCCAGCCACAGTGACTGGTAGGATGTTGTTTATTCACAAAATTGCCATCTACCACAAGGCCCACCTCTCTAAAGGTGTAAGTTTAGTGGTTGAAACTCCAAGTAGGATTTCTTTGACATTTTAAGAGAACACATTGTGGAAAAACAAAACAAAAAACAGAAAACAAAATGTAGGTAATCCAAACTGAACTGCTTGTGTCTTGTTTTTTAGCAAAGCAATTTCACAAATCCTTTCATGCTAGTCATTCAGAATATCCATTGTTGGGGTTTTTGTTTGTGACACTTAAAAGTATACCCTTGAATGTGATATTCAAGTGCTAATGAAAAAATAGGCTCCAAAAGTTTCATGTGATTAGATCTTTTCTCATCTTGGTGTTGGAATGTCAATGCTGCAATTTGTAACTTTTCCTCATATCTTAATATCATTAGTTTTTTTTTAATTTTACTTATTTTTTATTTAAAATTTTTTTAAAAATTTTATTTATTTATTTATTAGAGAGAGAGGTCAGAGAGAGAAAGAGAGCAAGTACACAGAGGAAGAGGGAGAAGCAGACTCCCCGCTGAGCAGGGCGCCAGGGCTCAGTCCCAGGACCCTGGAATCATGACCTGAGCTGAAGTCAGATGCCTAACTGACTGACCCACCCAGTCGCCCCTATCATTGGGTTTTATAATAACGAAACATTAAACCATCCTTAATGAAGAATGAAGCTGCGTTGAAAGTAGATTTTGCATCATTTTACAGTCACAGAATTATTTTGTTTTGCTCAGAAAGGACTATTGTTCTTTACATTGTACATTTATGCTGACGAAAACTTTGTTGGTATCCATATATAAAACATATTCTTTTTAGTTGTAAAGTTACTTGTAGAATTATACTGTAGAATTTTAAACACCTCATTCTGATATTGTATGGTGTTCAATTTCAGAATAAACTAAATTCTGTAAGAACATTTGGCTCAGATGTTACTAAAAATAATTGTTGCTCTAAAATCTCACACAGGGAATAACATTCCATGGTTTTCTACTTGTTATGCATTTTTGCTTTGTTTTCATTTGGGATTGAAAAGAGGAAATTTAGAAGAAATATTTTAAAAGGAGATGTATTGGTGGTTTATAAGCTCCCCATATGCTGCCTCAGTTAAATCTACATTGTTGTGTAAAGAGACAACTATATTCTGTTTAGGCACTAACCTGTTTAAATTATTTAAAATTTGATATAGAAAAAGGCAAATCTCCCTAAAAATAGCTAGCACAGTATATGTTAGTTAATCAATACTTAGCTAGACCAAGTAGGCTGGAAGGACAGAAAATGACCTGTAGCACCCTACATTGTAAGGCAAGTCTCATTTGGACATGGGACAGTTTTGAAAGGTGGTCTTATTTTCAGCTTGAGTCACCAGAGAATTCAATAGGGAGAGCCTTTGCTCTACTGAAGAAAGTCTTGAAATACAGAAATAGAAAAGGTTTGAACCAGAGTAAGCCAAACATGAAGTAGTAGGTAAGAAGAGATGACAAGAAGCTGAAGTGGCAATCTTTTCTTTCCTTTTCTTTTCTTTTTTAAAGATTTTATTTATTTACTTGACAGAGAGAGACACAGCGAGAGAGGGAACACAAGCAGGGGGAGTGGGAGAGGGAGAAGTAGGCCTCCCGTGGAACAGGGAGCCCGACTCAAGGCTCGATTCCACGACCCTGGGACCATGACCTGAGCCAAAGGCAGACGCTCAACGACTGAGCCACCCAGGCGCTCCTGAAGTGGCAATCTTTTAGACCACAATAGCTCTAAACCCAGAACACTAGAATATTGGTTGGATGGATGGCTGACGATTTCTGATTTTAGCAATATCAGGGCAGTTTTCCATTATAAATCTGCTAGGACACCAAAGTTCGATTAGTTGAAGCTGTGACTGATAATCACAGTTAATAATTAGTTTTGGTGATACATGATGCATCCAGGCAGCTGTACTTTTTGTTTTTTCTTTTGTGAATGATTTCTTGTTTTTTAATATACAATATATTATCCCAAATTCAAAAGATACAAAACAACAAATAAGTTTTTCTTCTTGCCTGGTACTCTAGTTCCCCTCCACAGAGAAACTGCTGTTTTTAGTTCTATGTGTATCTTCTGGTTATTTTCCTTGACTTTATATACATATATCTCTATATATCTTGTTAAACAGAAGTAGTAGCACATTACATACACTATCCTGCTGTCTTTTTTTTTTTTTTTAAGATTTTGTTTATTTGACAGAGAGAGAGAGAGAGACAGTGAGAGAGGGAACACAAGCAGGGGGAGCGGGAGAGGGAGAAGCAGGCTTCCTGCTGAGCAGGGAGCCTGATGTGGGACTTGATCCCAGGACCCTGGGATCATGACCTGAGCTGAAGGCAGACGCTTAACGAATGAGCCACCCAGGCGCCCCTATCCTGCTGTCTTGATATTGTTCCATATCAGTACATACAAAGTTACCTTCTTTTTTTTAAAAAAGATTTATTTATTTGAGAGAGAGAGAGCGCACAAGTGAGGGGAAGGACAAAGGGAAAAGGAGAGAGAATCCCAAGCAGACTCCCTGCTGAGCGTTGAGCCTGACCCTGGGATCATGACTTGAGCTGAAATTGAGAGTTGGTCACTTAACCGACTAAGTCACCCAGGTGTTCCCAAAGTTACCTTCTTCTTGAAACAAATATTTTATTGTGAAAAATTTAAAACATATATAAAATTAGATTGTATAATGAACACCCAGGTATCTATTACCCAGCCTCAATAGACATATAAATATTTTGACAATCTTACTGTGTATTAGACAATATTAAGGGATTTATCATTAATTTTGTTAGGTGTGATTGTAGCCTAGTAGTTATATTGAGAAAGAATTTCCTTATCAATTAGAGATGCATGCTGATGTATTTCTGAGTGAAATGATACATTGTGTGCTGTTTGAGATTTACTTTAAAATATACCAGAAGCAGGGCTTCAGGGTTCAGTCCATTAAGCATCTGCCTTCAGCTCAGGTCATGATCCCAACATCCTGGGATCCAGCCCCATATCAGACTCCCTGCTCAGTGGTGAGCCTGCTTCTCCCTCTCCCTCTGCCCCTCTGCCCCTGCCCTCTCACTCGAGCTTGCTCATTCTCCTTCTCTCTCAAATAAATAAACATATATATTTTTTTAAATTAGGTTTGAATTAATGCCAACTTACTTTTTTTTTAAGATTTTATTTATTTATTTGACAGAGAGAGGCACAGCGAGAGAGGAAACACAAGCAGGGGGAGTGGGAGAGGGAGAAGCAGGCTCCCCGCCAAGCAGGGAGCCGAATGCGGGGCTTGACCCCAGGACCCTGGGATCATGACCTGAGCCGAAGGCAGATGCCTAACAACTGAGCCACCCAGGTGCCCCAAATAAAATATTTTTTAAAAATAAAATATACCAGAAGAAAAAAATATGTGTGGGAGGAACAACTTGAACTAAGATTGGCAAAATGTTGAAATTGGATGAGTGAAAATTCATTATTTCTCTGCTATTGTGTATGTAGGAATAATTCCATAGTAATAAATACATTTGCTAATATGGTTTCATCTATAGGTCCACCTTTTTCTCTGGAGTATTTTATTTAATTAATTTATTTTTTAATATTTTCTTTATTTATTTGAAAGAGAGAGAGACAGAACACAACCGGGGGAGAGGCAGAGGGAGAGGGAGAAGCAGGCCTCCCGCCGAGCAGAGAGCCCAACATGGGGCTCAATCCCAGAACCCCGGGATCATGGCCCGAGCTGAAGGCAGATGCTTAAACATCTGAGCCACCCAGGTGCCTCTGGAGTATTTTAAAATAAATCCTAGATATCATGTAATTTTACCCATAAATATTTCAGTATGTATTTCTAAGATATAAGGACTTAAAAAAGAATCACAATACCATTGTCACATGTCAGAAAATTAACAGTAATTCTCTTTTTAAAAAGATTTATATATTTATTTTAGAGAAAGAGAGGGAGAGAGAGCATGCATGTGAGCAGGGAGGAGGGGCAGAGAGAGAGGGAGAGAGAGAATCCTCCAGCAGACGCCCCGCTGAGCTCAAAGTCTGCTTTGGAGCTCCATCCCAGGACCCTGAGATCATGCCCCAGCTGAAAACAAGAGTCAGCCACTTAACCGACTGAGCTACCCAGGCGCCACAACGATAATTCTTAATATAACCCAGAATCCAGTCTATTTTCCAGTTTCCCTGATTTTCTCAAAAGTATCTTTTTTATAGTTGTTTTGTTTGAATAAGGAGTCAAATTGGGTCCACATATGACATCCATTAAAACTCTTTTAAACGTTAGTATTTCTTTTCCTTAAAAAGAAGTCATTCATTTATTTAAAAAAACTAGATTTTTATCCTGTAGAAGACCCCGCTTTCTGGATTTGACGGTCTCTTCCAGGTGCTATTCCACTTGTTCCTCTATTCCTTGTATTTGAGGCTTGAAGAAGTTCATGTTGAATATTTTTGGCAAGAATTCTTTCTAAGTGGTTCTTGTGTTCTTGCTTCACCTCGGGAGGCTCATACATCTCATGTTTCACTTTGAGTGATTCGAAGATTGAGCAAAAGATTTGGGTGGTATCAGCCTGATCTGCCTGTATAAAGTTTCCCATTAACGTTTCATCTAATGTTTTTGGCATCCAGTGATTATTTTTGCTTTAGTCCATTATTCCGTTAAGTGTTGTAAATTGATTTTCTAATTCTTCCATTCATTTTGCATTTATTACCTGGGATTGTTCAACAAAGACATTTCCTTCATCAACTTTTTGATTAGCCTAAATAGAGTTGGTTTATTCTTTTTAAAGACCATATAGCATTTTATTGTACCATAATTAAACTGGTCCCCTATTTTTGGATATTTAGAATTTTTTTAAGTAAACTCTACTGCCATTGTGGGGCTCCAACTCACGACCCCAAAATCAAGAGTCATATGCTCCACTGACTGAGCTAGCCAGGCACCCCTTAGAATGTTTCTTTTTCTATTTCTTTATTTAAATATTTTTTCTTATTGTATGACCTCATATACTTATGTATTTATAGTGAATAGTAAACTTTGGAATTTTAAGAGAGTTATATTTTAATTGAAAATTATTGGATTTTTACTTTCTGCATGTTAGTTTAGTGTAAATATGAGAGTTAGAGTCAGACAGACCTTATTTTGACCCTGGATCACTTATTAATCATAGGAACTTGGGCAAGTTACTTATTCTTTCTAAGACTTATATACTGGGAATAATAATAATAATATCTGACTCCTTGATTGTTTTAAGGAGTAAATAAAATAATCTATCAAAATGCTTTGTATAGTGCCTATCATACAGTGTGTTGAATAGGATGAACTTTTTCTTAATATCTGAGGATTAAATGAAATAACATATGCAAAGTCCATTGTACAGGACCTGGGAAATAGATGTTCAATAAATAGGGCTACTCTTTTCCCTTTCTTCACTTTTCCCTCAGTAATGAAGATTATTCTTTCTCCTGATTGTTTTCAGGAATTTGAAAAAAAAAAAATAGATGTCAACTGCCCCGGCGCACCTGGGTGGCTCAGTCGGGTAAGCGTCTGCATTTGGCTCAGGTCATGATCCCAGGGTCTGGGATTGAGCCCTGAGTCTTCGGGGCTGAACAGGGAGCCTGCTTCTTCCTCTCGCTCTGCTGCTCCCCTTGCTTGTGCGCACTTGCTCTCTCTCTCTCTGTCAAATAAATAAATAAAATCTTTAAAAAAAAAAAAAAAAGATGTCAGCTGCCCTGAGTAAATTTTGGCTGAGAGAGATCATTTTGTAATTCTGCTATTAGCTTTTCTGGAGACCCACCAGGACTTGTTTGGGTCACAGCTCCCTATCCCAGGAAGCCATCTTGCATACTGAGAAATGCTAATTTTCAGACCATCTCAGTCCAGAAAGGACCAGGTAGAATGCAAACAACACTGCATTTTAACTTTGAGCTGTGGAAATACTGTTCCTCTTCTCTGCCTTGCGTTCCCTGCCTTATCCATGGTTTCCATCTCAGTTTTAGGATTAAAGAGTTAGCCTGATGTAACTCTGTGTCTGTTTTATTCCCTGTGCTCTGTCTAAACTCAGTGTAGGAATTAAAGCGAAATAGAATTGGGGCACTTGGCTGGTTCAGTCAGTGGAGTGTGCGACTCTTGATCTTGGGGTTGTGAGTTTGAGCCCCACGTTGGGTGTGGAGATTACTAAAAAAAAAAAAAAACTAAATAGAATCATGATAAATTAATCTTCCCATCAAACTTTGGAATAAATGGCATTTGCCTGAAAGTTGAAAGCTGACTTATTTTTTTCTAGCAACTCATGAGAATTACTATTTCACCTGCTCTCTTGGTATTTCTCTCTTCCATATATTCCTCATCTTTGTAATATCTTAAGGCCTTAGCTTTATTCTTCCACTTTCCTCTATCAAATCATGGCCAGTCTTTCCTCTTTCCCTTATGGACTTCAGGCTTCTAGCAGCCCCTCTTCTCACTTTCTGCCTTCATCCTATAACCTTTCAATCTTAGAAGCACCATGTGTCTGTGAAGTAAGGAAACACTTTCCACCACTCCTCCTTACCTGTGTGATTGATAAAGCTGGGATTTCTTGGCATTACCTTATTTCTTTTTCCTGTGTTCCTATGTAATACCTGACAAGCACTGTACTTTTGTTCACTGATCCCAAGTTTTTAGATATGCAGAATGCAAAATGGATAAGTGATTTGAAAAGATGTGTTGAAGATAATAACATAGAGCCAGCATTGCAGACTGGAAAAACCACTTGGCTCCCTGATGCTCAGGATCAGGCTGTTTTTCAATGAAATCTGCTGAAGGGGCACATACATATTTCAGTAACAGCCCCGTCATTTTAATGATACTCTTTCTATTTTGATAGATGGATATCATGAAACATGGGCTGAGTCTTTAAAGAGTGATGAGACTATATATATTTTTAAGATACTACATTTTTAAAAAAGATTTTATTTATTTATTTCACAGAGAGAGAGACAGTGAGAGAGGGAACACAAGCAGGGGGAGTGGGAGAGGGAGAAGCGGGCTTCTCGCTGAGCAGGGAGCCCGATGAGGGGCTCGATCCCAGGACCCTAGGATCATGACCTGAGCTGAAGGCAGACACTTAATGACTGAGCCACCCAGGAGCCCCAAGATACTACATATTTTGACAAATCTGAATGACTTCTTCAGTATTAAAGGGTGGTTTGGTTAAGATAAATGCTATTTGGGGGCACCTGGGTGGCTCAGTCAGTTAAATGTCTGACTTTTGATTTCGACTCGGGTCATGATCTCGAGGGTCATGAGATTGAGCCCCGAGGTGAGTGTGGAGCCTGCTTAAGATTCTCTCTCTCTCCTTCTGTCTCCCCCACCCAATCTCTCTCTCTTAAATAAATAAATAAATAAATAAATAAATAAATAAATAAATAAATAAATCTTAAAAAAAGGATAAATGCTATGTGGTGAATTAAGATTCGGAGCATCACAAACTCCACAGAATGGCACTACTTAAGTAAAAAGTTACAGTATAAAGCAGAAAAAGAAATCAAGAACAGGCAGGCTGCTTATTTTTTCAATTATCTTACAATTAACCCATGACGAGTTAGTTCAGATTTCAATGACCACCTTTAATAATGATCCATGTCTGCTCTTCATCTTGGGTATAGAGATTATTTTCTTTTAATTGAAGAATGACTTAAAAAAATTTTATGTAATAGTTGAAATTTTGCCTTGCTCATTCGCTGTACCTGTGACTGCTTCAGGGGAAAAACCTGTTAAACCATGCCTATTTCTGATCTTTCTCTGCTGGTTTTGCACTCCCCCTTGCATGTTGGGCAATGGGTTGTTGTTGACAACCTATGAAGGAAAGTAGTTTTCCTCTTGCTCTCACATATTCACTCAACAACAGTTTATTAAGCGACTCTTAGGTGCTAGGTCTGGTGCTTTGTGCTGCAGGCACAAAGATGAGGAAGACATGGTCCCGGTGTCATGGGAGGCACTAGATCAAGCATCTCTGCCTGGCACCAACTGGGTTCCCTGAGTGTGCTCTGTGGTCTCTCCTGGGGCCCTACCTCAGCTGTTGAGTAAGAATCTTGGGATAAGCTCACAAATCAGCATTTTCATCAAATGAGTCTTAGGCATTGGCCCAGAGCATGGTAGGAGTCAGGTGGTTCATGGGAAGAGGGGCAGCTAGCGTGCCACGGATTGCTTCTTTTAGAGAGAGCTTTCTACTCAGCATTAATATTTCTGGGCAGCTCCTCAGGAGGGAAACGCCTTTCTGGCTCGAAGGAGCTTCCCCTGGAGGAGGCAGGCTGAAGGATTAGTAGAAAGGCTTCTGGGAATGCTGTGAATTCTTTCAGAAAGTCATGGTCCTGGAGTGAGGGGTAGTGATCTGGGTTAGGTTGGGAGGATAAGGGCCAAGGATTTGGATCCCAAGAGGATTCATAATTTTGTTCCTACAGTGTCCAAGGGGGAGAATACAGCTAACAGCTAATGTTGTGAGGATTCATTTAAGGAGAGAAAAATGCAGACATAAAACTGTAAGAGCTAACACATATACAATGCCTTGCTATGCCTAGCTTCTGTTCCAGGTACTTTATATATGTTAATTCATTCAATACTAACAACAGTTTTATGAGGTAGGTGCCAGTTCTAGGGTCTTCGTTTTACAAATGAAGAAACAGAGAGGTTATGTAATATTCAAAGTCCTCCAGCAGAGCCAGGATTTCAACACAGATAGGTGTGGAGCAGAATATAATCTCATCACCACTGTTGCCACTGCCTCTCAGAAGCATCGTCGCTGGAAACGGTAAAAGCAGAAGTATACACCTTTCATACCGTTCTACTTGAGTGTTGACTTCTTTCAGCTTGTCACCAAATAATACCCATCTTCCCTCATGGGCCACACAAAGAACATTTGTGGAAACCCTGACAACTGCCCTCTTAAATGCCTTCAAACCTGGTTTCTTCTGTTTTAGAGAAGAAATGACATGCTTCTTTTTGTTGTTACCTTATAATCTAGATGCCTGTGAAAATCCCCTCTACAGTAGATCTGGTCCTTCATTTCACTGCCTGGAGTGAAGACTGGCTGCACTATTTTTAGAGACAAACCCACAACATTTTAGCCTTTAAGCCAGTGTGTGATATAAAAAAAATTTTGCAGGCCCTATTTAGAAGGATAAACAACTTTTCAGTTTTTTAAATTTGTTTTAATATCGGATTGGGTATCTAAAGGCTTTTGTGTGTGTATTCAGTAATGTGGTAATTATTAACACATATAAAAAATGGTAACAAGGAAGAAGACATTTTAACTGCATTTGAACTTCTGACATGAAGAGTTATTTAACTTGAATTCTTTTTCAGGAGCTATTTAACTTTTTGCATCTTGTACCAGATGACTGAGACTGGGTTTATAAACGGATCTAAAGATGTCCTGAGTTAGAAGCAAGTCAGTGAACTATCAGATGTCTCTCTCTCTTTCTCTCTTTTTTGAAATTTTGCTCCAGTGGCCTGGCAACTTAACCTTTTTTCCTGGTCTTCTTGTTGAAAGAGCTACATCCACAAACGTTATCTTACCGACCAAATCATTCTCAGGTATAGGTTTGTTGCATAAACACTTACTCGTTCACTCAGCCAATACCCTTGCCTACCTGTGCTAGCACTGATAGATTTACCGAAGGGCATGGCTATTTCTGGCTATGAAAAGATGCATAAACCTCTTATAAATCAGGAATCACTATGGATCCACTGAATATCCAAACCCCAATGCTTTTCATTAGTTTAAATCTAATTATTTTTGATTAAAAATACTATGTGCTTCATGGGCTCCTGGGTGGCTCAGTTGGCTAAGCATATGCTTTTGGCTCAGGTCATGATCCCAGAGTCCTGGGATGGAGTCCCCCGTCAGGCTCCCTGCTGCGCAAGGAGTCTGCTTCTTCCTCTGCCCCTCCACCCACTCATTTTCTCTCTCTCTTTCTCTCTCAAATAAAAATAAATAAAATCTTTAAAAAATAGTATGTGCTTTTTTTTTTTTTAAGATTTTATTTACTTATTTGACAGAGAGAGACACAGAGAGAGAGGGAACACAAGCAGGGGGAGTGGGAGAGGGAGAAGCAGGCTTCCTGCTGAGCAGGGAGCCCGATGCGGGGCTCGATCCCAGGACCTTGGGATCATGACCTGAGCCAAAGGCTGACGCTTAACGACTGAGCCACTAGGCGCCCCTAGTATGTGCTGCTTATAAGAAAATCCAATAGAGCAAGACCTGTTTGAAGTAAAAGGTGAATAACCCTCAAATTATTTTCAGTGTCAACAGATATCTGGTGCTTCTTTTAAAATAACATTCCTACTGAAGAAAGCAATAGTTTCAACTTGTGAAAACTAGAGTTGTGATTCCTGAGTAATTTCTTTACTTTTACCTACTCAGAGATTATATTAGTTTCTTATTGCTCCTGTAACAAATTTCCACAAATTTAGTGGCCAACACAAAAATATGACTTTATATTCTGGAGATCAGAGGTCCCTAAATGGGTTTCATTCACTGGGCTAAAACCAAGGTGTTGGCAGGGCTGTGGTTCCCCTGAAGACTGTAGGAGAGGTTTTGTTTCCTTGCCTTTTCCAAATTGTAAATGTTACCTGCATTTCTTGGCTCCTGACCCCACCCTCCATGTCCAAAGAACGTCACTTCAGCCTCTGGTTCTGTCACTATGTGGCTTTCTTCCTTGTTGACCCTCTTGTCTCCCTCTTATAAGAATCCTACCTGGATGATCTTTCCACGTCAAAAATCCTCAGTTTAATCACATTAGAGAAGTCCCTTTTGCCATATGTGGTAACATTCACAGATTCTAAGAATTAAGATGTGGATGTCTTTGGGGAGAGGGCATTATCAAGCCTACTGCAGAGATGTGTAACTCGTTGCTAAGGGATTTTGTATGGGAGAAATGCATATTAAATTAGCACTTCTCCTTCAACTTTTCTTTCTGTTTTCATCCAAATACCAGAAGCTCCATTATGGTCTTAGATTTGAATTATCTGAGAACACCTGACAGTGATGTGACGAGTGTCCTAGAGCAACATTTTCCAAATTGAAGCTCTCGTGGTGCATGAAATGTTAAGAGATACTCTATGTTAAAAAGTGTTCTGCATCAAATAAGATTTAAAAACATTGCATGCTCCATCCCACCCACTTTCATCTTTAATATACATTAGCTTATGAGAAAGGTCCTGAGAATTCTTGCTATTGTCTGTGATTCCACATGTATTTTATAATGAAATCTTTTATTTATTTTTTTTAGATTTTATTTATTTATTTGACAGGGAGAGACACAGCGAGAGAGGGAACACAAGCAGGGGGAGTGGGAGAGGGAGAAGCAGGCTTCCCGCTGAGCAGGGAGCCTGATGCAGGGCTCGATTCCAGAACCCTGGGATCATGACCTGAGCCGAAGACAGACGCTTAAGGACTGAGCCACTCAGGCTCCCCTCTTTCCTTTCTTTTTTAAAAGAATGCCTATTAATCATCTTCTCAAGGAAAGCAATGTTTTATGTTTGGGAAATGTCCTTAATGCATCTTTCATTCTAAAACTTTACTATATTGCCCTGAAAAAATAAATTAAATAAAAGGGTATATTTAAGGTAACTCTAAATATCTCCTAAATGGCATCTTTCCTATTTTAATCTTCTTTCTCTACTACCTATGTTGAACTTAGTTTCTTTAGACTTGAAAGCAACCAACTTCCATAATTTGAATTAAGGTTAAGAATAGCTTTATATTTCTAGAAATAAATTTGAATAATATTACATGCAAGCAAAAAATCTTGTGACTATGACAGCACAAGCAAAATTGTTTCGAAAAGTAAGATAATGTCAATGTTTTTCAAGGTGTATAGAAAAATGGTACTATTGTGACTCTCAGAATCACAGGACTGACACACATCAACTTCTTTAAAAAGTTGTATTTATCCTTTTCCTATTTTGGGATGATATTTCCTCTAACGTGGTCCACAGTGGTACCATAATGAATGCTCGTTCTCCTCAGAGCTCCCCACAATGGTGTGAAGACATCTTTAGCCTCCTCTGTTGGGTTCGTGGTCAGATAGCCCTTAGCATAGGTTAGCAGTTCAATCTTTGCCAGATAAGACTTTTTTTTTTTAAAGTAAGCTTACTTTTTAAAGGTAAGACTTGAACTCATGACCCCCAAGATCAAGAGTTGCATGCTCTACTGACTGAGCCAGCCAGGCACCCCATAAGATAAGACTTTCATTGCACTTTCTTTGTCCCTTCTTAGGACATTGATTATATTTTCTGATACTTTGTTAGTTACATGCATGTTATGGCTTATACGCCCAAAGTAAAGTTCTTAAGGGTAGGAGCCATCACTATATTCCTCATGGTGCCTGGCTCAGTGCTTTCCTCTCTGTAGGAACTGGAACAATGTTTGTCAATGGATGATTCAGTGAATGAATGAATGCATTAACTTAGGATGGAAATATCAGGTGTGTACTACAAACACTACAATTTGGGGAAACTCACAAAGATATATATAAAGTAAGGAAAAAGCTAAATTAATAATAGGTAAGATAACTAAGGCAAAGGAAGGATAAAAGTTAGAAAGTAAAATGGATTTAGGAGTGAACCTAGTTCTGAAAGACATATGCCATAAAATCTAATGCATTTGTAAGGGGGGACATTAATCTGGTACTAAGCTTACTAAGAGCCTATGAAGGAAGAAGTTGTTTTTTTGATTTTCAGTATCTAGATAATTTTAATGTCAGTTGCTGACATGAAACATAGCTATTCTTAGAACGAGGATCAGAGAGAAATTCTTCCCATGAGATATTGGAAGGAGTTTACTGTATAATATGAAGAATATTGCATTCAACTCATCTTTACACTAAACACAGCAATGCATTTCAGAGAGAATTTCTTATATTACCCTTGGTTTATACTGATAGCATCCCCACCATCACGGCATAATCAAATAAGGAGTACAGTTGTAGAAAGGGATAAACAGTGGTTCATGAACTCCTGTTATGCTAACAAAATTGCAAAACAGCTATGAAACTTTTTTGTTCCCCCAAATCTCTAATTAGCAACTAATGTGAGTATAAAATTTCACTAACAGGGAAAAGAAACTCATATGGAATAATGCAACATCTACTGCCTAATTGTTAGAATAAATAAATTGTAGTCAGTCTTTATAATCAATTATCTGAAGGTGGGGCTCAAATATTGGTGACCATCATTTACTTAAGGTGTTTTTTGCCTGTTCTCTGTATAAAATACTACAGAGTACAACAAATCGGACTAGTTGTTAAACAACAGGGAAAAGTCAGTTAAACAGAATATATTTCTTCCTTAGGTTGCAATTTAAGTTCCTTTTCAGTAGAAGGAAACTGACTCCAGTGAGAATTCACAGATACCAATTATCCCAGAAAATGATGACTTAAAAGGAAGGTGTGAGAATAGAAACCAATTAAAGAAGGGCAGGCACCTGGAGCCCTCTAGGGAAAGGGAAAGTTGGATGGAAGTGTTGTAACTGCAGGGATGTGATAGATGGAAATAGCACGTCTTCTGGGAAATTAACTGACACGCACTCCCCTTCTTATGTGCCTGTTTGGATTGGAAACTGCCAGCATGTCACAGAGGCACCACCGGGGTCGGTTTGGAAGTACCTGTCAACAGCCATCAATTTACTGAAAAGAGTTTATAGGAATGTGGGATTCCCAAAAGTTATTTTTAAATCTTGGGAATTTTCTTGGAATGTTGTCTTAACACTGGAGGTTCTGAGGCTAGGATAAAAACTTGCCCTGACCTCCTTGACCTGACTTCTGGTGTTGGGGCTGATAAGGGTGTCCAGCCAGATCGAGGATGGCAAATAAGGCTTCTTATTTGGTTTCTAATTCCTTTGAGTCTCCATGACTTTACACTGACTCACATTTAAGGGTTTTGTTAAGTCTATATAAGAAATTGTAATCCTGACCTGCAAAATACTTCTTGTTCCCCATCTCTCTTCTTCCCTTTACTTCTTTTTTTTAAAATTTTTATTTTTAAAGATTTTATTTATTTATTTGACAGAGAGAGACACACTGAGAGGGAACACAAGCAGGAGGAGAGGGAGAAGCAGGCCTCCCGCCGAGCAGGGAGCCCGATGCCGGGGCTCCATCCCAGGACCCTGGGATCATGACCTGAGCCGAAGGCAGACGCTTAACGACTGAGCCACCCAGGCGCCCCTTCCCTTTACTTCTTGAAACAGTAGTCTTGGGGTGCCTGGGTGGCTCAGTCGTTAAGCGTCTACCTTCAGCTCAGGTCATGATCCCGGGGTCCTGGGATCGAGCCCCGGCATCGGGCTCCCTGCTCGGCGGGAAACCTGCTTCTCCCTCTCCCACTCCCCCTGCTTGTGTTCCCTCTCTTGCTGTCTCTCTCTCTCTGTCAAATAAATAAATAAAATCTTAAAAAAAAAAAAAAGAAACAATAGTCTTCCTCAATTGTGTCTGCTTCTTTCCTTCCTAGTAACTCTTTTCTTTAGGGTGGGGGAGGGGCAGAGAGAATCTTAAGCAGGCTCCATGCCCAGCAAGGAGCCCAACCTGGGGCTCAGTCTCATGACCCTGAGATCATGACCTGAGCCGAAATCAAGAGTGGGACCCTTAACCGACTGAGCCACCCAGGCGTCCCTCTTCCTGTTAACTCTTAATAGGCCATCTGGCCCTACAACTTCACTGACTTTATTCTGGCAGAAGTCACCAAATCCATTAGCTTCTTTTGAATCTCCCTTCTAGTTTTCCCCTCTCCTGTTTACATTTCTCAGCCAACCTTCTTGTCTGAAGCATTCTCCTCTCTCTTAATCTCCTCCTGCCTCTGTGGCTATTTCTTTTTAGTCTCATGAATGGAACTTTCCTCACTTTTTACAGATTGTTGTTTATAATTGTGCTCCTCTAAGTTTTCTTTCCTTCTTTTCCTGGCTCATCTCATTCATCCTGAGGTTTCAACTATGTGCAGATGACTCCTGCATTAGTCAGAGTGAGGCTGAGCTGCTGTAACAAAAAGGTGGGTAGGTGATTCTGCTCCATGAGGTCACCCAGGAATGCAATTTTCTTCTCTCTTGTTGCTCTACCATCCCCTAAGGTGTTGTCATTATCTGCACAGTCAAAAGTAGCTCAAAGGCACCATGTCTGTGTTCCAACAGCCAGGAATTGAAGGTAACAATTTCCTTGTAAGGAAGTGATAAGAAAGTCGTACGTGACATTTCTGCTCAAATTACATTGCTGAGGATGCAGTCACCCGACCACATGTAGCTTCAAGGGGGGCTGGGAAATGAGTGGCTATGTATTCTGTAAAAAACTGTCAGGTTTAAAAAAAACAACAACAAAAAAACCTGTCAGGCCTTTTTTTTTTTTTTTTTTTTAAGATTTATTTGGTTGTTTTAGAGAGAGCAGGAGAGAGTGTGGGGGCAGGAGAGGGCAGAGGGGGAGGGAGAGAGAAACTCAGGAGGACTCCATGCTGGGTTCAGAGCCTGATGTGGGGCTTGATCTCAGGACCCTGAGATTAGGACCTGAGCCAAAATCAAAAGTCAGATGCTGAACCGACTGCCCCACCTAGGGGCCCCAATAAAAACTGTCAGTTTTGATAACTATGAGGAAGAATGAGAGAAGGGATATGGGGGCAAAAGTAATGGTCTCTGCTAAAATACCTTCAGACCTACTCTTTGATTTTCCAGATTCATAGATCTGTCTACTTTGTGAGGTCTTCTGCTTTTTTTAATGGCTCATTATATTTTTAAAAAAATAACAGCTTTGGGGGCCCTGGGTGGCTCAGTTGGTTAAGCATCTGCCTTTGGCTTAGGTCATGATCCCTGGGTCCTGGGTCCTGCTCAGTGGGGGGTCTGCTTCTCCCTCTCCCTCTGCACTCTCTCTCTCGACAAAATAAACAAATAAATAAATAAATCTTTAAAATAATTAAGAAAAAAATAACAGCTTTGTGCCTGTCGGCTCAGTTGATAGAACATGAGACTCTTGATTTCGGGGTTGTGAGTTCAAGCCCCACGTTGAGTATAGAGTTTATTTAAAAAAAAAGTAAAAATAGGAGCACCCGGGTGGCTCAGTTGGTTAAATGTCCGGCTCTTGATTGCAGCTCATTTCATGATCTGGGGCTCCTGGAACTGAGCCCTGTGTAAGTTTCTGCACTCAGTGTGGAGTCTGCTTGGGACTTTCCTCTCCCTTTGACCCTCCCCCAGCTTGTGCTGTCTATCCCACTCTAAAATAAAGAAAATCTAAAATAAATAAATAAATAAAAAATAAAAAAGTAAAAATACAAATGTCAGCTTTATTGAGGCATAATTGATGTATAAAATTGTTAATGGTCATTATTCAGTTGTTTGAACTAGAAATTTCAGTCATTCTTGATTCCTCTGTATGTCTTATTTCTCACAGCATATTTGTCACCAAGTTCTGTGTATTTTAATTACTGAATCCATCCTTCTACCACTATGTCTGTCTAGACCCTAAAAGCTGTATCTTATGTGTGTGTGTTCACACACCTATTTTTTTTTCCGTTTTTTTTTAAGAAGTAATCTCTGAGCCCAATGTGGGCCTCAAACTCACAACCCTGAGATCAAGAGTCACATGCTCTACTGACTACTGACTGAGCCAGCAAGTGCCCCAGTCGTATATATATTTTTGATAATAATATTGTATAGTTTTTGAAAGCTCCTGACTTGCCTCCAGCCCAAGAGTTTTCTCCTTAGATGACCATCCTTCCCACACAGCCACTGTATTTATCTTTCTTAATGATGTATGGGATGATTTTGTTTTCATTATTGTATTTATTTTTAAAAGATTTTATTTATTTATTTGAGAGAGAGAGATCAGAGTGACCGAGAACACAAGTGGAGGGGAGAGGCAAAAGGAGAGGGGGCAGCAGGCTCCCCACTGAGCAGGGAGCCCGATGAGGGGCTTCATTCCAGGACCCTGGGATCATGACCTGGGCTGAAGGCAGATGCTTAACTGACTGAGCCACCCAGGCGCCCCTCATTCCTTTTTTTTTTTTGTTATTGTTGTTATTGTTTTTTTAAAGATTTATTCATTTATTTTAGAGAGAGGGAAATCACGTGTGTCCCTGCTCAGGCGCCTGTGAGCAGGGGGAGGGGCAGAGGGAGAGGGAGAGAAGCAGACTTTCTGCTGAGTGCAGAGCCCAACATGGGGCTGGATCTCAAAACCCTGAGATCATGACCTAAGCCAAAATCACGAGTCGGATGCTTAACCGGCCGAGCCAACCAGGAGCCTCCATTTCCATTCTTAAAAGTCTGTAATGACCCTCCATTTGCTACTATGGGTCTTCTTTAAATGTGATTTTTAGAAATAGAACCGTTTTTCTTTTTCTAGAAAAAAAAATCCTACAACAAATTACCCAGTATTAAAAAATGGAGAACTTCTTGGATGAGCATTGTCCTTAGAGTGTAATTTGGAATTGCTGGCCTACAGAATTTTAATTCAGATTACTTGCTAATGGTTAGAACGCCCTTCACAACCCAGTACCAGCTGACTTTCCCCAAATGTATTTTTAGCTAGTATTCCCATCATCTTCTCTGCTCCAGTCACATGGCATTAATCACTCCTCTCACTTGTGGCAGGCATTCATGGGTCTGTGTTCACTCTTGTTCCTTCAGTCATGAGTAGTGTTTTTTAAAAAAAAAGTAAAAAAAAATTTTTTTTCTTTCCTATTTTTCCCTGGGCACATCATTACTCATCTGAAAGAGCATGAGTAGCTTTGGAGCTAGGCAGACTTGGATTAAGAGCTCAGTTGAGTCCTACCCAGTCTTCTCATTGGAAAAATGGATTTAATAAGAGAATCTACATAAAGTATACAGGCCATTACGGGAGCCTCAAGATGTCAATTCTTTCCATCTCTTCCTCAACTCTCACTTCTGTATTTTTTGGAAACATCGCAGGAAGAAGTAGTTTTCCTCAATTAGTGTTTTCATATGATTTGATAAAGCTTCTATTAGAGAACTTTAATTATTATATTTATGTATGTATGTGCTTGTCATACCTGCTGGACTTTCAACTCTTTGAAGGAGGAGTCCTGACTTACTCATACTCACCTTTGATCCTTAGTGTCTGGCAAAAATAGACATGAAGTAAATGTTAAATTCAATTGCACTGAATTGAATCGAAATGGATTTATGGTAGAAAAATAAAGGTCATCCAGTTTCCTTGGCTCTGACTCACCCTCCCCATAAGGAATGGAGCAAGAGTTTGATGGATGTGCATATGCTGTTTTGTAATAAAAAGGAGCAGTCTTCTGATTCTGAACATGAAATAGCAACTGCTGGACTATGAAACAATCTGCAAAATTGCATTTATCCTGGAGTGTTTTGTTTTGGCATCAGTAGGGTAGAATGTTGTTTCATAGTCCATGTTTATTGAACCATGTAAGGGATTTATATGAGCATCTGTATAGAGGCCAAAGTTAAAGTGGGCACAGTCCCAAAAAAGTGACATGGAAGACGAATTGATGTATTCAAGCATTCAGAGTTGACAACATAATCTGCTATTTTTGTAGAGGGCATTTTGGCACTAGTTGCCGAGTGTGTATATATGTGACAAGTCAAGCCCAATATCACCTCCCCAGCCCAAATAAATTTTTCTTTTTTTCCCTCTATTTCTTTTTTAAAAAAGTTGGTTTTAAAAAACCATATGACACTAAATATATCATTATGACCATTTTTAAGTGAATAGTTCAGTAGTGTTAAGTATGTTCCCATTATTGTGGAACAGATCTCTAGAACTTTTTCATCTTGTAACACTGAAATTCTATACCCATTAAACACTAATTTTCCCTTGCATCTTCCCCCTGCCCTTGACAACCACCTCTAACATTCTATTTCTGATTTTGACTACTTCAGCTATTTCATATGAGTGGAGTTGTACTATGTTTGTTCTTTATGACTGGCTTATTTTGCTTAGCATAATGTCCTTGGGATTCATCCGTGTTGTAGCATGTTACAGGATTTCCTTCTCTTTTAAAGCTAAGTAATATTCCATGGTATGTATATACCATATTTTCTTTATTCATCAGTAAATGGACAGTTGGGTTACTTCCATCTCTTGGCTATTGTGATTAATGCTGTGATGAACATGGATATGCAGTTATCTCTTCAAGATCCTATTGTGAATTCTTTTAGATAAATATGCAAAGGTGGGTCATATGGTAATTCTAGTTTTCATTTTTTTAAGGGACCTCATACTATTTTCAATAATGGCTGTACCATTTTACATTCCCACCACTGGTGCACAAGTGTTCCAAAGTCTCATTCTCACCAACACTTGTTATTTTCTGTTCTTTTGACAGTAGTCATCTTGATAAGTGTGGAATGATATCTCATTCGATTTTGATTTGCATTTCCCTATTGATTAGTGATGGTGAGCATCTTTTCATGTGCTTATTGGCTATTTGTATGTCTTTTTTTTTTTTTTTTTGAGAAATGTCTATTGAATCCTTTGTTCATTTCATAGTTGGACTATTTGGGTTTTTGTTGATGTTGTTGAATTGTAGAAGTTTCTTATATATTCTAAATAATAACCCCCTATCAGATATATGATTTACAATTATTTTCTCATATTCTGTAGGTTGCCTTTTCACTTTGTTGATTGTTTCCATTTGTCTATTTTTTATTTTATTGCCTGTACTTTTGGTGTCAAATCCAACCTTTCTATTTCTTTTAATGACGTTTAGTGACCAGTCTTTATGTTATGCAGCTTTGAAATCTTGAAATTATTTCTCTCCCAGATCCTATAGTTAAAAGTTGCCTGAGACCCCTCAAGTCTGTAGAGTCATCACCTTTATTCGTTCTCTCTCCCCACTCCCATTCCATTGCACACACTAGTTTATCACCTCACTCTGGATTTCTGTCTTCTGCTTGTTTGGTATCTCTTACCTTTCCAAACTAGTAAATATGCTGTCTTTGGTTTAGGCATCTTAAGGAATAGTCCAAGTCATTAGGAATATTTACACTTTCCTCATTGTTCTCCAGAAATGTCAAAATTTCTCTAAAATTGGGCTCTAACCTACCTTTCTTGCTGTATCTTTTGTTCCTTTTTCTCATTACCGACAAATACTTTATAGTTTCGTCAAACAGGGTTAGTTGTTTTTTTCTCATATTGCCACATAACTTCCTGACATTGATTGTACTATTCTTTTTTGCTTGAAATATATTGGAATGCTTTAGTGACCTCTTCTTTGGTTATTCATTTGTCTGCCTGCCATCTTCTGCTCTTATTTCTTTACACTCACTCCTAGAGAGTTCAGCTTCAACTAAGACCTAAATGTTGATATTTCTCAAATCAGCATCTCTGTGTATGATCTCTTTGCCTGAAGGACATTACTGAAGTTTTAGGGGACCAAAGAATAGCTTTCATCCTTCACAGCCAAGATCTGAGCCAGTTAGGGGATAGACTAGGAGTAAGACAGATAATACCAAAATATAATCTTTATCACTAATAGAGCTACAACTGGAAAATGTGGCTTATAGTTGTGAAAATTGACCTCCTAATACTGGACGTAGTCCACTTTAGTCCATTTTAAAACTTAAACAGGTGGGGTAGAACAGAGTCCCCTGCCCATTGATGGTTGCCACCCCAAAGTAAAGAGAAGAAGGCGGAGCAATACTATCTATACGTGTTCAGCTTTTGCTCCCAACTTGCCCAATTACCCTCAGGTAGGAAGGAGTGAGTGAGGTGGAGTGGGGCCAAGGGGGCTACACTACTGGACATTTGCCAAAATGGAGGAAACATTGGGAGTGGAGAGATTATTTCTCCTCTGCCCCCTGCCCCACATATATCTTTATCCAGATATCCCGCTATCACTTTAAATCTGTGTTCATCATATCCACCTTCAAGACATCCCTCCTCCCAAATTGCTCTTTTTACACTAGAACATTGAGTCAGCTTTGACTTGACTGTCCTCATATGCTACAAAGTTGAATATTATAATATCATTGTTTTTCTTTAAAATGCTTCTTTTATTTGTTTGTTCTCCAATATTGCTACCACTAGCTTGTGACAAACCTTTAGCATCCTTGAATAGATATGCCCAATATGTAAGTCCTCTTCTTTGCTTCTGGTTTGCTTCCTAAAGATTGTTCATAAATCTGTGGCATTTTGGATTAGATGCAAACTGGCATTTAAGTGTCTCTCCACTGCCCTAACACATGACATTCTTTTATAATATACTTCAGCATACAAACAGGGCTTTTAGGAAAGATGTTTTTGAAACACATCATGCTCATTCCTATTGCACCTTTGCCCAAGTGGACAACTGTGCCTGAGAACAGCTTCTTGACCTTCCATATTCCTAAATTCCCAATTCAACTTCCATTTCTCCCAGATATCTCTCTTTGTACTCTGGTCTACATCTCTGTTAGTATACTTAAAATGATTATTTTGTAATTCTCAAAGTGTTTATATTTTGGCTTTATCTTTCCAACAAATTTGTATGGAATTATAGGAAACCCTATACTTGAATATCTGCCCACCCTTCCCCTATACCCCTAAAGTATAGACTAAACTCATAGTAAATAATCAATGAAATTGATCAGTATAGAAAGTTAGAATAACATATTATTTAATATGTTTAAGGTTAAATTTCTAGGCTAACATGTGAGCCTTTTATGAAAAACATCAACAACAACAAAATTTCTCCCATATTTCCTAGCTAGAAATTTCTATAAATGAATAGGCATTTGCATGTGTCCTATTTAAAATTCTTCTGATGCATTTCTTGTGGGACAATAGGACCCTTTTCTTTGGTGAATCCCAAGTAAGAGTATTGGAATGGAATACTGACAGGAAAGAAAGAAAAAAAAAAAAACCCTCTCAAGATAACACATGGCCTCAATCAAGAAAGCATTGGAAGAAATTAAGCAGGCATTTGGAGAAAAGACATATTGTCATCTGGACTCATTGCTTTTAAAAGAAAACATTTGGGTGCATGTAATATCTAAATCTATTTTGTAGACCCCTCTTCTTGGAAAATAAAATAAGTTATTTATTTATAGTGACTCCAATTTGTGTCTGATGTGTATAATAGTAAATTTGAATTGATTTTGTACAACAGCATAAAACATATGATGGAAAGGCCAACAAGCACTCTAGAAATATCTACTAGAATTTAGTTTCCTAAAGGAACTCTTTTTTTTACATTTTTTAAATTTATATTTATTTATTATTTTATTATTATTATTTTTAAAGATTTTATTTATTTGACAGAGAGAGACACAGTGAGAGAGGGAACGCAAGCAGGGGGAGTGGGAGAGGGAGAAGCAGACTTTCTGTGGAGCAGAGAGCAGGCGCCCCTTTTTATTTATTATTTTAGAGTGAGAGAGAGAGAGAGAGTGAGCAGGGGGGAGGGGCAGAGGGAGAGAAAGAGGGAGAGAAGCAGACTTCCTGCTGAGTGCGGAGCCCCTCTGAGGGGCTCAATCTCATAACCCTGAGATCATGACCTGAGCTGAAATCAAGAATCTGAGTCTTGGGCGCCTGGGTGGCCCAGTTGTTAAGTGTCTGCCTTCAGCTCAGGTCATGATCCCAGGGTCCTGGGATCGAGCCCTGCATCAGGCTCCCTGCTCAGCGGGAAGCCTGCTTCTCCCTCTTCCACTCCCCCTGCTTGTGTTCCCTCTCTCGCTGTCTCTCTCTATCAAATAAGTAAATAAAATCTTTAAAAAAAAAAAAAAAAAGAATCAGTCTTAACTGACTGAGCCACCCAGGCGCCCCTAAAGGAACTCTTAAAAGAAGAAACTTTTGTCTTACTTACATCCACACAAATTGTTTCCTTTAATAAATACAGAACTGGAGAGAGGTTGATTCTCTGAGCTTTTATTTTTCTTGAATTTCAATTATTAAAAAATGTTTTCCTTTTAATATTAGATGAACCATATTAAAAATTAGCTAATCAACGGAGTCTTCCATCTTCATGAGTATTTTGGACAATTGGGGATAAGGGGAAATCTAGGAGAAATTGGGAATGTTTCTTAATTGATGGGATTTAGTATTTTGGAGAAGGTGCCATGTCTAGGAACGGCCACAAGATGGTGTAGAGATAAATACCTAAGCATTCATAAATGTCATTCATTCATTCAGTGAACAAGCATTTAATAATCCCCAACTACATGCCTGGAATAATGTGAGGCAGAATGGGGACCCAAAGGAAGAAATGGACACTTCTATAGATGTTAGGGCATGGGTTTGGAAAGGCACCAGAGAGGAAATGATTCTTAAACAGAATCTTATAAACCTGGGAGGGAGTTATTAGGAAGTAGATTATATAGATTGCAGAATTGGAGGAGATGATGTGTGGAAATAGAGGGAGATACATGAATGAAGGACCAAAAATGTAAGAACCAGTCTGGCATATTTAAGGAATTTTAAGCAGTTGATTATGATTAAGACACACAGTAGGAGACTGTAGATAATGCAGGCCGGATAACCACACGGCCTGACATTCCTTCCTTGGTGAGGTTGTGTTTTAGGGAGGTCACTTTTTTGTTTTTTAGTTTTTATTTTATTTATGTGACAGAGAGAGATACAGCGAGAGAGGGAACGCAAACATGGGGAGGGGGAGAGGGAGAAGAGGCTTCCTGCTGAGCAGGGAGCCTGACATGGGGCTCAATCCCAGGAAGTTGGGGTCATGACCTGAGCGGCAGATGCGCTTAACGACTGAGTCACTCAGGTGCCCCTAGGGAGTTCTGGCTTAAGAGAGGAGGAAGGGTCTTATAGGAGGAAGAAGGGTCTCAGGAGTAAAACTCAGTTCATTTTGGACTTGTGTCTTGACGGTTCAGTTTGGGACTCATGGTACAGAGATGGGGGGTGGGGTGAGGAAAGGGAATGGGAGGGAGGACCACTGTGCTGAGATGGGGCTCAGTGTGGGAGGAGTGGGGTAGAATGAAAGGCAAGGTGCTGTGATTTGATTTTGGTTATTTACATTCCTGTATTATTTGTGTTTCTGATTGGTTATTAGAGACTTAGGTTGAGCACATATTGCCAAACAACAAAAAAGACTTTGTTTCTAAATATTAAGCTCCTAATGACACAAGTATTGACTTTGTTGTTTCCTTGCTTAATCCTACAAATACATTGATTAAGACATGCTGTGTACTCTCTGGGTATGGACGGTGAACATGGGTTCTGCATTGGCGATAGGACATTAGGCAAGGTAATTATTCTTTCCTCAATTTCCTCATTTTTAAAGTGGAAAACTTTATTCACTAGGGAGCTAATGTATAATACTTGTCTTTTCCCCAGGAGTTATAAATTAACTGAGAATGACAAGGATTCGGGCAAACGGAAAGCAAAGTACTAACTTTAGTACGGAAAAAAGCTCTCTGGAAGGAGGTGGCTTAGACGTGTGGAAACAGGAAGCTTCCTAATATTTGCTTTCTCTCATAGAGACCTTGGAGTAGATAAATTGCATTATTAGCAGGAGCACTTTCTGCTGTATTTTGTGAAAATTAAAAACAAGTGTCTGGACCTGGGGCCATCTTCCAGAGAGACACGCCCCTGGCCATGTGCAAATTCCTGGTGGGTGGCACTGCCTCCTGGGATTCCCTCAGCAGCTGCACCACTGGCCCAGAGCTCTGTATCCATCTGCCTTCTCTCGGCAACCATCAGCTTGCTCAGACTGAGGTGCTACCAGCATTTCTACTCCATTGTCATTGTACATTTTAAACATCTGCTGGGGGTCGGCTGGGTGGCTCACTCGTTAAGCGTCTGCCTTTGGCTCTGGTCATGATCCCAGGGTCCTGGGATCGAGCTCCACATCGGGCTCCCTGCTCAGCGGGAAGCTTCCTTCCCCCTCTGCCTCTGCCTACCACTCTGCCTACTTGTGCTCCATCTCTATCTCTCTGTCAAATAAATAAATAAAATAAAATAAAAAATAAACATCTGCCAGGACAATCTGTAGCTATGTTAAGTTGCCTGCCCGGACAGTTTAAGCTATACTGTTTATGTACAGTTTTCTGATGACAGGTTATATAGTTTTTGAGAGGTACCTCTATTCCGTCCCCTCTTGCCCCCTTCAGCCCTGTATTTTTAGAGCATAGGTTTGGAGAACATATATATCAAGCTATAGCAGAAATACCTGTAAAGGTAGTAACTAATACTTATCTATTACTATGTGCCAGGCATTACCCTAAGTCAATTACACATACTAACTTCAAAACAACAACAAACCAGGTAGTATGCTTACAGGAAAGAAAACTAGAGGCACAGGAGTTAGGTGACTTATGCAAGATCCCACATCTGGAGAGAGACAGAGCCAGGGTTCAGATTCAAGGCAGTCTGGCTCCAGAGTCCATTACTTTAACCACTGTGTTACTTATTTCTTCCATGAAATGGCAAATGGTGAATAGCAATGGGTACAATGATCACCTCTATTACCCTTTCCAATCTTTGCTTTCTCTGGTCCTCCCATTTTTCCAGTACCCTCAGTGATCGTGTTTCATCGTTCTGAAAAATGGGAATGATCTGCCAACTGCTTCAGGCAGTGTGGGCTGTCCTGGCCCCATCAGCTGTGGGGGTGGTCTCCCCCGTCCCCCGCCCCCCCCCCAGCTCCATAGGCTGGTGGAAATGCTGCTCATCTTCCCTGGGTGTCCCAGCAGGACTCTTCCCCCACTTTGTGACTGCCTGGCCAGTAGGGGCTCTTCTGGACTGCTGCACTCTCCCTCTGTACTCTCCACCCTCAACAGAAAAGCAGATTTCCCTATTATCCTGTTTCCTGAGAGATGAGAAGGTGGTGATGGTGGTGGTGGGGTGTGTGTGTGTGTGTGTGTACGGAGCGGTTGTGAATGCCATACCTTAATTCTTTCCTTCATAAGCTTCACTGATGAAATATACCCTTCCTTCCCATCTCCTGCTTTTCTCCCCTGAAGATGATGAATCCCTCACCATAAGGTTTAGCACTTTTCACCTAGTAATGCATAATGTGAGATTTAAAAGAGTACTGTGGCAGGGCGCCTGGGTGGCTCAGTCGTGAAGCGTCTGCCTTCAGCTCAGGTCATGATCCCGGGGTCCTGGGATCGAGTCCCACATTGGGCTCCCTGCTCGGTGGGAAGCCTGCTTCTCCCTCTCCCACTCCCCCTGCTTGTGTTCCCTCTCTCGCTGTGTCTCTCTGTGAAATAAATAAATAAAATCTTTAAAAAAAAATAAAAGAGTACTGTGGCAATTGCCTTTGGGAAAACTCTGGATTAAACAAAGTTACTCAGGCTCCATTTCTTTTTTTTTTCAGATTTTTCAGAACCATTAAATGCTAATGTGATTTAGAATTTTTTAGAAGTTTTATTTTAAATTCCAGTTAGTTTACATACAGTGTAATATTAGTTTCAGAATTTAGTGATTCATCATTTACATACAACACCCAGTGCTCATCACAAGTGCTCTCCATAATGCCCATCACCCATTTAACTGACCACCCCCCCACCTCTTGTAACCATCAGTTTATTCTCTATAGTTAGTGATTTAGAATTTTTTACATGCAAATGAACATACCTTTAAACATTCTTTCCCAAATGTATTTGATCAAGGAACCATTTTTTTGGAGAGCATCTCATCGGCTAGTGTTCTGCAGAACATGGCCTTAGGAAACATGGATGTGGATAAAGAAACACAGAACCAAGAGATCCCTATGAAAGTGTCCTGAAATTGTCTTATCATCTATCCACATTTTAATGACTGCTTCTACTTTGACCTATTTTGCTAATTTTCAGACTTCAGAGTATTTAGAAGTCTATTCAAGAATGTCTTCAGTGGGGATGTAATAGCTTGATGTGATGGGGCAGTATTACCTAGGGTACCCAGCTCTTTGGGAATTGACTGCCTATCTTTGGTTCTTACATCCCTGTTGCCATTTGGATCCCTTTGGAGGGATATGAGAGGTCTCATGTAATCACTTTTCTGGGACTTAATTTAAGTTTCATGAACAGTGTGAGTGAAACTTAGATGTGGGTGCCTGACCAAGGTGTGAGTTAATGCAGAATCACTGTACCTCTATTCAGCTTGCTCATTTCTATCCAGACTCCAAACAGAAATGAATCATTAATATTTTGGGACTTCCCATTTTTGGAGTGTCATTTAGATGTTTGATTTTCTTTTGACTATCCCTCTCTAGTATTCTGGATGGAATTACAGCCTTACATAAGTTAGCTTGCATTTGGTAAGCTAAATAGTCCCAAATATACTTTTTTTTTTTATTCTTATGTTAATCCCCATACATTACATCATTAGTTTTAGATAAAGTGTTCCATGATTCATTGTTTGTGCATAACACCCAGTGCTCCATGCAGAATGTGCCCTCCTCAATACCCACCACCAGGCTAACCCATCCTCCCACCCCCCTCCCCTCTAGAACCCTCAGTTTGTTTTTCAGAGTCCATCGTCTCTCATGGTTCGTCTACCCCTCCGATTTCTCCCGCTTCATTCTTCCCCTCCTGCTACCTTCTTCTGCTTCTTTTTTTTTTTTCTTAACATACATTGCATTATTTGTTTCAGAGGTACAGATCTAAGATTCAACAGTCTTGCACAATTCACAGCGCTTACCAGAGCACATACCCTCCCCAGTGTCTATCACCCAGTCCCCCCATCCCTCCCACCCCACCCCCCACTCCAGCAACCCTCAGTTTGTTTCCTGCAATTAAGAATTCCTCATATCAGTGAGATCATATGATACATGTCTTTCTCTGTTTGACTTATTTCACTCAACATAATACCCTCCAGTTCCATCCACGTCGTTGCAAATGGCAAGATCTCATTCCTTTTGATGGCTGCATAATATTCCATTGTATATATATACCACATCTTCTTTATCCATTCTTCTGTCGATGGACATCTTGGCTCTTTCCACAGTTTGGCTATTGTGGACATTGCTGCTATAAACATCGGGGTGCACGTACCCCTTCGGATCCCTACTTTTGTATCTTTGGGGTAAATACCCAGTACTGCAATTGCTGGATCATATGGTAGCTCTATTTTCAACTTTTTGAGGAACCTCCATACAGTTTTCCAGAGTGGCTGCACCAGCTTGCATTCCCACCAACAGTGTAGGAGGGTTCCCCTTTCTCCGCATCCCCGCCAACATCTGTCGTTTCCTAACTCCTTAATTTTAGCCATTCTGACTGGTGTGAGGTGGTATCTCATTGAGGTTTTGATTTGGATTTCCCTAATGCCGAGCGATATTGAGCACTTTTTCATGTGTCTGTTGGCCATTTGGATGTCTTCTTTGGAAAAATGTCTGTTCATGTCTTCTGCCCATTTCTTGATTGGATTCTTTGTTCTTTGGGTGTTGAGTTTGATGAGTTCTTTATAGATTTTGGATACTAGCCCTTTATCTGATATGTCATTTGCAAATATCTTCTCCCATTCTGTCGGTTGTCTTTTGGTTTTGTTGACTGTTTCCTTTGCTTTGCAAAAGCTTTTTATCTTGATGAAGTCCCAATAGTTCATTTTTGCCCTTGCTTCCCTTGCCTTTGGCGATGTTTCTAGGAAGAAGTTGCTTCGGCTGAGGTCAAAGAGGTTGCTGCCTGTGTTCTCCTTTAGGATTTTGATGGACTCCTGTCTCACATTGAGGTCTTTCAACCATTTGGAGTCTATTTTTGTGTGTGGTGTAAGGAAATGGTCCAGTTTCATTCTTCTGCATGTGGCTATCCAATTTTCCCAACACCATTTGTTGAAGAGACTGTCTTTTTTCCATTGGAGATTCTTTCCTGCTTTGTCAAAGATGAGTTGACCATAGAGTTGAGGGTCCATTTCTGGGCTCTCTATTCTGTTCCATTGATCTATGTGTCTGTTTTTGTGCCAGTACCATGCTGTCTTGATGATGACAGCTTTGTAATAGAGCTGGAAGTCCGGAATTGTGATGCCACCGGCTTTGCTTTTCTTTTTCAACATTCCTCTGGCTATGCGGGGTCTTTTCTGGTTCCATACAAATTTTAGGATTATTTGTTCCATTTCTTTGAAAAAAGTGGATGGTATTTTGATGGGGATTGCATTGAATGTGTAGGTTGCTCTAGGTAGCATTGACATCTTCAAAATATTTGTTCTTCCAATCCATGAGCATGGAACGTTTTTCCATTTCTTTGTGTCTTCCTCAATTTCTTTCATGAGTATTTTATAGTTTTCTGAGTACAGATCCTTTGCCTCTTTGGTTAGATTTATTCCTAGGTATCTTATGGTTTTGGGTGCAATTGTACATGGGATCGACTCCTTAATTTCTTTTTCTTCTGTCTTGTTGTTGGTGTATAGGAATGCCACTGACTTCTGTGCATTGATTTTATATCCTGCCACTTTACTGAATTCCTGTATGAGTTCTAGCAGTTTTGGGGTGGAGTCTTTTGGGTTTTCCACATAAAGTATCATGTCATCTGCAAAGAGTGAGAGTTTGACTTCTTCTTTGCCAATTTGGATGCCTTTGATTTCTTTTTGTTGTCTGATTGCTGTGGCTAGGACTTCCAATACTATGTTGAATAGCAGTGGTGATAGTGGACATCCCTGCCGCATTCCTGACTTTAGGGGGAAAGCTCTCAGTTTTTCCCCATTGAGAATGATATTCGCTGTGGGTTTTTCATAGATGGCTTTTATGATATTGAGGTATGTACCCTCTATGCCTATACTCTGAAGAGTTTTGATCAAGAAAGGATGCTGTACTTTGTCGAAAGCTTTGTCTGCATCTATTGAGAGGATCATATGATTCATGTTCTTTCTTTTGTTAATGTATTGTATCACATTGATTGATTTGCGGATGTTGAACCAACCTTGCAGCCCAGGGATAAATCCCACTTGGTCGTGGTGAATAATCCTTTTAATGTACTGTTGGATCCTATTGGCTAGTATTTTGGTGAGAATTTTTGCATCCATGTTCATCAGGGATATTGGTCTGTAATTCTCTTTTTTGATGGGGTCTTTGTCTGGTTTTGGGATCAAGGTAATGCTGGCCTCATAAAATTAGTTTGGAAGTTTTCCTTCCATTTCTATTTTTTGGAACAGGTCCAGAAGAATAGGTATTAACTCTTCTTTAAATGTTTGGTAGAATTCCCCTGGGAAGCCATCTGGCCCTGGGCTTTTGTTTTTTGGGAGATTTTTGATGACTGCTTCAATTTCCTTAGTGGTTATAGGTCTGTTCAGGTTTTCTATTTCTTCCTGGTTCAGCTCCTTTAGGTGTAGGGTTAGGTTGTGTACTTGAGACCTTTCTTGTTTCTTGAGAAAGGCTTGTATTGCTATATACTTTCCTCTTAGGACTGCCTTTGCTGCATCCCAAAGATTTTGAACAGTTGTGTTTTCATTTTCATTGGTTTCCATGTATTTTTTTAATTCTTCTTTAATTTCCTGGTTGACCCATTCATTCTTCAGTAGGATGCTCTTTAGCCTCCATGTATTTGAGTTCTTTCCAACTTTCCTCTTGTGATTGAGTTCTAGTTTCAAAGCATTGTGGTCTGAAAATAGGCAGGGAATGATCCCAATCTTTTGGTACCGGTTGAGACCTGATTTATGACCTAGGATGTGATCTATTCTGGAGAATGTTCCATGGGCACTAGAGAAGAATGTGTATTCCGTTGCTTTGGGGTGGAATGTTCTGAATATGTCTGTGAAGTCCATTTGGTCCAGTGTGTCATTTAAAGTCTTTATTTCCTTGTTGATCTTTTGCTTAGACGATCTGTCTATTTCAGTGAGGGGGATGTTAAAGTCCCCCACTATTATTGTATTGTTGTCGATGTGTTTCTTTGCTTTTGTTATTAATTGCCTTATATAATTGGCTGCTCCCATGTTAGGGGCATAGATATTTACAATTGTTAGATCTTCTTGTTGGATAGATCCTTTAAGTAGGATATAATGTCCTTCCTCATCTCTTATTACAGTCTTTGGTTTAAAATCTAATTTGTCTGATATAAGGATTGCCACCCCAGCTTTCTTTTGGTGTCCATTAGCATGGTAAATGGTTTTCCACCCCCTCACTTTCAATCTGGGGCTGTCTTTGGGTCTAAAATGAGTCTCTTGCAGACAGCATATCGATGGGTCTTGTTTTTTAATCCAGTCTGATAGCCTGTGTCTTTTGATTGGGGCATTTAGCCCATTTACATTCAGGGTAACTATTGAAAGATAGGAATTTAGTGCTATTGTGTTGCCTGTAAGATGACTGTTACCGTATATTGTCTGTGTTCCTTTCTGGTCTATGTTGCTTTTAGGCTCTCTCTTTGCTTAGAGGACCCCTTTCAAGATTTCCTGTAGGGCTGGTTTCATGTTTGCAAATTCCTTTAGTTTTTGTTTGTCCTGGAAGCTTTTTATCTCTCCTTCAATTTTCAATGACAGCCTAGCTGGATAGAGTATTCTTGGCTGCATATTTTTCTCATTTAGTGCTCTGAATATATCCTGCCAGTCCTTTCTGGCCTGCCAGGTCTCTGTGGATAGGTCTGTTGCCAATCTAATGTTTCTACCCTTGTAGGTTACATATCTCTTCTCCCGAGCTGCTTTCAGGATTTTCTCTTTGTCTATGAGACTCGTAAGTTTTACTATTAGATGTCGGGGTGTTGACCTATTTTTATTGATTTTGAGAGGGGTTCTCTGTGCTTCCTGGATTTTCATGCCTGTTTCCTTCCCCAAATTAGGGAAGTTCTCTGCTATAATTTGCTCCATTATACCTTCTGCCCCTCTCTCTCTTTCTTCTTCTTCTGGGATCCCAATTATTCTAATGTTGTTTCGTCTTATGATATCACTTATCTCTCGAATTCTGCCCTCGTGATCCAGTAGTTGTTTATCTCTTTTTCTCAGCTTCTTTATTTTCCATCATTTCATCTTCTATATTACTGATTCTCTCTTCTGCCTCATTTATTCTAGCAGTTAGCGCCCCCATTTTTGATTGCACCTCATTAATAGCCTTTTTGATTTCTACTTGGTTGGATTTTAGTTCTTTTACTTCTCCAGAAAGGGTTTCTCTAAGAACTTCCATATTTTTTTCAAGCCCAGCTAGTATCTTTAAAGTGATGATTCTGAACTCTAGATCTGACATCGTACTAATGTCCATATTGAGTAGGTCCCTGGCAGTCGGTACTACCTCTTGTTCTTTTTGTTGAGGTGATTTTTTCCATCTTGTCATTTTGTGCAGAGGAGAATAGATTAATGAGAGAACAAAATGCTAACAGAGTAACAACGTCCCCAGAAAATATACTGTAAACAAATCAGAAAAGACCTGAAGCAGTGGGAAAAGAAAGGGAAAGAGAGAAAAAAGAAAAAGAAAAAAAAGAAAAAGAAAAAGATAAAGATAAAAACAAAAACAAACAAAACAAAACAACAACAACAAAAAAAAACCCAGAATGTGATCAAATATGATCAGGCTGGTATATAGATCAGTGCCACACACTAGATTTGGGGTGTATTTTGGTCTTTTAGAAGAAAGTGCCTCCCAAAATTTTAAAGAAAGAAAAACTTATATATGTACAAAAATAAGTGTTGATATGATGAAGGGATGGAATATGACTAAAGATGGAAATTATAAAAAATTTTATAAAAGGAATTAATAAGAAGTTGTTTGAAAAAAGAAAGAAGAGGATTTAAAAAAAGAAAAAAGAAAAGAAAAAAAAGGGGGAGAGAATGTGATCAGGCAGGGGAATAGAAAACACCATATACTAGAGATTTAGGGTATATTTTAATCTGTTAGAAGAAACTATCTCAAAATTTTAAAGAGAGAACAACTTATATATATAAGCCAAAAATATGGGTAACTACTATTAAGGGATAGAATATGACTCTAAAAATGAAAAATAAAAATGTTTTTTTTAAAAAAAGGGATTGATAAGATGTTGGTTGAAAAAGGGAAAAAGAAAAATTCAAAAAAAAAAAAAAGACAAGTAAAAAAAAAATTAACTTTGAAAGACTAAAGAATCATGGTAAAAAAGCCATGAATTCTATGTGCATTATTCCCCTAGCGCTGGAGTTCTGCCGTTCTCATTGATCGGTAAACTTGGTCTTGGCCGGCTGTTCTCGCTGATCTTCTGGGGGAGGGGCCTGTTGCCGTGGTTCCCAAATGTCTTTGCCGGAGGCGGAATTGCCCCGCCCTTGCCCCCTCCCGGCTAAGTGATCTGCTCGGGTTTGCTCTCCGGGGCTTTTGTTCCCTGCGAGCTTTCCGTACAGCTTTGGAGGCGGAGAGTGAAAATGGCGGCCTTCCAATCTCCGCCCTGGAGGAGCCGAGAACTCGGGGGCCCACTCCTCAGTGCAGCCCTAGAGAAAAGCAGTCAATCACTCCCGTCTCCCCGGTCTCAGGCCGCACTCCGTGCTCACCCAGCCTGTGACTGAGCATTTCTATCTGGCACCCGACCCCTGGTGGAGTCTCCTAACCCAGCAGATCCCTGCGGTGCGCTCCCGCGCGGCTCCTCCCGGGGGAGGAAGGTGAGTCTCCCCGGATCTGCCGCTTGTTGGGTCCCTGCTGGAGGAGCAATGGCCTGACTATGCCGCGGATCACGGTTTATGGCCACCCCGAGCTGAGAGCCCGCGCCTGGGCCCCGTCTCTGCAGGCGGCTTCCCTGCTCTGTTACCCGGGAGCTCTGCCGCACTCAGGCACCCCCGGTCTTTCTGTGACCCCGAGGGTCCTGAGACCACACTGTCCCGGAGGGTTCCACCCCCCGCTTAGCCACCAGAGTGACGTCCCTCGGCGGAGCAGACTTCTAAAAGTTCCAATTTTGTGCTCCGTGGTTCTATCAGTTGCCAGAAGCGGCCGACGGAGGCCCCTCCCCCGCCGTCTATCCTCCCGAATATGGCCTCGGATTCACTTCTCCGCACGTCCTACCTTCCAGAAAGTGGTCGCTTTTCTGATGAGAGAGTTGTTGCTATTCCTTTCTTCAATCTCCTGTTGAGTTTGTAGGTGTTCAGAATGGTTTGATCCCTATCCAGCTGAATTCCTGAGAGGAGACGAAATCCAGGTCTCCTACTCCTCCGCCATCTTGCTCCGCCCCCCCCAAATATACTTTTAATAAAATATATTTTATTCAAACAAACTGTTCCCAATGTTTTATAGCTCTCTATGGGAAAGCTATACTTCTTGCCAATGTTTTTCTGTGCTCTGGCTGCCTCTTAATAAGAATTTTTAAGGAAGTGTATTGCTAGAGAAAAAAATTATTCTGACACTTGCTACAATGGCAAGGAAGACTATTCAGGACTATAGTGAAAGGTGTCAAGACTATTGTAATAGGAGAGAGAGATGGAGCTGCACTCCAAACACAGCAAAGACACCTGGAGATTTAGAGCCAAGGAACAGAGTAAGGAGGTCAGTGTGTGGGAAATTAGTAAGAGGAGACATCAAGGAAGGGGGATTCTTTCCAAACTGACTTCACAGAATTCTTTCTGAGGACAAGCCAGGGTAACCAGATATAAAGGGTGAGAGATGAGGAATTTGATCAGATAACTGAGAAGGAGGGATTCTTTATAAACTGTCTTAGCAGGATTCTTCCTAAAATTTGGCTATCCAAGCCCATCAAGGAGGGGGGCCAAAATGGAGGCTTAGCTGAGGAAAGGGCCCAGAGAAACCTGTTTAAAGTCTGTTTAAAGAGAGAAAACGCAAAAATATGCAAAAGAATATGCAATATACAAAAAGTAAAGGAGTTTAAAAAAAGTTAAAAAGAGGACTTGTGGGTGAAATTAGTTTTTAGCATATGTAAGATAGTCTACCTTCTGAGTTCGTCATTGTACTTATTGAAAATATACTCTCTCCTACAAAGGCCATATCATCAAGGGCAGATTCTCACGATGTGCTTTAGGCAGGCTGAAAAAACATTAGGAAGTACTCATCTAGTATTCTTTTGTATATCCTTTTGTAAGTTTATAAGAATATATTTGCCCAGATTTTGGCACCATGGATATTCCAAGTCTTTTCCACATTGTACAAGGCTCTAAGTGGGGTTTTCAACAAAGAAATAATATGTTACTGTGCTGCAATGATTTACTTAATCACCTCTTACTGATGGGAAAGAAAATAACAAAATGCTACCACTCTGAGTTGGCTGGGCTTGGAGTATCATTAAATATACAAGTGGAGGGATATGGATAATGAGAGATCCAGTGTTTGGCAAAATTTAATATGTATACAAATCACTTGGGATCTAATTAACATGCAGATTCTGATTCAATAGATCCAGGGTACAAGCTCAGATTTTGCATTTCTTTTTCTTTTTTTTTTTTTTTTAAGATTTTATTTTATTGGGGCACCTGGGTAGCTCAGTCGTTAAGCGTCTGCCTTCAGCTCAGGTCATGATCCCAGGGTCTTGGGATCGAGCCCCGCATCGGGCTCCCTGCTCAGCGGGAAGCCTGCTTTTCCCTCTCCCACTCCCACGTGCTTGTGTTCCCTCTCTCTCTGTGTTTCTCTGTCAAATAAATAAAATCTTTAAAAATAAATAAATAAAAAAAAAAGATTTTATTTTATTTATTTGATAGAGAGCGAGAGAAGGAACACAAGCAGGGAGAGTAGGAGAGGGAGAAGCAGGCTTCCCGTGGAGCAGGGAGCCCGATGTGGGGGCTCGATGGGGGGGCTCGAAGCAGGGGCCCGATTCCAGGACCTTGGGGATCATGACCCAAGTGGAAGGCAGACGCTTAACGACTGAGCCACCCAGGTGTCCCAGATTTTGTAGTTCTATCAGGTTCCCAGATGATGCTGATTCCTCACTCAGATGAGTAGCAAAGATCTAACTCAAAAGGAAAAGCACTAAATGCTCTTTTGGGCTATTTATTTACTTTTCTCTCCTCTAAAATTAGAAGAGGTAGTTCCTAGTTTCAGAACACATATATACACTTGTAAGGGAGCGAGATAAAAAAATGTCCTCTACTCTTTTATGTTTTTTTTTTAATAGAATGTGCAAATTGAACCAACAAGATTGCTAACAGATAAGGTATACACATTTTATTTGATGTTAATATTTTAATTTTTTGTGTGTGTGTGTGCACAGAAGCCTCCTAAATGAAATGAAAATTCAAAGAAGCAGTTTGGCTTGAGAACCTTTATACCATTTTAACAAAGGGTGATACACCCTGGAGAAGTGATTAAACAAAAGAAAAGGTGTTTGTGGGGCGCCTGGGTGGCTCAGTTGTTAAGCATCTGCCTTCGGCTCAGGTCGTGATCCCAGAGTTCTGGGATTGAGCCCCGCATCAGGCTCTCCGCTCGGGTGGAAAGCCTGCTTCTCCCTCTTCCACTCCCCCTGCTTGTGTTCCCTCTCTCGCTGTGTCTCTCTCTGTCAAATAAATAAA